>NC_043705.1:61176309-61284876 GCF_006229205.1 Suricata suricatta | reverse complement strand
CCTTAAACTCTCAGTTCGTTTTCAGTATTCAATAGTCTCTCAAGTTTTGCATCCCTCTCTCTCCCCAACTCTCTTTCCCTCTTCCCCTCCCTCTGGTCCTCCATTAGGTTTCTCCTGTTTTCCTGTTAGACCTATGAGTGCAAACATATGGTATCTGTCCTTCTCCGCCTGACTTATTTCGCTTAGCATGACACCCTCGAGGTCCATCCACTTTCCTACAAATGGCCATATTTCATTCTTTCTCATTGCCATGTAATACTCCATTGTGTATGTATACCACATCTTCTTGATCCACTCATCAGGTGATGGACATTTAGGCTCTTTCCATGATTTGGCTATTGTTGACAGTGCTGTTATGAACACAGGGGTACGTGTGCTTCTATGCATCAGCACTTCTGTATCCCTTGGGTTAAATCGCTAGCAGTGCTATTGCTGGGTCATAAGGGAGTTCAATGGAGAGTTTTTTGAGGAACCCCCACACTGTTTTCCAGAGCTGCTGCACCAGTTTACATTGCCACCAACAGTGTAGGAGGGTGCGCATCTCTCCACACCCTCTCCAACATCTATAGTCTCTTGCTTTGTTCATTTTAGCCACTGTGACCTGTGTGAGGTGGTATCTCAGTGTGGTTTTGATTTGTGTTTCCCTGAAGATGAGTGATGTTTTCAGCTCAGGTCTTGATCTCAGGGTTGTGAGTTCAAACATCACATTGAGCTCCACACTGGCTGTGGAGCTTACTTAAGAGAAAAAAAAAAGTCATGCTGTAATTATATGAATGAAGATTGATCAAAGTTATAATATAAACAATAAAGATATATTGCCTTAAAATATGCAAACATTTCCACATTTAAAAATGATTTCTATATAATTTAATTTAAAATATTGCTTGTTTTTATGATCAATAATCTCATAATTTTCTCTAATTATTTTAGTGCCATAGTTTTTACATGTAGTCAGGTTCTGTATTTTTCTAGTGTTGATATTTTCCTTTGTCTAGATGAATCTTTCTAGTATGATATAATCCACACTAGAAATACAGCACATAATTTGCTCATGACAATGCACACTAACTCACGATAGAATCTAAAACTCCTATTTCTAGAATGGTTCTCTGTTATATCACAATTTGGTGTGACTTCTTGAAAACAAAGCTTTTTGAAGGCGCTTTGATGCCATTAGGTGTTGGGGATGAAGTGAAGATCAGCTAAAAATCCTTAACGCAGGAAGAAGTCTGAATGAGGATCATGAACATGAAGTTCACCTGGACTGCTAATGCCTTTTACTGATAATAGATTTACTAACGCTTGTTTTGGGTCTTGAACTTCTTTTCTTTTTAAATACCTTTTAACAAGTTAGGAGTTCTACTTTAATTTAGCACACACTGATTCTCCATTTCCACAATCTACCATAAAGTGCTGGTAACAGACATGACCTGTTGCTTCCTAAATGCCAGAGTTCGTCACATTCATTGCTGTCTTGGGAGTACCTGTTAAACATCCCTAAACCATTATTTTATGAGAAAATATGTCACCTAAAAATGTATGCTTATCTGGAAAACTCAGACAAATGGAAGCTGAAGGCAGATTTCCTGGTGTGATGTCTCATAAATAGTACTCTGTGAACAAAATCCTCCAACCCAATGGACTACAGGGTATATGTTCAGGGTCAGCTAAGTTATTTGCATCAATTGTAATCCTGAAAAAGATTAAAGAAATGTCTTCATTATAGAGTTTAATCAAGGGAGAAAAAGTTAATAAATTTACCTGATTAATCTTATTAATGAGAGAAAAAGAGAGAAATTCCACACACAATGAAAATCCACTATCCTAGTGGTATTTCTTGGCTGAGAGACATTTATTTTATATATGCTATGTATTTATTTACGTAAGTTTCCTTCTTTATGTTTTTGGGATATTTATAGAGAATTTTATGCATATGTAATCAACAGTGTTTTTTGTCTTCCAAGGAAATATGTTTTTAAGTTGAAAATTTTGGCTTTCAGTAACATTTATATATATATATTATATTGTATTATATTATATTGGTTTTTTGAAAACAGAGAAAATACAAAAGATACATTTTATCTTCCAATATACTTGGAAAGATGCTAATGACAGGAGATGATACTACAGTTTTATGTTCCAAAGAAGAAATATTTATACTTGGAGTAATTTCTCAAATAAGCCAAACAGAATACCTGATGTTGAGGAAAAGTATGTTTTTAAAAACTGTATCTAATCTTGCTGTCAGTTTTTATTCATTGGTAGAATGTATTGCTTTCTCAGTAGCCACAGGGATGTGATAGGTAGTTGATTTGTTTGTCTAATATGTTACCAAAACCTGTGTTTCTCAAGCAGTATAAATCAGAGATGTTTTATTAGTTTAAAACGAGTACTAAACATGGGAACAGAGAGCCAAGTAATTAAGAAAGTGGACTTCTACTTCTCATCATAGCTATAAGCACACAGGTCATTTAATGTTTTTGGACCTCGTTGTATACATTTTTAAAGAATACTACTATGCTTCTAAGTTTCTCTAGTTATGAGGAACATATTCACTACATTCTTTTGTTTTTAAGAAAATGTATACACTAAAATATTTCTTCAACTCTTCTTCTAGTTTTTAAATCCATTAAATGGTACTCTTCCCCAGGAATCAGTTAGTGTGTCTGTCTCTGAAAGCCTGCATTTGGGAGGAAGGGCTCCTCTCTGACTTGAGCTATTCTTATCTCCAGATACAGTGTTGCGTTTAAGTCTCTGACTTTAACCTTTTCGTGAGGAGTGGCTTTTAGCTCATTTTGACTTTGAATGAATACTCTAAAGACCCCTGGAACTGCCTGGATTCAGAATGCCTCCTCGACTTGTTGCGCTGTTTCATTCATTTCCAGCCTCAGTTTATTTCATTATCTTGCTTTATGCTGTGTCATGGAGCAGAAGTAAATCTACTCTATTAGGTTTATGTGACTCTTAGGTGTATACAAGGCAAGGGTATAGGCCTTCTTGCAGTTATCAATATAAAATATATAGGACAGTTTGGATATTTGGCTTACATTTAGGTGAGGTATACAGAAACTTTGTAACTTGATTTAAAAAAAAAAACCACCTTATTGGTTGATTAACTTTGTTTTTCTAAGGAACAATTCTTGAATGATCACATTAAACACTTCTCACTGCAGTCGAATCAATATCATTATCAATCTTTATTTTATTTTTGAACTGAAGTATTAGAATCTAAATGTTGCCAACTAGGGTGATTTTGCAAACTATAGGACAGTTTTGGTTGTATAACTAGGGGTATGCTACTGGCATCTAGAGGGCAGAGGCCGGGGGGCTGCTGCTAAATATCTTGCAATGTTCAGAACAGCCCCAACAACACAGAATCATCCAGCCCAAGATGTCAAGGTGATGAGGTTTAAAAAGAAAATGATGCTAGAGTGATTAAGAGCTAGCATTTTAGTTCCAAAAATAGAGCTAAAACTTTTTTTCCTTCCCTTTAAATAAGCAGGACCTTACATAGAGAACACAATCTCATTGAGATATATTAAAGCAAAATCCAGATTTAATATTGAGCCCTAGACCTCTCAGGGAAGAAAAAGAATAAAAGAGGGAAAAATATTTAAATGTGCATCATCCCTGTCAGGTTGAATAACCTGAGGACTAGAGTTTTCTAGAAGCTTCTCTGTCTCCAGGAAAACAAAGTTCTCTCTCTCTCTCTTTCTCTTTTTTTTTTTTTTTTTTTTATCTGTGAAGAGTACTACCTCCATCTCAGGGCAGTAACCAAGACAGGTCTACGGGGAAACAATTAATTTTCTATAGATGCAAGTTGCCTTGGGAAGACAGTCATCAGAATTTTTTCTGTTTGTGAGTCTCCTGCATGCTGCTTTCCTGGGGCAATATTTTGGTATAGTGTTAGTTCAGAGCCACTCTGGGTTGAAATCCCAGCTCAGTCACTATCTAGCTATATAAATATATGCAAATCCCATATAACACTTTATGCATCAGTTTCCACATCTACAATATTAGGCTAATAATGCTACTTTTTTCATAGGCTTTCATGAAAGTAAAAGTATTAAACCATAAAGTGCACAGGATACTGCCTTGAATATAGGAAGCATTGAGTAAAATTTGCTACTCCTGTTTTTTACGAACATCAATATCATGAGCATTAAGAATAGAAAGGAATTTCAGGAAGAGGTCAGTACCCACAAAATCCTCTTAACAATATAGAGCTAAAAACATTCATGGACATTCTTAAACTTTGAGAGTGGCAGGCACTCCTAAATTCAAACTACTCCATTGCTTTAGTCAACTTCCTATTTAAAGGGTAGAGGCTTCAGTTAACTTACAGAAGAATCAGGTGACTAAGCAAAGAGACTTTTGAGAGGAGTGGTATTTGTTTGCAATCCCAAACCTGAACTGGGGATTGCCCAATGCAGCTACAGTGTTATGTCATGCCTATTAAGATTTCTTAGTTAAAAATCAGGTTTTCATTCTTTATACATTTTTGTTCACCCCTGAAGAAAACATTATTATCTTGTTTTCTACAGTTACTGAAGCTGACTAAAGGCTGTAGTAGTGTTCAAAACCAAACACCTAACAGTATCTGTTTTCAGACTCTAAGGGTTCTTCCTACCACACAATGGAAGCATTTTGTTGCAATTCTCTCAGCATGTATATTAATAGAACTTTTGTCACCACTGAACCACAGATTTAGTGCCTAATGTGTAGTCAATTGAAGTTTTGCATAAAGTAAATGTAGGTACTTTGGGCCCCAAACTAACCCTTGAAAACCTCAGTTACCATAAAAGAAAATTCATGATTTTCAAATATGTTAAAATTTTATGTCTATGTTAAGTATACAAAAATAATTTGTCAATAGAAAGAGTTTAGTTGTCTAAAATTCTTTATCTTTGACAAAGGAACTTTGATTTTTACTCATGGTGTATACATATTATACAGAAATATAACTATAAAAATCGTGAATTTTCTTTCTTTATAACTGAGGTTTTGGGGGATTCATTTTTGGCCCAAACCGTCAAAACTCTGATAATATTCCCCAGAACACCATACTGGTCCACTATATTGATGACATTATGTTAATCAAACCTGATGAACACAGATATATGCTTACCAGAGGATGGGAGATATATATGTAGATATTCAGAAATAAACCACATTGGTGATGTTATTAATGTTCCAATGATCTAGAACACACCAGGGTATTAATCCTAAAGTAAAATATAAGTTATTGTTCTTTTTAACCTTTACCACTAAGAAAAAAGGCAGATTTTTATGGGAGCTTTTGAATTTTGGAAAGTTTTCCTGTACTCATTTATCAGCTTAATTTGAAGTGTACCAATTTTAAGAGTGACCCAGAGCAAATGAGTCCTCTGAAGGTAGACATGATAGGCTCAATGGAGCTAGAGTATCATTCAAAACAAATTAGTTTTGCTGCATAGTAACCATTTAGTTTGATGTATTTTTTTTAAATAACCATGTATTTTAAGATAAAATTTCATTACCTGTCAATGTAAAACTAACTAACAAAACAAAAAATCTTAGGCAAAAATTTAGATTAGCAATTTGTCTTCCAAGACCAGGTGTACTGGTGATTGCCATAGAGGAATACTGGTCCTGTTTTCCCACATGGCTGCAAAGAGATGGACCTCAGTAGTGATAAACCTTCTAACACAAGACACACATTGTAGTTTTCTATAGTCCATGTGTATCCCATCTTATTTGTCTCATCTAATACCAACTGTCTAAGGTTGCATTCTCCTTTAATTAGATCTGGAAACCAGTATTCGTGCAAGTAGTATACTGAGAACATTTGTAGGGAAGAGGTGGAAGTGACACATAGAGGAAAAGGAGGATAAGAAGGTTCATACTTTAAAACAGCCAGCACAGTGGATGACTAGAGAATAATTCTCCTGGGAAACGTGAAGGGGTGCATAACACACTTCAGAATTACCCTATGTGAGATATGAGAGAGCTGTGGTGATTGTACACCAAGTGCAGAGGTTCACCGGTTGAGGAATCATCCTGGCATGTGGCATGTGTCAAAAGTACTCTTAAGAGCACAGCATGACCTTCCCCAGTGAAGGGGGAGAATCTCATGCACAGAGATGTGGGTACTGGCAGTTGAAATTCATCTGGAGTCCCAGGAAAGATGTGACAGATATGGGTGCTACACTGATTGGATCACATTTTCCTGCTGACTATCAGTTGAAGCCCATTTCAGAGCCACCTTGGGAACTGCTTTACTTAGATGCATATGCTAAATGAGCAGGGAGATTCCAATGAAAGTATGAAATAATACTTCTTTTCCCTCGGGTACTATTGAAAGCGTAATGATCTTTTATTTTCAACTGTTAAAGAATGACCTACATCTGTATTGACATGGGTTTTATGTAGAAAATAAAATATCATGTACAGTATCTTGAGGTGATATACCAAAGATCTGTTTATATACACCATATAATTAGTTATTTGGCTTATATTAATTAAACATATCTCTGAGCTACATATAGTTAACTCAGATAATTTATTTTCACATGGAAATGTTATGGAACTAAAGGAGCAAGGAAAAGATAGCCTGGTATAATATAACCATGTAAAAAACAGTTGGTAAAAGTCATCCTTTGAGAAATGTATACTTTGATGGAGTCATACAGTTTTTCTTTAGAGCTAACAAGCAGGCAGTAACAGATCGATGATGTGTCTATTTTGCACTCTATACATATCGGGCTCCAAAGCACAATTCCACATAATGACTGTCTGAGTTACTTCTCTGGACACTCACAACCAGACATTATACTACTCAAATCCCACATCTTTCCCAGGGCATGTTATGGAAAGATATTTGAGTCAAATGATCCTTAGTATTCATAGTTCGTTTATTTTTACTGGTCAGTGAAGATTTTATTCTGACTTCAATAAAAGGATACTGTTTAACCATATTAAAAATATCTTATTGCATGAGATATTAATTTGCAATAGCAAATTACTCTTTTTTCTCTGAATACAAAGTTAGGGAAATAGACTAGGATGGAGGGAATAAAACAAACAAAGCAAAGGAACAAGGAAGACTCCAGGGTAGGTACACTATAGGTGGTGTGAAAAACAAGTAGTGGGATTGAAAGTTTCTGTTTAAATGTATGCAAAAATGTATTGTTGAGGATTTTCCCCTTATTCTTACCATTTCAGGAGCCATGACCAATAGTTGTGATACCATGATGTCACCAGATAATATGATGCTAAAGAAAGACAGCTTTTACTTAAGAAATAATGTAGGTTTTATTGTTTGGGTACATGTAACAACTCTGTGGGAACAGAAATGCTGTACTTTAAACTTGATTCTGAGGACTAATTTTCCATGAAATGTACTGCCTATAACTTCCACTGTAGATAGCAATAGTATTCCCTATTTCCTCCCAGTTTTGCTAATGCTTGATATTATAACAATATACATCTCATTACACAGCTGTAGTGGATGATATGGAGAGAGGAATTAAAGGCAAACGATATTTATAATCAGAGATCTCATCTAAAGATATTTTCTTCTTTTGGTGTTTGGTTGGCATGATAAATACTATCTGTCAAATAGGAATTGAAAGCTCTCCAACTAGATTAGGAAAATCCTGGTATATCGGACTAGAAATTCAACTCTCATTTCATATTCAGCCTCTTACTTGCAGCAATACTTATTAAAATTAAAGGGCGCCTGAGTGGCTCAGTCAGTTAAGCATCCAACTATGGCTCAGGTCATGATCTCGCGATTTGTGGGTTCAAGCCCCACATCAGACTCTGTGCTGACAACTCAGAGCCTGGAACCTGCTTCAGACTCTGTGTCTCCTTCTCTCTCTGCCTTTCCCTTGCTCACATTCTGTCTCTCTGTCTCTTGAAAATAAACAAACCTTTAAAAAATAAAATTAAGATGAATGAAATAATTAATGAGATACAGCATATAACAAACAATGGTAAAGATATCTGACTATTACAGTAGATAAATTATCATACCATTAAACATTTTAACCATTTAAAAATATTTGACTTAGAACAATTCAGTTTGAATACACATTTTTAATGTTTATTTATTTATTGAGAGAGAGAGAGAGAGAGAGAGAGAGAGAACACATTCACATGTGCAATCATGGGCAAGGGAGAGAGAAAGGAAGAGACAGAACCCCAAGCAGGCCCCACACTGTCAGCACAGAGCCCACCACAAAGCTCAATCTAATGAATGCATTATCGTGACCCGAGGTGAAATCAAGAGTCACACACAGCAGAATGAGCCACCCAGGTGCTTCAACCCTGGATAATTTTGTACCACTTATTTAAAGGAAATAGTTTTTCAAGAAAATAAATGGCATCCCAAACTGGTTATCTGGCCTGCTTAGAATTAAAAATAAATTAAAAATTAAGCTTTCAATAAAGAAAGGAAGACTAGAAAATCATGAAAATAAGAAGGAAATTATGAATTGTTGTCTCCAAACTACTGAAATAAAAATCCCCTAAACATCAATATCTTAGGAGACAAGTAGCCTGATGTTCTACATTAACAAAAATAATATGCAAGATTCTATATGCCAATAATGCTTCTAATATCATGGGCCAGATTAAAGTAAGAATATGAAAAGATCAAATATCTATGTCTTTGGCTCAGGACATAAACTATGACCTATGTTAAATTATTTCTATCTTTATAACTCGATCTCTTGAATTCCGTTTCAAATAGAGAGTTTGAGTCTGAATTTTGCCATACTAGAAGGCTTTATCAGCAGGTTTCTTATGTGAAAGTCTAGTCATTGTCCTGGAATGAGTGGCAACTGGAGAATTTAAATGGAAATGTATGAAGGCAGTCATAGGACTTTATCAAATCCATAAATCTTAAAAAACAAACCACAACAAAACTCTGTTGCTTTGCCAGAAAAGTGTCCTCTCTTCAGCTGGTTGTTGAAATGATTTTTGTTTGTTTGTTTTTCCTTTGCTTGAATAGAGTTGTTGCTTCATCAGTGCACTTAGAAAGGGAAGTCAAGTATTTTCTTGCCCCATCCCCATCATATCACATGGTCTCCAGACCTATAGAGTCAGAGCCTACTGTGTTCCAAGTGAATAACTGTAATTAAATCTGGAAGGGAAAAAAAACATACATACTGAAAAATGGTAAAATATTTAATGTTTGTACAAGATAAACATCTATAGAATATATTATATAATTGGATTTTGATCTCACTAGCCAAAGGAGAGAAAAGGAAGATTTTAGAATAAATAAAATTTAATCTAAAATAAAGTGAAATATGGGGTGCCTGGGTGGCTCAGTCAGTTAAGCGTCTGATTTTGGCTAAAGTCATGATCTCAGGGTTCATGGGTTTGAGTCCGGCGCCAGGCTCTGTGTTGACAGCTAGCTCAGAGCCTGAAGCCTATCTTCACATTCTGTGTCTCCCTCCTTCTCTCACCCTTCTCTGTTCTCTCTCTCTTTCTCTCTCTCCCTCTCTCAAAAATAAATAAAATAATTTTTTAAAAATTAAAATAATAAAGTAAAATATAAATGAACTTGTCATAGATTCAGGATTTCATGTGCTAACATTAATCCTGAATACCTGAAATTACAATATGGTTCATCAGAGCTCTTGATAAGATTAGCTAATAAATCACTTGTGTCAGACTTATGATAAACTCAGGAATACCAGGAACACACTTTGTGGTTGGGTCTTCACTCAGTGTATAGTTATTCTTATCAACTGGAATAATCCTTACTTTATCTTGTTAAATTGATGGTCAAGTGGTGTTTGGTAGGAAGTACAAGTAGATTCTTTTGTGCTTATCATCCCTACCGAGAGGCAAATTGAAATCTCATCCTAGAATAATCACAGAAATGTATGCTATTTTTAAAAACTTGAAAGTCAGTTATGCTTCAGTTAAAATTTTTTGAAAAAGAAAATGGAAGTAATGTTTTCATATCTTGTTTAACAGTCCCTTCCCAACTTTTAGAAACATGGTACACCATATTTGAGTGTGATTTAAACTAAGTTAACTAAAATTCCCTCAACACTTTGTGATATGGTTTTGAAATAGAGTAGATTAAGGGAATTCTGACAGATTATGTTTTCATGAAACATGTTTTGAGAACCCTTTTGCTTTCAGGGAGAAGGAGTTTGTGGAAAAGGTCTACACTAATCCAAAAACCGACTAAGTAGCAAGCTACTCGAAATAAGCAAGAATTAAAGACTGGTAACATAGTTTATTAATCAACCAATGATATTTCATTTTTAAAAAATCGCAGTAATGCTCAATGATCTCTAATCAGTTTCAATAATAGGAACTTCCCATTTACAAAGCTGATCTGATTATAAACATGGTTGTATGTTCAGCTACTATCAGAAATAACCAAAAAGCAAATAAAATCAAAGTGAAGCAGAACCAAGGGAATAATATACTTAGAATTGAAATTAGTGAAATAAAAAAATTACAGATATATTCAGTAAAATAAAAAATATATTCTTTGAAAATCTTTAGATAGACTAAAACTAAAAGTTTAGATAGACAACACAGTTATGAAATTTTGAATAAAAAAGGAGACATTATTACTGATTCTCTGAAACCTAAAGAATTATAAAATAGCATTATGAACAAATTTATGCTAACAAAATATTCACCTTTGATAAAATGGACTTTATAAAAAGTCACTAATTAAGAAAACTGACTCAAGAATAAATAAAAAGTTTGAGTAGATATATAACAATTTATTTAAAAGTTAAAGTGGCAATAAAAAATCTTCCTGTAAAAAGTCCAAATCCAAATGGCCTTATTGGTAAATTGTATTAAGGTTTAAAGACTAAATAATACTGATACTCCACAAACTATTCCAGAAAAAACAAAGGAGGATAAAACATTTTCTACCATAGTCTACATAGCCAAACAAACTCATTTCAAGAAAGGAAAACTACAGAATAATATCCCCTATGATTATATATGTGCAAAACTCCTTAAAAATATTAGCAAATAAAATTTAATAACATATGAAAAGATTAGACATTATGTCCAAGTAGAATTTATCTATTAAATGCAACATTGGGTAGTTATCCAAAAGTAAATTTAAAAAATAATTAATGTAATATGTGCTATTAATAGAAAAAGAAAATGAAAATATGATCACTTCAATTGACAAAATTCCACAATCATTCATGATAAAAAAACTTTTGACAAACTTTGATTTTAATGGAATTTTCTCAACCTTATTAAAGGCATCCACAAAAAGCCTATAACAAATACAATACTTAATGGTGAAAGAATGAATGCTTTTCACTTAAAATTGGGATCAAGGCAAGAATGTCTGCTTCATATCTTATATTCAGCTAAGTTCTAACCAGTTCAACCAAGCATGAAAAGTAAAAGTCATTCATAGTATTAGAAAGAACAAAATTTTTATTTACAGACAACATGATCCTATATGTAGAAAATACTAACAGATCCACAGAAAAACTTTTAGAATTAATAAATAAGTATATCAGTTTTGCCGGATACAAGATACATATGCAAAAAAATATATATTTCTATATGAGAAATGAATAAGAAAATGAAATTAAGGATGCCTTTCAATCACAAAAACATTAAATAGTATAAAATACATAGTAATAAATTTAACAAAACAAGTACAAAACTTATACATTGAAAATTATAAAACATTCCTGAACATTTTAAAAGGATAAATGACAGACATTTCATGCTTAGTGAAATGTAAGATAATACCTTGTTTTCGTGGCAGTTTTTCTTATAATTAATCTATAGATTTAATGCAATCCTTATCAAAATTCAGCAGGCTTTTCTGCAGTTATTAACACAAAGACCATGAAATTTATTAGCAATGCAAAATACCTAGAACATTTTAAACAATTTTGTAAACAAATAAAATAAAGAACTACATTTTCTGTTTCAAAACATACCAAAAGCAACAGGTATCAAAGCACTGGGGTGCTGACCTATGCCCAGACATACAAGTCACTGGCACAGAATTGAGATTCCAGAAATAAATCCATATCTATCTATCTATCTATCTATCTATCTATCTATCTATCTATCTATCTATGGAGAGGAAGAGAGAGAGAAAAAGAAAGAGAGTCTGTTCTGTAAGCTCCATCAATTATTGACAGAATTCCCACGGCAGTTCATTTGGGACAGGATAGTCTGTTCAACAAATAGTTTTGGAATAATTGGCATCCAGTTGAACAAAGAGGAATTTGGGTCCTTAACACAAAATGAAATAGATTGTATATGTACATGTAAGAGCTGGAAAAAATAGAAGAAATCAGTCTTTGAACCTTTGTTTTAGGCAAAGATTTCTCAGCAGGTTCATAAACATTAAAAAAAAACAGTAAATATGATTTTATTAAATTTTAAGTTTTGTACTTCAGAAGTCACCATTAAGGATTTTTTTTAGGGGTACCTGTGTGGGTCAGTCAATTAAGCCTCTTACTCTTGGTTTGGCTCAGGTCATGATCTCAAGGTTCATGTGCTTGAGTCCTGCATTGGGCTTCACATTGGCACTGCACAGTCTCTTTGGAATCCTCTCCCCCTCCCTTTCTCTCTCTCTGCCCCTCCTCTGTTTCCACTCTCCCTTTCTCTCAAAATAAGTAAGTAACCTTTTAAAAAAAAAGAACTTATTTTAATCAGAGAAAATGTTTATTAGATAAAGGAATTTTGTGCATAATTTACAAACAACAACAATACAGCAAAACTCTTGGTTTCTAAAAATAAGAAATAAAGAATCCAATAAAAAAATAAGCAAAGATACGAAAAGACGTTTTACCAAGGAAGATATACACATGGCTATTAAGCACATGATAAGATGTTTAAAATTATTAGTCATTCTCTCTCTCTCTCTCTCTGTTTCTAAGAAAAAATAATAAAATAAAAAATAAAAATCCGATGGATGTACCTCCCCTTCCCCATATTTTTAAATAAACTTTTCAATAAGTAAATATATAATAAGAGATAATATTTTCACAAATATTCTGAAGCTAAATTATGATATCCTGATATCCTTTTAAAAAGAAAAAGTCCTGCCTTTGAAAATAATGCAATAATAAAATTACAACAGAAAAAATATTTTTTGGGGAACAGGGGAAAAATACCATGCATTATGCCAGATGTTGTTGAAATAAACATATAAATGGCCTCAAAGGTAGCATTTTTATTTTTGAGAAAGAGAGAGAGAGCATGTGAGTAGGGGAGGGGCAAAGGAAGTAAAAGAATCTTAAGCAGCCCATGGGGCTCAACTTCATGACCATGAGAACATGACCTGAGCCAAAATCAAGATCAAGAGGTTTACCTTAAATAAACTGTGTATTTAAACTTTCTTTTCTAAAGGCATAAAACAATTTATAACTTAGTAATATAAGGCATACATTTGCACTTCATATAAAAGTTTTATAAAATAGTGTGTTTCACATATATCCTTTAATCATATGAATAAAATTACTTTTCTCTTTCAGGTCCATTTTTATGTAAAACAGACATTCCAGATTTATGTAGATCAGTTTTCATAAGTCGGAGTTACAAAAGACTTATAAGTATACTTTGGTTTTTCTTGTTTTTCTTATTTGTTACATTCTTCATTTGACATTAATGTAAATTGCATTTTAAAAAATTTCAATTACCATTTGATGATTACTAGTAATACATAGTGCAATCATTTTTATACAATGATTCTGTATTTTGTTACTTTTATAAAACTTGTTAAATTTAAAAATAAATAAATAAAATAAAATAAAATTATTAGTCATTAAAGAAATACAAATTAAATACAGAGTGAGATGCCATTTCACTACCATTAGAATTGCTTTATTAAATAAGAATAAATCATAACAAATGTTGGGAAGGATGTAGAGAAGGAGAACTCTAATACATTGCTGGTAAGTGACTTTGGAACCATCTGGTGCTTGACTCCCTGCAATAGAATATGATCCAGCAATAAAAGTGAGCTAATTACTGATACATGATTATGCCAGGAATGAACCTCAACAACACTATATTAGTTTTCCACACTACAAATCACCACAAATTTAACACAAAAATAACACAACTGTATCTTGCAATGTTGTGGTTTAGAAGTTTGACATGAATCTACCTGGGCTAAAATCAAGATACTGGAGGGACTGGATCCTTCTGGGGGTTTAGTGGAAAGTCTGTTGCTTTGCCTTTTCCAGCTTCGAAAGGCTGCCTGAATTTCTTGGCTCATAACCCTTTTCTCCATCTCAACCATCTCAAAGCCAACCACCTTGCATCTCTCTTGACTATTTTTCAGTAATACACCTCCCTCTATAATCAGAGTGGGGAAAAGTTTTTCCACTTTTAAAGACCCAAATGTGTGACTGAGTCTACCTGAATAATACAGAATAATCTCATCTCAAGGTCCACAGCTTTAAACCCACCAGTCAAGGCTTTTTCCATGTAAGGAAATATTCACATATTCCTGGGATGAAGGTGTAGACATTTGTGGGGCCATTATTTTGCTTGCCATAAACATTATGCTAAATAAAAGAAGACCCATGATGCAACATATTTAATGATTCAATTTGTGTTAAATGTCCAGAAAAGGCAAATGCATAAAGATAGAAAGATCAGTGGTGGCCTGGTGATGGGGGTGAGAATGAGGATTCACTATAAATGACTGAGGTATATTGTTGGTGGAGTGAAAAGGTTATAAAACGAATTAATTGTGATGATCTAACCAATTAGTAAAGTCACTAAAATAATTGAATTGTGCATTTGAAATGAATATATGGTATGTAAAATATATCTCAATAAAATATTTTTTGGAAAAGAACAGGAATTTCACAAGTAAGCCCATGTTTTCAAAATCTATCAACTGACTAGTCCTTCTGTTTAAAGAGATGTAAACTTCACCTTTCTGATTAAAATATGCCAATTGATTTTTATAGTCAAAAGATTTCTAGCCTTTTTGCTTGTTTTTTCTTTTTTTTAAGTTTATTTATTTATTTTGAGAGAAGAGAGAGGGAGAGAGTGAGCGAGTATGAGTGGGGAGGAACAGAGAAGTTCCTCCCAGAGGAACACAGGGAGAGAGAGAGAGAGAAAGAGAGAGAGAGAGAGAGAGAGAGAGAATCCCCAGCAGGCTCTATACTGTGAGCACAGAGCCCACCATGTGGCTCAAACCCAGGAACCGTGAGATCATGACCTGAGCTAAAATCAAGAGTTGGATGCTTAACCGGTTGAGCTACCCAGGCACTTCTCTTGTCTCAGAATTCTAGACAAATAAAATCAAATAAGACTTATAGCTAATTTAATTTTGTTTTTGGTTAGAATAGCATTATAAATCAATCTAGATAATGTGGACCCTGCTTGATTGTTTTTCTAGTAAAGTGTCATTAAATCTGACAATATGATGTTTTATTTGACTATTTCATAATAAAGTGGGACATGTGCAAGAAATTAAAAACCAAAATGATTTCATGACCTAGTTAGTCCCTTTGATATGTTCTAGAAGGTATATTGATACATGTTAGATTGCTAAATTGCTTTTTAAGACTTCATCTTTCTAGGTATTCTTACATCCAGATAGAAGTTTCAGAAATAGCAGTGTGCTGGAGTCCAGCTCCAGAAGGTCCAGGGTTCCCCTGAAGGAAGGACGGTGTTGGCAAGAGAGAGTGAGAGAGCCTCAAGTTTCTTTCTGGTCACCAGGCATCTCTGGCAGGCGTCTCTGCCCTTCTGGCAGGCATCTCTGCCCTGTCTGGTTCTCAAGTTTATTTATGGCAAAAGGTATAAGGACCAGAAAGAGCAGTAAATGATTTCTCATAGATAAGTTTTATAATTTTCCAGGACATGGGTTCTGCAGAAGTTACAATTCTAATAGTAATGATTGTCATAAAAACTTAGCTATAGGCACTCATGTTGTCATAGGTATTTTTTACAAATACCTCGGGTCTAACCTTCAGGAAGTGACCTTTAACCAAGAGACAAATAGCATTGTTTAGTAAAGGTCAATTTTTTATGATTAGGGGTCATTAGGCTGCTTATAACTCTAAGAGAAAGTTCCCAGAAAAACAGTTTCCCAGGAGCCATAATGTCTGCTCTCACAGTCCCAAAGATGATTGATACTTTTTATTGCAGTAGTGACTTTCACAAAGGCATTCAGGCCCAGAAGGTAGTCAGTTATCAGTTAATTGCTTAGGGGAAAATTATATGTTGCATTAGGGTGTATCTAGTTTACTCATCTTTTCCCTGACCAGGTGCAATCACGCCTCAGGGACAGGGCAGGGGACAGGCCGCTCCTGACACTAATCAGCAAAGCACTCTGAGGTTTGGTGCCCAAGCAGAAATGAATGTTTCAAGAGGGTAGATTTTGGGAGCTGTCTGGGGGCAAGAGATCGTGCAAACTACCTGTACCCTCACCAGGAATTTTCACTCTACTGGTAAGTTCAGACAGCTCCCAACAGCAGTGTGGTGTTTTTATATAGATTTAAGTAGATAATTTCATAAAACTTTGCCCAGTAAAACTGATATAGCATCCTAACTTCTTGACTCATTTAATTTATAGCCCAAAACATAATATGATAAGGTGGACAATCATTTAGGAACAATTTTTTTCAGTATAAAGAATTTACTCTTTTAGGAATAGAATTAATTCTAATCAAAACCAAATATAATTTTAAAAAGGTAGTCCAGAATAATGAATCACTTCTGTTAAGAGCAAACACTTATATGTACATACATCTACATATAATTTCAGGTTATAGAGATACTTGGCAACAATAGTTTATCTTAAAATTCTGACATTTGTTTTAAGACATGAAAGAATGTTGAAAAAACTGTAACATTTTTAACTAAAAAATTTTAATTTCTCTTTATTTGGGGTAATAGTGTGGATGAGATAGCAATGTCATTTTATATAATATGATTATTGCCATGTGAGTGGATTACTTTTAAATAAAAATAAACAAAACCTAGCAATAGGCTGTACATAATTGGAATAAAAGAAAGCCAAGGAAAAAGCATTAATAAGTGTTAATTCATTGTATATAGGAACAAATGAAAAAAGACTAGTGAGCAGAAGAGGTACAAAGAGGAGATCTCAGAGGTATGAGTAGATTTAAGGAAGAGATATATACTCACAATAGTAGGGGAAAATATATAAATCAAAAGGCTTAGAAGGAATAAAGATCATGTAGCTCTGCATGCTCATATTGCAGAAAATATGATCTGGTAAAATTTAGACAGACTCCAGTTCAAATCATGGCTCTACCATTCACCTACAACGTGACCTTGGCTACTTAATGAATCTCTGTCTCATAACTAACATTGGGATGATTCTGTTTCATGAAGCTACTGTAAAAATTCATGGCAGTTGTAAAGCATCCTGTACATCATAAATGCTCCATGAATACTAATTTCTTTGGGTGACTGTCTTAGGTCACATAGCCACTTGGTAGTAAGCAGGGAAATTGGCTCTCCTAGTGTCCAGTCTAGTTGCTATATTCTTTTATTTAAGTTCCCACAAGCATTCAAGAAAAGTATAGATCACAGATGTAGCCTTCCTTTTTCAAATGTCTTTCAAAATAAAATTAATTCTACTTTACTAGATTCTAACACTTGTTCTCTACTTATTTGATCTATTCCCAAATCAATATGAAGTGGATATTATAACTAAACCCTGTTTTATTATACATTATTTTTATTCTGAGATTCCAATAATTGCATATCTCTTACATAACACTTGTTACTGTATGCAAGTATGATTTCAATATCCCAAACTTTATATAATTTTGAATTAAAAGATTAAATATTCTTGTACATTTTTTATGGTAAGACTGTTAGGAAAGTATAATACATAACACTTTTGACTGTGGTCTATTTCTTTTTCTTATTTAAACAGCATATCTGTAGCTTACTTGAGGAAACAATCCTATTTGTAAATCATTTTTGTAAAACCCAGTCACAGCAATCTCAAAGCACACATAGAACTTCTATGTGTACTTAAACACATGACAATAATTGGGATTGACACTGTTTTTATTCTTTCTATCTGTTTTATCCTTTATTTTTTGATTCTTATTTAAAAGGGAAAGCACAATGCTGTTGGCATATCTTATTGATGGAATAGAAGATTGACTGAATTTTCCTGTCTCTTGTTTCTTTCCTAGTGAATTTCTTATTATCCTAGTTTCTTCTTAAAAATGAAATTTGTGCTATGTGGCATCTAGGGAGTTCACATTGTCGTTCTGTGTAGAAACAGAATATGACTTTGATATATTCAGGTTTTAGTCAGCTTATATATCATGGGGACATCTTACCATAGCCTTTTTTGAAGTTGCTATTTGCATTTAAGAGTTCTATAGACCTGTTATTTCTAATTTTCACTAACCTTAAAAAAAGACCACAACTACACAAAGCAATTTGCAAGAATATATGGATGTTATTTTTGTTGTGTTATTTTTCATTTTTCTCTGGAATCAGGCCCATTTGCGTGACAACAGTAAGGTAACATTTTCATGCTGTGCCTTCATTGAGTGTCAAGAGAATTTCTTCGATTGGCTTTGAAGAACACCAGATATACACATTGTCCCTCACAACTGCCCAGACTAAGGAGGTTAAGGAATGAGAATTGGCCTAGGCTAAACCAATGGTCTTGTTTGCTTGTTTTTGTATTCATTTTGGGGTTTTTTGTTTTTGTTTTTTTTAGTATATGTTGTTTCTACCTGATTTTTATTTGCTTATTTGCTATTGGTTTGGTCTAGAGATAAGGCCAACTCAAATGGGAAAAGAAACAGCCTAGGTGCTAGTGCTTTGAGTGACTCACAAACTTGTATTCTGGAAAGTTTCAAAGACCCAAGAATAATTACTTCTTTCAAAACAACCAAGTACAATTGCACAGCTTGTGACAAGGGGGCAAAATATGCATAGATCAGAAGTCTATACAATGTTTTTGAAAAGGGCCAGATGATAGATATTTCAAGTTTTGTAGGCCACATATGGTCTCTGCTACATACTCTTTTTATTTTCTTTTTTAAAACAACATTTAGAAATGAAAACCACATGAAAACAACAAAAAATCTCAACTCCTGGGTCATAGACAAGTAGTCCATGGGATAGCAGTCCAGTGGGCTGATATTTAATGATCCTTAATATAGATTATACATTAAAAATTGCACAAAACTTGTAGTTTTAGATCTGAATAATTGTGCAGTGGAGGGTAGACAAGGGAAATTATTTAACAAACAATTATACACTGACTGGTTTGTGACAATATTTATGCTAGATGCATTGTTTTAGGTTTGACAGTGAACACACTGGTCATAGTTCTTCCTCTTCATGGAATTTATGGTGAAGTACAATTTAAAAAAATGTAAGGAATGTTACGAATTTATAGTAGTGGGTAATATTCGTCTGAGAAAATTATGTTTACATTGACATTCTTAATTGAAATATAGTTGACACATGAAAATGAGTAAGTTAGACTTTGTTGCATGAATGATGAATTGCAAAAGGAAGAATCTATGTCTGATATCAAATAGAAATGTCTAGAAGATAGTCAAATGAATGTATGTAAGTATAGAGTTCAAGTATTCTTGAATTGGAAATACAGATTAAGTTGTTAACTATATATTTATATGTATAGTTAACAACTTAATCATGCATAGCATGTGTGTGTGTATTTTTAGTGTTAAGTTGTGGGATTTGGTGAAGTGACCTAGAAAGAGTGTTTAAAGAAATAGTAGAAGACCTAGGAAACAGCCCTGGGATTATTCATTTAATTAGTTGAGGGGCTTACTTGCCTAGGACACAGAAAAGTGCCCAAAAAGGTAGAGTATAATAGTTAACTTTAGAATCACAGAATATGAGAAAACTATTGTTTTGCAAACAGTCATCAGAAGAGTTTGTTGTAGCAAAATAAGAAATACGACTGTGGTAGATGCAGGGCCACGGTATTTTGTGGCTATATAGATAGAGTAGGGCTGACCGATAGGATATCTTCAAGACACAGACAAAGTAGTAGCATACAGAATCAACTCACTTTGAGAAATATTTCCCAGTTAATAGTTACAGTGATGTCTACGATAAAGAGAAGGGGTGAGGTTTTATAGCTGATCTACAGACAGGACCTGTTGTCTGATTTGGCACTTATTTGTTTTCCTTCTTTTGACTCATAGTTACTCTTATTCCAACATTTAATTGACCTTATGTATAACTATGAATTATGATGAATCAATGATGAAACTTTTTTGACCAAGTGTTATTTATATCAATCTCTATATAATGCTTCTGCATGATACACTGATATAAGCTCCTCATTAGCCTTTAAATTTTCATTGGATGACCAATTTCCATCAGAATGTTGGCCTTTTATAGTCCATTTAAGTTATGCTCCATATAAATCAGTAAGTTCATTTTCAGCTTTCCAGTGACCATTCCAATCTATGGTACTACTTCCTAATCCTCATGTTTTAGGGATCATAGTACCCTCTCACAGAGAGATCACTATGATTAACTCTCAGCATAGCTCTGCAGTTATCTCCATTTTTCATTCATATATTTAACCAAATAAAAATTTTAACAGTTAAAAGTTATATATTGTTATGTGTTCCATATTTAAGAATGCCCTAGTTAGGGAGACCCAGATATAAACTTGGACATACTCAGAGTAAAGATAATAAGAAACAAATGTACCATCAAGAAAATGTGAGAAAACATTTCTGTATGTCTTGAACTTGGAGTTGGTTGTTGGAGGTAAAGTAAAAACAATCTTTCCAAGATTCATATTAACAGTATATTTAAAAAATTCTTAAGCAAAAGTTTTACTTTAAAATGGTTTCAAGTTGGCAGTGCACCCAGGGAACAGAGAAACAAAAGAAATTCTATCTGGAAGAAAATCTATTTTAGACTAAGCCAACATTTATAGTAGGCTTTCATCAATTATATTGTGTATACTATTTTCTGAGGTATTAACATGTAAAAAGCACACCTTTAAAAAAATCAGTGAAATGAGATATGTAACCTATGGATAACACAATCTTGTGGTCTTGGGGTTTTAAGAAACTCTTCCCAGAATCTGGATTTTGTATACAGGTAAAGTGATTCTTGAATAACTTTTTGCAACCATGTAAGATGATTACACTGCAGTGTCTTGATGGCATGACTAGAAAAATGATTATATCTTAGGGAGGAACCCCAGTGGGGCAAGATATGAATTATACCCATCAAACAATGACTTTTTGGTGACATCCCAGATGTTAAAACTTGTTTTCTTTAAGCTCCATGCATTCAGTATGATTTACATACTACCTATGTATCATTATATAGATCCTCAAAACCACTGTTGGACTTATTCACTCTGGTCGTGCAAAGTATGATAAAATATTTATTTGGAGGGAGTTATTTAATACAGTTCAAGGAGTTCTAACAGAATTATAAAACAAAATAATATAGACCCTAAAAATAATAATGGTAATAATGATAATAATATAATTATTAAGGACCATATTTGAAAATTAAGGAATTTTATACTAGTTAGGAAAGCTAGGCTCCCTATTAATGCTGCAGATAAAGTACTGTTATGCACTATGCAGTCCTAAACTTTTCCCAACTCTGCCTACAAATCCCTAAAAATTTGATGCTATCCTAATGTCTAGTGTCTATCAACATCTGAGTCTGGGCCTCATGCATATCTGGGGTTTGTATTTTCTATGAAGAAAGCAGCTTTCCATCAAATTTTTTGATAAAAGACTGTTGCTCCTAATTCTTATTAGAATGGGTCACAAAAATGTGTCAGACTACACTAGAGATTTCTGTCTTTAAATAATGTAGCTTATAAATCAACTGAAGCTCAAGCAGCTGAAACATTTTCAATGAGTTTCAAATATTGTATGTAATTTGACTTTCTATTTGGATCTATCATGTCAGTAATAATAATCCATTCTTTTCCCAAAGTAGTCCAAACATATTTGTATACATTTTATGTGCTATTCTGAGGAAAGAACGAGTACTTCTGGGCTTCAAAAAAGTAATTATTTAAAATTCAGTAAAAGTTTTTTCCAAAGTGAAAATAACTGTATACTTGATGTAAGTTCTTGCTACTTTAATTATATTTTAATGCAACATAAAAATAAATGTATTCTATTATTAATAATTTGCACAGTATCTAACTAGAATAGCAAGAAAAAACACACATATGCATATAAATATATGTATATATATACACACTCACCATCACCAAAGTAATACTTACTTTGTATTATAATTTTGCCATATAAAATATGTGTACTGAATACACTTCCTAAATATTGGTTGATTCATTGTACATATGATGATATAAACCTGCATGTCTCTTTTGGCCTCCTGAGTGGCTCACTCAGTTAAGCCTCAGGTCATTATCTCACAGCTCATGTGTTTGAGCCCTGTCTTCCTCTCTCTGCCCCTCTCTCACTTGTGTGCTCCCTCTCTGTCTCACTCTTCCTCTCTCAAAAATAAATAAATGTTAAAAAATATTTTAATTGCAAAAAGATCCCTGTAGGTCCTTTTAATACTTTGCTTAATACTGACTTTATTGTCCTTTACTACATTTTGTTGTATTTTAATATTTTTTTTTATTTTAAGGCATCTCTACACCCAACATGGGGCTCACACTCATGACCCCAAGATCAAGAGCTGCATGCTCTTTCACATCAACCAGTCAGGCATGTTGGTATTTCTACGATCTTTACGTAATTTCTGGTAGTTTTAGTTTTTCTATGCAGACTTTTAATTAGTGCCTTTCCTACAGAAAGAATGTATCTTTATTGATTCTGATCTTATGTGATAATCTCTGTTTTCTAAAGTAATTTTAATTAACTTAAACTCTTTATGTGGCTGATAAGAATATAAAGCCAATAGGTAGAATCTGATAAGGCCGATCTGTGAATATAGTAAGACTCAGTAATTTTATTTCCAGGTAAAGTCCTCAATAAATAAGTAGATAAATAAATAAATAAGTAGATAGATAAGCAAATACATATATTCACAAAGTGATTATGTACAGAGATGTTCAAAGTAGTATTAGTTATATTGGCCCAGATGGAAAGCGGTACAAATGACATGCAAACTAGGATTCATAAAAAAAGGGTAAATAAATTCTATTATAGTTATATAACAAAATATACTATATGACAATGAAAATGAATGAACCATAATAACATACAGCCATATGGAATGTGTCTAATCAACATAATGGTAATGAGGGCAGTCTAAAATATTGCATATATATTATATATAAAATATATTATATAAATGTGTAAAGTCTTATATAAATAATTATAAATAAGTTTGTATGTATGAATATATACAATATATACCAAATAAATATTGATAGAGAAGAGGATATTGTGAATGAACACATTTTCATCCAATTGGTTATGGGTAGTTTCCATAGCAAAGATCCTACCAGAACAAGATTGGATGAGTAGTGGGCAAATATATGTTATATATTATATGATATGAAAATAGATGTTTACACAGGATATATAAACTATATATGATACTATCACATAATATATATAAACTATTATAACAAATTAACATATGATGATACAATAGTAATACTTGGAGAGAATAGTGTCTAGAAAGGAGCAGAAAGTATTCCAAAGTTTCTAGTGAAGTTCTATTTCTTGGTCCAAGTGCCGGTTATACTAGTTAATTCATTCTATTTCTTGATCTAGGTACCAGTTATACTTGTTAATTCATTTTGTGAAAAATTTATCAAGCTTTATTCTGTTTTAAAAACATTTATTTATAGGAGAGCCTGGGTGGCTCAGTCAGTTAAAAGTCCAACTTGGCTCAGGCCATGATCTCACGGTTTGTTGGTTTAAGCCCCACATCTGGCTCTGCACTGACAGCTCAAAGCCCCAGATTCTGTGTCTCCCTCTTTCTCTTTCTCTGCCCCTCCCTAACTCACACTCTGTCTCTGTCTCTCAAAAATGAATAAATGTTAAAAAAAAAAGCCAAAAGAGGCTGTTGACAGGAATTTCTTCACTAAAAAATACAAATAAAAACACAAAAATGTTTATTTATTTTGAATGAAAGAAAGGAAGCTCAAGTGGAGAAGGGGAAGAAAGAGAGGGAAAGAGAGAATGCCCCCTGGTGGAGGGTTGGGGTGGGGGCTTCATCTCAGGACTGTAAGATCATAACCTGAGTTGAAATTAAGTGTTGATTGCTTAACCGTCTGAGCTACCCAGTCACCTTTGATACTAACTTTTAAAATAATTTTAAAAATATCTTTTGTATATGAGTATCTGAGGTGATATATTTATTAAAATCTACAGAGACATATCTGAGCAAATACTTAATTTCTCTGGGCCTCAGTTTATGAATCTGCAAAATAGTGAAAATTGTAGTACCTATCTTATAGAGTTTTGCAAGTACTATAGAGGTTAAAATATAAAAAGCATTTATAACTATTCCTGGCCCATAAAGTTGAGATGATCATAACACTTGTCTACAATGAACACCCCTATGCACACGTGACCTAGTACAATAAATTTTAAATTCTGGCACTCTTGTTTCAACTCTATACCCACACAGATCAATCCCTTCATTAAAGTGTTTCAAAGTAAAATCCAAATGTCTGCTTTTAATCCACAAATGATTCAGTATGTGTAGATCACATCTCCTTCTTCCTCCCTACTTCTTTTCTCTCCTATAATAGCATTATCAAAATTAACAACCAGACCTTATTATCAAGTCAGCATTCTATCTGCAGTTTTTTCAAAGCACTTTTTCTTCATCCATAGAAGGATACAAACATTCCACACATTTGGTTCACATGACTCTTAAGTCTACTAAGAACAATAGATTAAAATGCTTTCATTACCTTTTGACCCTATTTTGGTTTTAAATATGGCTTCTTCTTTATATGCACCATAATGAACCATGATCTGGATTTTCAGTCTCTTGAACTGATTAGTCACTCGACAAATAGTTTATCAGGGAATTTGCTAATGGAATAGTCATATTACTGCAGACTGCTTCTAGACATTTATGTGGCAGGTTTTCAAGCTGAGTATAAGAAGTTTGACATTTTTCTTTAACACATCAGAAGGAAAATTATAACACTGACTTCTGGGCTGTTTGATGATTTTTCAATTTTGTGAAATAAAATAAAATGTCTAAATACTCAAAGACTCCATAAAACACCCAGAATTATTACAGATATGTGAGCATAATATAAAAACTGGAATTTAAAAAATTAGAAAATTGTCTTCAAAAGTGTATTCGGGGCGCCTGGGTGGCTGCATAATTAAGTATCCAACTCTTTGTTTTGACTCAGGCCATGATCTCACGATTCATGATATTGAGCCTCATGTTGGGCTCTGCACTGACAGCACGGAGCCTGCTTGGTATTCTTTCTCTACTTAGTTCTCTCTCTGCTCCTCCCCTACTCATTCTATCTCCCTCCCTCTCTCTCTCTCAATCTGTCCTTCTCTCAAGATAAATAAACATTAAAAAAAGATGTATTCAAAGTTAACATTAATTTATGTTTGTGTATGGTGTAAGAAAGTGGTCTAGTTTCATTCTTTTGCACGCTGCTGTCTAGTTCTCCCAGCACCATCTGTTAAAGAGGGTGTCTTTTTTCCATTGGGTACTTTTTCCTGCTTTGTCAAAAATTAATTGGTCGTACATTCATGGGACCAGTTCTGGGTTCTCTTTTCTATTCCATTGGTCTATGTGTCTGTTTTTGTGCCAATACTATACAGTCTTGATGATGACAGCTTTGTAGTAGAGGCTAAAGTCTGGGATTGTGATGCCTCCCGTTTTGGTTTTCTTCTTCAATATAACTTTGGCTATTCAGGGTCTTGTGTGGTTCCATACAAATTTTAGGACAGTTGTTCTAGCTTTGAGAAGAATGCTGGTGCAATTTTGATGGGGATTGCATTGAATGTGTAGATTGCTTTGGTATTATTGACATATCAATAATATTTATTCTTCCCATCCATGAGCATGGAGTAGTTTTCCATTTCTTTGTGTCTTCTTCAATTTCCTTCACAAGTTTTCTATAGTTTTCATCATGCATATCTTTTAAATCTTTGGTTAGGTTTATTGCGAGGTATTCTATGGTTTTTGGTGCAATTGTGAATGGGATCGATTTCTTGATTTCTCTTTCTGTTACTTCATTATTAGTGTATAAAAATTCAACTGATTTCTGTACATTGATTTTGTACCCTGCGACTTTGCTGAATTCATGGATCAATTCTAGAAGGCTTCTGGTAGAGTCTGTTGGGTTTTCCATGAAGAGTATCATGCCATCTGTGAAAAGTGAAAGTTTGACTTCTTCTTTGCCAATTCTGATGCCTTTTATTTCCTTTTGTTGTCTGATTGCTGATGCTAGGACTTCCAGCACTGTTAAACAGCAGTGGTGAGAGTAGACATCCCTGCTGTTTTTCTGATGTCAGGGGGAAAGCTCTCCGTATTTCCCCATTGAGGATGATATTAGCTGTGAGTAAGTCCCTTCTATCCCAACTTTCTCAAGGGTCTTTATTATGAAAGGATGCTGTATTTTGTCAAAGGTTTTTCTGCATCTATCAACAGGATCATATGGTTTTTGTCATTACTTTTGTTAATGTGATGTATCACATTGATTGATTTGCAAATACTGAACCAGTCCTGTAACCCAGGATCAAAGTTAACATGAAAATGCTAGCTTATACTCCGTAGTAATACATTTCTTAACGATCTGACAATATACAGAAATTAAAGTAGAAAATTGGTCCAGCTAACTAGATAGTCTTTCTATTTAAACAAAAAAAAAAGGTGGCACAAGGCACAAATTATCAGACAATTGCTTGAATTGTTCATTTTGTGTGTGTGTGGATAAGCCGAACCAAAGATGATCACATCAACAAAGATGAAATAACCCTATTTTTACAGCACAATTCTTTTCCAGATGGAGAAACATTTAAGTAGAGTACTTAAAAATTATGTTTTTATTCTTTCATTTATTGATATCTGAATCTGAAGTATAAGCTATCCCAAGGGCAGATGTTCTTATTGTTAGATTTATTTGTGCCAATAAAGTAAAAGGCTTATATGTTCACCCTGTTTAACAATATCATCTATATACTCAAAGATTTGCTTTACACTGACAATGTGAACTCCCAAAATTTATATATGGAAATATGTCAATTATCCAATTTTAATTATGTAATATTTTATGGAGATAATAAAATATGATAAGGGCCATATGTTTTCTTATAAAACTTGAAATCCTACCACGGCACTGTTTCAAACTATATAAACCCCAAAGAGCAGGGAAAATATCCTCTTCCTTTTGTGCATGTGATCCAATTATTGTTGCTTTTTATGTTGCCTCAACTTACACCTGATAGATAATCAGTGAGAACTCGGTCTGCTCACGTTGACCTCTGCAGCCAGCCCAGTTCCAACCACTCTTTCTCTCTACTGAATCCCAGACAGAGGCAGTTTCTTGTTCCTTAACAGGAATTCCTATCTCTTATTTCCTCTCTGCCTGATCTGAAAAGCATCTCAGTGATCCCACAGATCACATATCTTTCATACTGGCGGTCCTACCACACCTGGCTCTGTATCTCACCACGGACTTGATGCTACCTGACAATGCGCACCTGCTTCATGCAGCCTTTAAATCCACACAGGAATTGATGAACTCAGTCATTATATGACTACATATATTACCATATATTTGAATAAGAGCAGTTTATTCTATGATATATGGCAAATCAACTAATTAATAGCTCAAAGTTGGCAAATGTGATGGTAATCTAAGTGCTTTTATGCATTATTTATTTATTTTTATTATATAGGGAAATCATACATGTACTTCAAAGTATTCTCATACCACCATAATTAAAACATTCCCATATTATAATTGAATGGTTATTTTACTTTTTTATGTAATAAAATTTATGTAAAGCATAGTTAACCTCAGAAAGCTTTCATCAGTACATTAACTGATAGAAAATATTGATTCATTATGCATAAAGTTACAGCAGTTTTTCAATGAGTTAGTTCTCTAGGATATAATCTACAATATCCTGCAATTCTCCTAAAATGCAATGCTGTTGTAGAGTTAAATAAGATGATCTAAGGCACATACTTTTTGTGAGAATCATATTGATTTTTTAATGAATTTCATATTCACTTTGCAAATAATTTTCCTCATTTTTGAAAGAACCGTTTTCTACATTTAAAAAAATCAAAACAATTGAAGAAATTCTTTACAAATTTTAAACATTTATTTATTGTTTAAAAACAGAGGGAGACAGAGCACAAGGAGGGGAGGGGCAGAGAGGAAGACACAGTGAAGCCTCTGATGCCATGCTTGAACTCATGAACCATGAGATCACGACCTGAGCTGAAGTAGAACTCTTAACTGACTGAGACACCAGGGCGCCACTAGAAGGAATTCTAATTTATCATAGTGGGTGAAGTAAGGAGGAAAATTTTCTCAGACAAGTATTTTAAATTATTTTTAAGCATAATAACTAAGTAATTAAATGCCCATGTACCAAACATCCCAAATTGAGAAACATAATAATTAACATGTGATTAAATGATAGATGTGATCTTTATGTTTTATTCAAGATGTAAAGGCAGATGAAATTTGAAGTCTCCAGTGTTTTCTTTGCCTTTCTTTTCTACCATAGAGATTACCACTCTCCTGAATTTTGTGTTCATTTTATACTTTAATACTGTTGGTATTATTGAAAGTTAGTATTCCTTAATATTGCTGCCTGGGGCATCCATTTTGTGTGGCCTCCTGGCCTTCAGGGGCTTTAACTGATACTAACCCCTCCTGCCAGCACACATCCTACGTAATCACCTGCAGAGTCTTAAGTAAAAGTAAATTCCTGCTATGCCTGTCCCCACCCCTGTGAGTACCTTAGATAAAACCCTGGTGAAGCTTATTAAAACCCCACCTTCCTGGTTTGAACTGACCAATCTGGCTTAAGCACAGAAACTCAAACACTACACCTGTGTGTGCCCCAGGTCCTGCCTGACATGCTCTCTGCCTACCCTCTGCTTTCATCTTCCCCTGTACCTTCTCCAGGACCTGTGAGTAATAAACTTCTCTATTTCATTTTCCCTTATGCTCTTCTGCTGAAGAGTGGCTCTGCATTCAATATGCTGGGCATCTACTTTAGCAAATGTTAAAGTTGCAACAGGTATGCATATAAACAGTATTGTTTTTGACATTTTGAGTTTTGTTAATGATTTTCTTCTTTATGTGAGATTATCAAGCATGCTGTATTTATCCAGCACTGTGGTTTCAGGATTATAGGTGCTAGTAAGCAACAGATAAGCACTTAAAATCTTTCCCTAGACTGACATTTCAGGCTTTTCTTGATTTCTGCTATTGTCACAACGTGTGTTCAATATCTATGAATTGTCATGGTGTGCGCATGTGCAAGAATTCTTGTATTTAATTTTTTATTTTTTAAGTTTATTTATTTATTTTGAGAGAGACGGAGAGAGCACAGGTGCAAGTGGTGTGGGGGTAGAAGGAGAGATAGAATCCCAAGCAGACTCCTCACTTTCAGCACAGAACCCCATGCAGGGGTGGGCTCAAACCCACAAACCTTAAGATCATGAAATGAGCTGAAATCTAGTCAGACTCTTAACTGACTAAGCCACCCAGGTGCCTCCCCCCCACCTTTGTTTTTAATGTACAAGTGGAATTTCTGGTTCATGAGTTGTTTGTATTTTTATCATCCAATGATCAGTACTCTGACTATTCAGAATGCTATCCCAAGTTCACAGAGGTCCTTTCTCCTCCCAGGTGTTGATGGAATATCAGTGTGGCAACATCATTTGGGAAGAAGCTTGTTAAAAGATAAACTGCAGCATGTTAAACTTTTTAAGAGTTTATTTGAGTAAAAATTCTCTTAAAGTGGGCAGCACCAAACAGGAAGTGATTAGGGTGTTCCTCTGAGCATTTTCTTTTTTTTTACAGAAAAGGTAGAAGCAAAGTCAAGCAAATATTTGATGTGTTATACCTTAAAGGCTGTTTGTGATTGGTTGCCTTTAAGTTTCAATTTCATAACCTTGAGACATTTACAGGTGTAGATATTGGTTTGCTTATGTAGCCTGCCACTGCATTCTGATGGCTTCCTTCCTTAATTAATTTAAAAACCTTTATTATAGAATTAGTCTCTGAGAGAAAAAGCACACAAAAAATATAAAGAGATACTTATGGAGATTAAAATGTACTATTAAAATAGTTTTTTCTTCTCTGAATGTAACCTTATGAAGGGGTATAGTATTTATTATCTCCCATGCCATATCCACTCTTGGCATGCTATCAGGAATATGGCTTACTCAAAACTGAAAAGGATTATTTGCTTCTATTAAGGAAAAACGAAAACAAAAACAGTACTATGGACATGCAGTTACTAGATCTGGCATCTAAGTGCCTGATCCAAATGTCATACTAGATAACCTCTAGAACCTCAATTTCTCACCTTTAAAATGTTATGGTTTCTATTTTACTTTTGTCACTGGGTTGTATGGAAGTCATTATCAAGTGACATAGTGAATATGAATGGGCTTTTAAAACTGACAACATTATGTAAATGTATGGAGTGATTATTCAGTTCTGCCAAACACATTCATAGAATGATGAGACCAATGAGCATATGGCTATGGTGACAGGGAGTATAATCTTGGAGACTCTGAACACTAAATGTATGACTGCTTACTGCTGTGAAAGCCATATGTACCCTTACAGAGATAAACACATACAGAGAGAGAAAAATGCACACATGCACGCACACACATGCACACACACACACACATCTTATAATTAATTACGTGATGTAGTATATAATGTTCAAAAATATACCTCTAAACCAATACTACCAGAAGAGCATCCTTGATGTCTAAATGGCATTCCAGTCAATTGTAACGCTTTTCTGGCATTGAATCTATGTTAATCAACAAACTGAGTAAATGAACCAAAAAAGTATGTTATGATTGCTGTTAACCTCAGCAAAGACAGGGACAACAACAGCCATGGTAACAGCTTCATGAATGCCGAGGGAACTGGTGCACTGCCATTCTTGCAGAAGCTGACAGCTGTTAAGTCTCTCTTATGTAATTGCTATTTGTTTTACTCTATAATTTTGCACATTTGGTGTTAAATTCCAGTTAGAACAGAAATTATGTAAGGCTATAGTGAATTAAAAGTATAATTTCTTGAATCAGTCAATTGTTATTAATTATTGCTAAATCAATAATGATTTATCATATAAGGAGTAGTTACATGCATATATAAAATTTATATTTATATATGTGTGTGTGTGTGTGTGTGGTGTCTGTATATGTTCCAAACTGGGCATCCCTCAGACTCAAAGAGAAAGTAATATACATTGATTTCTATACTGCTTGATTCTATCTATAATGACTTTCCCTAACTGTGGTATCTGTGTGTCTGACAACATATTTAAAATCAAATTTTAGAACTACTAATAGCTGACTTTATGTGAATTTTTCAACTTTTGATTTTCCTTAACTATTCAATTTCTCAATGATTCCATGAATCTATATTTTATATAATATAATTTTGAAGTATGTAAGGCTAAATTTACTTTGCAAATCTAAATATAGTTTTTTGGAAAATTTTATATTTCACATATACTGACTAAAATGGCTTAGAGAGTAGCTCTTACTTAAAATAAACTATATTTAAATATAAATGCTCTGAGTTTAGTTGACAATTTCTATCCCCCAATGAGTATATTTCTTGTATTACCTTCACTCAGAAGAGATAGACACATGACAGACACACTGAAAGTATTTGTTTTATGAAAAGTTGACTGTAATAAAAATTGGTTTGATTAATTGAGGATAGAAAATGGGTGTTTACTGCCTAATTATTAAAATAAATTATAATACAGTAGAATAAGCAAACAATGTATAAATATACCTAAAGAATATTGAATCGACACTATGTTCAAGTTGAAATAATATTAGGCTTCTAAGGTCTTTGACAGATATGAAATATTTCTATGTTATTTTAGAATTTGGGTCAAGAAAGATTACTGGAGGTTATGAAAATCAACCCATATCAAAGTGCATTCATTTTGAAATCACATAGTTATACGAACTAATGAAAAATAATATATAAGTTTCAGAGAAGCAAACAATAATTGTTGCTAATTATCAGAGAGGATCCATTGAACCATATCTAACTGGAGAGAAAATATATGGCCAAGCAATGTCTTTTGAGATTCACAACTCTATTAGTCACTTATTTTCCCTTAATAAATATTCTACTTTTAGTCCAAAATCATACATTCTGTTTGCAAGTTTTATTTCATTCTAATTTTATCAGCATAATTTAAAATACTGCTTGTTGTGCACTTGTGATGTCAAAGTGCTTGTAATAAAATAAAGATGGCCCCACTCCTTGAATGAAAGAACACGTAGTAATTAATGATAGGAAAAAAGTTACTATACATTCACCATATGAATATATGCTTTTCCCAATTACTGTGACTCTGAATATATGTAGTCAGGAAATAACTATTAAATGTCATGTCTCTATAAAGCTTAGAAAATGATGAATACTACTTAAGTTCAAGACACCCATGAGTGTATATATCTATATATCTATATCTATATATCATCTGGATCTAGATCTATCTAAAACACGAAACATACCCTTTTAGTTATTTCTGATAATAGTCTCTTTCATTAAATTATATGTAATTTTGGGTTCTGTATCAAATCCCATGTAAAATAAAACAGCAGTATATCCCTTTAGAAAAGTTAGTGTGAGGAAAGTTCTTTATACAATAGTCCAAGAACTGGTGGTGGAAATCGTGAATTAATATTCAAATTGTTTCTAGTTTACTTGTTCGTAAGTGCATTTTAGAAATCTGTTAGATTTCAGATATAACATTAAAGAGGTTTTTTTTTGTGGAATGTAGTATAGCATCTTATTTTCTTTCCATTTATATTTGGGAAAAATAATAGTGAATTTGTATGTAATACATGAAAAAAAACAATAATTATAATTTGTCTTTAAATTTTTTTAATGTTCATTTATTTTCGAGAGAGAAAATGGGATCAGGGGAGAGACAGAAAGAAAGGGAGAGTGAGGACCCAAAGCAGACTCCATACTGCCAGTGGAGAGCCCAATGTGGGGCTAGCACTAATGAACAGTGAGATCATGAGATCATGACCTGGACTGAAGTCAGATCCTTAACCAACTGAGTTATCCAGGTGCCCCAATTAAAATTGTCTTTAACTGAAAGCTGTGGTATTCTTGCCACTAATTATTTTGCCAAACTATGGGACATTGTATAATCAACAGTATCTTTTCAGTGACATTTAAGTTGTTATCTTGAACTAAATGTCATTGTAACTAGTGTATTTCCCTTTAGCTTTACTGAAACTATGGAAGCATTTTTTATACTTCAAAAGCCATAAGGAATAAGAGAATATGATGACCCAGCAAAAATTGTCTTAATATACTATTATTTGTATATAAGTGCATTACAGTAAAACCCTAAAACAATGTAGGTTGTATGGTAGAGTTTTACAAATAAATATTGTAAAATAGGATATTTCCATTTATCCTGATATGTACATGTGCCCTCAGTTGATTCAAAGACAAAGCATTTTGAACTCTAAAAGATAAACAATTATGTTTTCTAATATCCAAATGATATATACCAGGTGGTATTTTGATTAACAGGTTAAACACATGAGAAGAACAGCAGGTGGGTAATGAGATGTGTTCTGAACCAGAAATATCTTTCATTCTTTCATAGTAAGTCCACTGTTGCAGACAGTCTAGAATACTTACAAAAAGTTTGCAACATTAAAAATGTGGCAGCTACTGTCGATCTGAATTAATACACATATTACTGCTTTATTCACTAATATGTTTATGTTTGAATTATTCAGTATTTGTGAGTAAAATCTTATTTACTCTATTATTTATCATTTTTTTCTTTCCCATGAATTTATATTCCTAAATTAAATCCTCTTTAACAATGCAGTAGGTTTTTCCTTAAGAGTTAATTCTTCGAACTATTCAATAATTTGTGCTGTCCTTTCGTTTCTCACTGTCTATGTGTATTGATTTGGTAAGATAGCTCCAAAGAAGGGTATTATGTAATTATTTGCATTTCTAGATAATCAGAATAAGTTCAATCCTGTTCCATTACTTTTAAAATTAATGTTGGAATTAGATCAATTCCTGTTTTCTATTGCATGGTCTTCTAGAAGAAAAATCCCAAATCTTTGGTTTGATTTTGGTTTGGTTTAAAGAAGCAATGTGGATTGAGTTTTAGAGTTTGAACATATATTTTTAATTCTGCAGTCAGTCATTGAATTAATGGAAAAGCTCACTTGAACTCCTAAACTTTAAAATTTGTGCTCTATTATCCAGAATTTCTAGATAACCTGTGCAACCTGTCATTTTCATAGATGGGCTTTTCATTGTCATTACAAACCAAAGCACAGCTCAACATAAGTACATGGAATTAGGAAAATCCTGTCAATCTGTCCCAGATCTCTATACTGCAGGCTCACTCTTCAGACAAAAATTCCTGTGATTAGTCTTATTTGGGATACAGGGATATCTAAAATGGGTAATAGTAGGTCTCTCTTCCTTTCCACTAGATGTTCATTTGTTTTGTTTGTTAAATTCCACTTATGAGTGAAATAATATGGTATTGGTCTTTCTCTGCTGACTTATTTTGCTTAGCATAATACTCTCTCAAGCTCCATGCATGTCATTGCAAATAACAAGTTTTATTCTTTTTATGGCTCAGTAATATTCCATTCCAAACTGAGATCATGGCCTGAGACAAAACTCAAGAATCCAATGCTTAACCATCTGAGCTGCCCAGGAACCTCTAATATCACTTACTTTAATGTGTTGTTCATGCTGTTTTTTGCAATGTTGCAAGAAATTAAAAAGAACAGAAAAGGAGAACAGTAATTATTATTTCAATGATGTTAATGCCACTAAAGTTAAACTGACAGTTTCTGTTACTTTCTGATGACTGTAAAAAGGAATAGGCCACAGATATGTAACATGTGTTGATTATTAGAAAATTAGGCATTGATTTGATAAATCTCTGAGCACTGAGAAGAATTCTGCTCACACTTTGATGAGTTATTATTTCCCAGACTATGACATTCAGATGGCAGCTAAGTTCCTAAGAAGTTAGAAGAGTCAATCATAATAGTTTAATGTAGAAAATAGGAAAACAATACAGAAACCGGTTGAAGAAATTTGATTTGTATTATTTCCCACTATCGCCAGCTCATTGTGGCCTTTGATCATAATCTAATTAATAAAATAATTAGCATAAAAATTTATCTGGAAGGTATTTTTTTTTTCTTCTCCTCCTGTGTAGCCCTGTTCTTTACCCTTTAATCTGTGTTGGTTGATGTCTGTGTTGGTTGAATAAGAAATAAAAATGCTTGATCCTTCTATGCTTTCGGTTCACCATTTTAAAAGATCCTACCAAGCCTTAACAAACATAACAATAACAAAAGTTAAACAGAATTGTAGACTGTGATAAAAATATTTATCAACAAGACCAGGTTGAGCCTTCCCATTACAATTTACAGGTCTTTGACTTCTTTATTATAGCCATCCCTTGAGTAGAGTGTTTTGTAGTAAGAAGGCACCTACCAGGCAAGCAACAATATGTGAGACCTGCAAATTACCTATGACTGCAGGGTTTGAATACACTTTTCATAAACATTGGCATTCAACCACCTGGAGCATTCTCAACACAATTAGTTTCAATTGGGAAAGAAGCAAAAAGAACAACTAAAGGAAAGGAAGAATTTAAAAATCTTTTACCAAAATATCTTCCTGATACAAACTATTCAGGCATTCGAGACAAGTAGTATTTTTTTTTTAATGTAGTAACCAAAATTGTTTGTGGCCAGCACCAAATACTTCAGGAGGAATTACTAGCCATAGTGGCTCATGTACTATAAAAAAATTGAATAAGGATGAGTCCCATCTAATTTAGAAGTCACATAATAAAGGCAGATTTTGGTTGACAACAAACTGCTGAAATTAATAAGATTCTGTTACTTTCTATAAAAGAGTGACATCTAAAAAACACATATATATGATATATGTACATAAAAAGATATATAATATACTATATCTATATATCATATGTATATATTAGATAATATTTGATTATATATTTGTTATATATAACACATATGTTATATTTTATATATTAATTACATATTACATATTATAAATATATATACTATGTAGTGTATATTTCAATGGGTTAGTAATTTAAAAATAGATTGACTCATTATCAAAATTAATTAAGGAGTTTGGTGCTTAGGAAATCATTATCAGAACCTTAACTAAAGGCAAAATTGTTATAAAACAATATATGTATAAAATACCACAGACTTCCTAGATATTGGTTTGTTTAAATTTCACACGTTTTTCTTTCAAGTTGTTCTATAATTCCAATTAACAATGAGAAAGGTAAGGCTTAATTTTTCTTTGTTATCCATCTTGTTAGAGATGTAACACACACAATTTTTACTGTTACAGAAAAAATTATTTCTTATATGTAGTTTATAAACATTTTAACAAATAAAATCGTGTAAATATAGTTTTATATTTTTATATATAATAAATTGTTATATATACATATATAAATAAATATAAAACATATATTTTCAATTCTGCAGTCATCCAATTAAAGGAAAAGCCCGCTTAAATTCCTAAACTTTTAATAATATTTTATGTTTATTTTATATACTATATAAAAGATATGGGTTAGTTTCAAATGATTAAAATAGTGCCATGGTTCTTAAAAATAGCTTACATTCAATCATTCAAATATTAATTTTATTGTATTGGTTTCAGGCTTTTTCCTACTCCCTATTTGGTTTTCTCTTTCTTACCACTAGAGCATTTCAGAACTCATTAACCTCTTGGGGAGTGGTGGAGAGAAACAACTAACAAAATCACAGAATGTGTCACTTGGCCACTTCTAGAAGTCAAAGTGACAAAGAGGCTGATGAGTTCTTTGTGGATCTTTCTACTGAAAAATTTTAATATTTGATAAATATTTTTCAGAGAGCCTTATACCCATTATACACATAAAGCTAAATGGACTATTCACCCTATCAAACTTCCCTGAAACAAGTGACACTTTTTATGAGGATCTATTTTTTAGGAAAAGTTCTCCATCCACTTACCCCCACATAGACTAATGTTATATTACTATATTAAATGATTTTATATGTCACATTCATTTTCTCCCCAAAAAATAGTTTTTAGTTCAATTACTTAAACAAATCTTTATTAAGCATTCTTTATCTTTTATATTTTTATCTTAGAGTCCATAGATAAATAAAATATAAGTAAATAAGAAGAATCCAAATAAAACTATAGTATTTTTCATTAAATTGTCTTTAAATGAGGTGCTAAGTATAAGAATATGGAAATTTCTGAGGAGGTAACTCTTTGTTAGGAAACAGGAAAGTTTCTTGGCTTAAACTTGAATAACAAATAAGTGTTTGCAGATGTAAAAGTGATAAAAAGAACAGGAGAAAGAAATGGGGCAAGTTTCAGGTTTGAGCAACTGGGTAGATGATCATTAATTATCATGGACATTGAAGGAGAGGGGGTGGTTTCAAATGTGGCAAATGAACTGAACTTCAATAATAATAATAATAATAATAATAATAATGATAATAAACAGTAGTAAATAGTTAAAGCTTGTACAACATTTACAGTGTGCTGGGAACTCTTTTAATCATTTGATACTAACCCATTTAATCCTTAATATAATTTCAGTTTTACAGATACTATCCCTATTCTCACTTTATAGATAAGGTAGTTGAAGCAGAGAATTTCAATAACTTTCTAATGATTATGTGGTCCATTAACAGTGAAGCCAGGTTCAGGTTTTGGCAGTCCTGTTACATACAGCTCATGAATTCATAGCCACTCTATCATATTACCTCCAATATGTTGGGTTTGAGGTGTTCATTCATGTGTTCACAAATTCAATATTTTAAGTGTTTTCTGGGTGTCACACATTGTGATAGGCCCTCTAGTGGGTTAACTCTAAGAAGAGGTATCCAAGATTTTCATTCTTATACTCAGCATCAGTCAAGCAGATATCCTCCTAAATCAATGTAGACACTGATCCTGCTATAGACCGAATTTTCCCCCAAATTAACATGCTGAAACCCTAACCCAAAATGTGATGGTATTTGGAGATGAAGACTTTGGCAGATAGTTAGGTTTACATGAGGTCAGGAAGGAGGCCCTCATGATGGGAATAGTGTCTTCATAAGAGACACCAGAGAGCTTATTCTCTCTTGCTGCTGTTTGAAAACACTGAAAGAAGTTCAATAAACCAGGAAGAGAGACTTCTCCAGAAACTGACCAAGCTGTCAACTTGATGTTGGAGTTCTAGGCTCCAGAATTGTGATAAATAAATTCCTGTTGTGTAGGCCATGCTATCTATGGTATTGTGTTTTGGTAGCCTAAGCTGACTAAGAAGGTCCACTTAACAGATCTAGGGCAACATACCATATCTTTGGGAAAAGTCTATAGACTTCACTGGTTTTTTCAATACAGTATCTCTGGGAAAACCTGCACTCTTCACTAGTTTTTAAACCCTCTTCATACAAATTGTCAGACGCCTTTTCAGGGTACTGCCTCTGAAGTTTTTTGTGTCTACTTTGAGTGGAATCCTTCATGGAAGGTGCCATCGGAATATAAAGAGATGGAGATCCAGTACTATTTGGTATGATGAATATATTAAAAATTTTCAGGAACAGTTCTAGGCCTGCTTATTATTTAATTTGTACTTAATTTTGCACTATATCATTATATAAATTTTAATTATATATTTTATTTAATTTTACATTATGTAATTGTTTTTGTCAGTTTGTAGCATAGTTACAAATCATTTGGCTAAATAATTATTTCAGCTCTGTGAATCTTGGATCACATTAACTATTTCTGAGATTCTGGACCACTGTGTAGGAAAAAAAATCAGAGTTAAAGTATGCAGGTTACTCTTCTTAAGGACCCAGCATATTCCAAGGAAGAATACTTTGATGAACAGAGAAACATTCTGAGTTCCAGTGATCCAAAACTCTTGAGGACTATCTGTCATGTGATTAACCAAAGCTAAAAAGCTGAATGTATCACTCCCTGCCAAAATTTGAACTGCCTAAAAAAAGAAATATAGTGAAAGGTTCACAGAAAATGGGAAAAAATGTATTATCTCAGAATATTATTAAACAACTCCAACCATGTGTCCCTTGCATGAGAGTTAGTAATTTCTCCCATTATAAACTGTCATCCATTCAGATACAGAATGAGAGCAGAGGGTAGATTAACCTTTCCTCACCACTCCTGCTCACAATTCCTTTCTGTTCAGAGGTAGAAGCTGTCAGATAGAGCCAAAGGACACAGAGAATCTACAAGAGGAAGTGATCAAGATCTTTCTAAAGAAGCAAATAGAGGTTGAGAAAGTCAGGTCTAGTTCCATTGTTTCTAGAGTCTTGCTCTCCTGATTACATAAAGTAATAAAATTCCCTTTTTGCAAAGTCAACCTAAAGTTGAGCTGTCATTTGCCAAAATATTTCTAACTAAAACATTGCTGTAGATATCTTAGTATATTTTCTGAGCCAATTCTTCCATTTTCCTACTTATCATATATCACAGATAATGCTCAATACAGGTTGAATAATAAAACCCAGGATGCACCTACTTCTTCATAAAAGAGTCAAAGATTATCCTATTTGGCCTTAGATAACAGGCTTAAATGTTTTCCTGACAGTAGATAATGTCATCTACCAAAAAAGATTTAGTAAGACTAAACTGTGTGTGTTTACCCCAGAACAGTGGCCTTGAAATATAATAGAAGCTCAATAATTTATTATTATAAAGATATCAAATAACAAATTCATACCAGAGTCCTATTTAGAAATAATTAAATGTACATAACAACCTGCTACCCCTCTAATATGTGATTTCAAACACTTTTACTTCAACCTATAGTAGACAATATATTTTACATGAACCAGCAGGCATACACATATAATAAAACTTTCATTAAGAGATATCTTTATTGCATATATTTTAGTATTTTTATTATGTCTCATTTTAAAACATTAATAACATTTATTAAATTGGTTTTTTTGTGTCTCCTAATGAGTCACAGCTCTCAACTTGAAAAACAGCTCTAAAGTTCCATTGACTATTCAGTTCTTTGTGTTTATTGCCATAGCTCTTTTATAATCAAAGGATTACTGTTCCTCAAAATCTGACAGTTTGTCATTCAGTTCCCATAATGGCCTCATGTAGCTGTTAAAATTAAAAATATATATATCCAGCAAAGTACCTAGCTTTTTAAAAATTTTTTTTATTGTTTTTTTTTTTTTTGAGAGACAGAGAGAGACAGCATGAGCAGGGGAGGGTCAGAGAGAGAGGAAGACACAGAATCTGAAGCAGGCTCCAGGCTCTGAGCTAGCTGTCAGCACAGAGCCCGATGCGGGGCTCGAACCCACACACCGTGAGATCATGACCTGATCTGAAGCCAGATGCTTAACCAACTGACCCACCCAGGTGCCCTTGTACCTAGCTTTTGAAAACAAACCCACAATTGCTGACTTCAGATTAAGTGATATTTATATCATTTTTGCAAATGGGTATACCATTCCTCATCACATTTGCAGTTCACTGTTTTGAATAAAATATATTGTTATATATTGACTATAGAGCACAATTGGATGGAAAAAGAATATTACTAGTAAATATGTTTCTACTATTGTTACAGTAGCCTGATCCATTTTATTGTGCATTATCAGTACTTTTATGATTTTTGTCACTATAATGAAATTCAACTGTAGCTGTGAAAAAATATTGAAGTCAAACATGCAGGATTTTGAAAGGTCAGCTTGTTTAAATCCCAAATCTCTTGTTGTAAATGGGATATTATTGATAAAGGATTGAAGGTTTTAAATTGCAACTGCATTCAGCTGACAACTTCATGAGATGTCATCAATTTCACTTAGGTATATAGCACCAGAGATGGCAGCAAGTGACACAGACGTTCTGCCAGAGGTTTTGTCACATTAAGAATGGCATCTCAAGTTTGTTCAAGTAGTCAATAAAAAACAATAAAGGGTATTTTTAATTAAAAAAGACTTACTAAAAATCTTTGTGTGGTGCCTGGGTGGCTCAGTTGGTTAAACAGCCAACTTCAGGTCTGGTCATGATCTTGCGGTTCATCAGTTCAAGCCCCGCATCGGGCTCTGTGCTGACAGCTCAGAGCCTGGAGCCTGCTTCAGATTCTGTGTCTCCTCTTTCTGCCCCTCCCCTGCTCATGCTCTGTCTCTCTCTGCTTCTCAATAATAAACAAATGTTATTTTTTTTAATTTTGTAAATAATTGGTATCAAAAATAAGAACATTTAATGATGCACTAACACTGATGGGTTTATCTTGAATTTTGAGCCATATTGATACATTTGTCATTAATTTGATTCTAAACACATTGGGAAAGTGGGTTGGCATTCTTTTTTTTTTTTTTTACTCCTTTCTAAGCACAATTCTAAAAATACCATTTTATATTTCGTAACTTAAATTACTCATGAGGTTTACTGATAAAAGTTATGTTCTTGGATAAGAAATGAACCCAGGTCAAGTGATCTCTTCAAGTCTATTCATCAAGCTTGAATTTAACCTTTTCTGAAACTTGGACTGATTTTTCCTTACTTATTCTTGCTGCTTTATTAATTTGTCCTCCTTTTTATAAGGAAAACCCATGAGTTTGATTTATAATTTTCTTTTGCTGGACCCTTATCTCTGCCCCATTATAGCATTGGAAGATCACTGAGAAGACAGAAAAACAGCTGCTCCATCCTAGTGTGCCTATGATAAACTGACCTGTATTATAGTTTAATAAAAGCCTAGCTATTGAATGAAGTAGATGAGAAGAGATGTCTAGAGTTTGGCCAATCCAGTATGAATTTTTATACCCTCATCTCTCACTATATTTGCATATCTGAGCACACATGATTGAAAATATTGATAAAATGTATCATATGTTGCCAAATTTGACACGTAAGAGAAAACATCCATATAGAAATATTATAATAAAATTATCAAAAAATTACAGAGAAATTGCTAAGGCATTGGAGGACATATTAGTTTTCTATTGCTGTTGTAACCACTTACAAACCCAGTGGCATAAAACAATGCAGATTCACTACCTACTAGGGTTCAAAATTCTGATACAAGTCTCACTGCTAAAACCAAGGTGTTGGCGAGGTTGTGTTTCCTTCTGGAACTTCTTAGGGATAATAGTTTGCTTTGCCTATCTAGTATCCATCTGCCTCTCTGCATATGTGGCCCCCTTCTTTCATCTTCGTTGCCAGCAGCGACAGTTTGAGCCTTTCACACATTTTGTTACTCTGACCCATTGTTCTCCTCTCTTTTCCATTTTTAAGGATTTTGAGATTATTTTAAGAATGCTCACATAATCCAGAATAATTCCCCATCTCCAAATAAGCTGATTAACAACTTTGACTATATTTACAACTTTAATTAACTTTGCTCCTGCAACATAAATTTATAGGTTCCAGAAGTTAGAGTGTTACCATTACCTGGGTGTAGCAGAAGGTTTTTCTGCTGACTACAGATGGAAAGAAACAAAGATTTAAGAAAAAACAAAATTTACATCATACTTCCCAGGAGCAAAATACAGACAGGAAGAATACTGCATAATATTTTCAGTCTTTAGAAGGAAAAGAACATCAGTGCTAGATTTCATATCCAGTTGAACTATCAGTTAGTGTGAAGGCACAGCAAATATAATTATATATACCTAATTATAATTAGGTATAGAGGGTTTCAGAATGTCTTCTCTAAAAATTATCTTATAAGTTCTTCAAGAATAAGAAAAAAATAATTGTGGGGTGCTCTGGTGGCTCAGTAAATTAAGCGTTGGATTTTGGCTCAGATCATGATCTCACAGTTTGTGAGTTGGAATCCTGAGTCAGTCTCTGTGCTGATACCTGACAACCTGGAGCCTGCTTCAGAATCTGTGTTTCCTTCTCTTTGCCCCTACCCCACTCACACTCTGTCTCTCTCTGTATCTCAAAACTGAATAAACATTCACAAAAATTAAAAAAAAGAAAAAAGAAAAATAATTACAAAAATAACTTTAAAAATGGAAAATAATAGTGATTACATAAATTGTAAAGGAATTGTCCTACACGGTAGCAAACAATTTAAAAAGTAGTATATCTCCAACATCCTAGGCTGATTATATTTAAGTTTTTATTTTGTCTTTTAAATTGAAATGTGGCCTTTGGCAAACTATAGACCACAGCCCACAGTGGGTCAATTATGGCTACACTTATTTCTTTATGAATTATTTATGGTTGCTTTCATGCTATAATGTAAGAGTTGGGTAGCTACAACAAAGACTATATGGCCTATAGAACTGGAAACGTTTATCTGTCTTGCCGTTTACAGAAAAATGTTTGCAGCCTACAGATGTAAATTAAGAGAAAAATAGTCATGTAGTTAAAACTGAGAAACAACTCAAATAGAAATTGGTGGGACACATTAAAGCAAAACAATTGGTAAATTAAATTCATTCACTTATTAGAAAATAGGAAATTTTAGAAATTTAGTTCAGCTTTCAACACAGAGGATAATAGATAAATAAAATTGGCTGGATGCTTTCCAAGGAATTCCATAAGAACTTGAAAGCACTGAACTAGATATACATTCCGCAATCTACGTAGATTTTAAAAGTGTAGATTTTTTTTAAATGCACTATGAATTCTATTGCAAAATATAACTGATATAAGTTGAAACACAGATCGAAAACACCACAGAGTATTTTATGTGATCTTATATGCACATATAAAGTCAGCTGTAAAAAATTTAGTGCATGTTATTTGATGTATCACATTAGAGGAAAATTTAGGATTATTATATTTTTTGCATTTTGCCAGATTTTAAAATTTATAGTTATGAAAATTACATATGTGTATGTTACAACCATAACATATATATTTTAGATAATGTTGATTCTGCTCTAAGTCCAACATAGAAATGTTAGAAAAATACATTTTTATAATAGTTTATTGTCAAGTTGGTTTCCATATAACACCCAGTGCTTCTCCCCACAAGTGCCCCCCTCTGTGACCATCACCCCCTTCCCCTCTCTCCCTCCCGCTTCAGCCCTTGGTTCATTTTCAGTATTCAGTAGACTCTCATGATTTGTGTCCTTCTCTCTTCCCAACTCTCTTTCCCCCTTCCCCTCTCTATGGTCCTCTGTTAGGTTTCTCCTGTTAGACCTATGAGTGCAAACATATGGCATATTTAAAAAATATTAATGCATAATAGACCCAGACGCAAAGTGAAAAGTCTTAGTTCTTGAAACAGCAATTGGATTCTAAGATAGGGTTACAAATCTAAGCTGATGCTTTGGCAACTTAAGAGCCAGGAAAACCAGACATAGGCATGATGTCTGGGAATTGAAATAGTCAAGACCCATATTGTGACTGTAAATGCACATCTATTTGGAAAGCTGACACACAGCAAATCGATTCCCTCTTTCTCTTACTAACTCCGTTTTGTTATCTAATTGTCAATGTGTGTACTATTCTCTGTGAAGTGTGCTAACACTTATTTTTCTAGTTTACTACCCTCTCTTTCAGGTCTCTTCCTCACCAAAAAACATAAAATTAAAATAATTTGTGTTAATTATAGAATTACATCACCTCAATGCTATCTAATTCATACTTCTGCTAGGATAAAAGATTTTTATAGATGTCATTATTTTTAAGGTGTGTTGATTGCTTCTGATTCTGGCCTTATGGGTAACTAGGAACTGTGAGGAATAAATACACCTGTTCCACCATAATTAGACATCAGAATTAATGAAGTCTTAGAAACATTTCTGGTATCATGGGATGTTGGAGAAGTCCTAAGAGACACCAACTTTCCCAAACACAAGAAGAGAAAATACATACACATTAAAAATGAGAGTGGAGCCTAAAGAATATTACAAGCACCAGGAGTATTTAGAAATGGACAAATTTTATGGTAAGCTGAAATAGAAATGCTATATGTCAGGATAAGAATACCCTAAACACTGTCTTAGCCACTAGAAATAAGAGACCCAAGGTGGGGGAAACAAATGAATGGGACAAGAGACTGTGTTAGAGAACTCTAATCAGCTGAGGCTGTCATTACAAAATAGACTGGAGTGGCTTAAATAACAGATCTTTGCTTATGAGTGTTCTGAAGTCTGGGGAATCCAAGATCAAGGCACCAGGAGATCTGGTGCCTGGTGAGAATTAGATTTGCAGATGGCTATCTTCTTGCTGTGTCCTCACAGCAAAGAGACACTAATCTTATAAGAGTTCCAACATCATGGTTTAATTACATTCCAAAGCCTCCATCTCGAATATCATAGTGGGGTTTGGGGGTTCAGCATATGAATTTTGGTGGAATTTCTGGTATTTCTCTGGTTTAAGACAAAAAGAAGTGTTGGTTATAAAGGATTACTGCTGATGATAGGTCAATTCAACAAGAGGAATATCAATCTTAAATAGCTATATATCAGAAAAACAAAACAAAATAAAATATATAGAACAAATTATTAAAATCAGAGGGGAAAGCTAGACAAACCCAATTTCATATTGGGAAATTAAATATTTTTCTTTGTAATGATATCTATAGCAAAGAAAGGAGGTCTAAAAAGACTTAGAAAATGCATTAACGAGTTTAATAACCAACAATTAGAATGTGAACCTAAATACGCTTTTATGTATTTTTTAAGTACACATAAAATTTCTGTAAAAGTTTACCCATTTCTTGGTAACAAGAGTCAACATTTTCAGTGAGTAATCAAAGATGAGAATGTTTGCTTCAGAAAATAAAATAGGGCTAATAAGAGCACATAGAGCTCATGAGGCTCAGTAGGACTTAAGTAAATGCAAATCAAAATTATAATAAAATATTTTTAACTATTTAATTGCTAAAAGTGAAAAGCTTGAAAATAACAAAGGTTTTGAGAGCATGTAGATAGTAGAATATTTTGTTTTTTATATATTGTTCATGAAATTGTAATATGTACAACGAATTTAGACAATACTTTGATACAGCTTTGTAAAGTCATAAATCCATCTTCCCTTATTACCCTGATCTTCCATTCTTCCTTATATATTCTGAATTACTTAAAATGTTTCATATTAAAAAATTGAATGTCTACAAATGCAGACAATTTTTGTACTTCCTAATTTTTATAACTTTAATAGTTTAGTTACAATATATGGTTGGATTTAGAGCTGTCATTTTGCCTTTTGTTTCCTGCTTGTGTGACCTATTCCTTATTTCTCTTTTTCTCCATTTCTACCCACTCAAGTTAATTGACTTTGTGTTTACAATTCCACTTAAATTTCTTTTGGCCTTATTTTTTGCCATTTCAAATCTATATTTTTACAGTTTTTAATTAAATTCTTTATTTTTAAAGTTTAAAATTTAAAAATTTAAAGTTTAGGGGCACCTGGGTGTCTCAGTCAGTTGAGTATCTGACTTTGGCTCGGGTCATGATCTCACAGTTCATGAGTTAGAGCCCCGTGTCAGCTCTGTGCTGGCAGCTCGGAGCCTGGAGCCTGTTTCTGCTTCTGGGTGTCCCTCTCTCTGTGCCCCTCCCCTGCTCATGCTCTGTCTCTCAAAAATAAATAAATGTTAAAATTTTTTTTAATTTAAAGTTTAAAATATTTTTAAAGTTTATTTATGTATTTTTGAGAGAGAGACAGAGAGAGAGAAAGTTATCCCTCTGCTTCTATTACACATTTGTGTGTGCTATCTATATTTGCATATAATAATCACAGTTATTATAAATTCCAGAGACTGGCAAAATCTGTGCCATATCTAAATCTTATTATTCTTGCTTTGTCCTTTGTCTCTATAGATTGTTTTGTCTTGGCTTTCCTCATGCCTTCTAATTTTTTGTTGAAAGTCCAAATGATGTATCTAGCAATAGAAACTGAGGCAAATAGGCCTAAATGTAGGTTTTACGTTCATCTACACAAGAAGGACTTTGACACAACTTTTTTGATGTTTGACTGTTTACATCTTTAATGGACTCACAGCCTTTTCCCTCTGCCCTATATTTGAGCAAACTGAGAAGAAAGTCTAATTCCCCCACCTTTTACACTGTGGCAAGATTCAAATCACTTACACCCCTGAATGTACCCAGGAAACCTCACTGTGGCTGTCCCCCTAACCACAATATAAATCCTCCTTAGCCAGTCTCCTTTTCTCCTAGATTTCGAAGTGGTGGTTTGCCTTTGAACTCAGTTTTCTTAAAGGGCCAAGAAAAGTCATTGATTTCCAGTTTCTTCAGTTTTATTTGTATATTTTCATGTCAGGATGGGAATAATTTCCAGTCTTTACACAACAGACTGAAATTGGAATTTCTCCCAATATATATTTTATGTTACTCTAAAACATTAAAAAAATTGTACTTCATTTATATTTCTTTTACACCACCTAGGTCTCTGACCGGTACATATTTGACACTTGATAAATATTTTTGAGTGACAGCGAATACTCTTCATACTAAAAATCATTAGAAACGCTATATGTGACTTAATGTCAGAGATTCATTTTCTCTATATATCCGGAACTACCGGAAAGTCAACATGTCAAACCACGCAATCAGATAAAATTCTTCACAGTTTGTACTTTTAAAGATTGACATAATTTTCTGGCCTCATTTATTCCACTTGCTTTGCCTCTACACTTGTCCTTTTACAGAACAATTCCTCTTTCCCTGAGTTTGCACAAAACTTAAAACATTTGAAATTTTGTTCCGTGTTACTCTCTGTATCAGAAAGCTGCTTTTTCTTCCTGACAAGTTTCTGTTCATTCTTCCATATACAGAGTGTCTCAACCTTTCTGAAAAATATTTATCAGTTTATCTCAGCAATTTATTAATCTCTATGAAATTTCATCAAATGTTTATCCTGATTTTGTATTTTTCACATTTCATATTTCTTATTTACATAATTTGCTCCCCTACTAGACATGAGTGAGAAAATTGCCCATGTATGTATTATTAGAGCTTTGCTCACACTATAAATACAATAAAGGTTTGTTGAATGGTTAATGTCTTAAATTTAAACCAAACTCTTTTTCACTCTTCTTATAATGTATTACTAAATCAAACCAAACAGGTCTCTAAAATCTTCTTTATACTTCTGCTTACTTTTTCCTAATAAATTTTACCTACACTGTTAAGATGATTTGAATAACTCAGTGTATATAAGCTATATCAAATATAAACAATATTAAAATATAACAAGGAGTTTTATTATTTCCAGAAAGTAAGTCTAAACCCAATTTATCAGCAGTAAATGTAAGCTGTTTATTTGTCCTACTATGACCTCATGTAAGAATATGGAATTCAAAAGTATCTCATAAATTAATATTGGTTCACTGGGGCATTTCCTTTAGAATCCAAATGGTGTCAGTAATGTTGCTCTATTATTGAGTCTTTTGTCCTTTATTATAACTATTAGCCACTTAGAATTTAATTGCATTACATGAAATGTTAATAAGAACTGATTCGGAAGAAACTGTGACCTTTGGAAATCTTTTTGGTTGTTTAGAACATTAGCTGTGATTCTCAGAGCTAATGTGTACAAAGAATAATTCACTAGATATAACAGGCAAATGAAGGGAGTGATGAATTTTAAAGGATATTCTAGGATTACCAAATATATATTTACCAGAAATGGAGATACTCACTGATCTTTAATTCTTCAATATTTAAATGCATATTTCTTGTATTCTTCCATATATTATTTATTTTGTTGACTGTCATTACATAAATGTTGACAATAATTTTATCTTCATTTCTTTTATTCATTTTTTCACTCATCTATTCATTACCTTATTTATTTGCTTAGTACACAAAGGTATGCTCTCAATACCAGAATCAGAACAGTTTAATAGACAAAGCTTACCCATTTTATAGAAAACAGTAGAGGACTACAACTATTTGCAGTGCTTACCAACATTCTTAACTCAGCTCACCAGAGGGATAACTGTTTAATTGTGGTCTTTTTTATCCTCCTTGACTATCTAGCTCCAGTCTGTCCATACACATGAACATGCCATAGAAATGACGCTGTGGTCTACCTCCCAGGCTTTCCGGTCTTGCCGCTAGGAAAGTGTGACGATAGAGTGCACTGCAACCACCTTTTTATTTTCTTGAAGTATCATTTGCATCATGAGGGTCAGTGGGGAGAGGCATGCAAGATAAGTCCTTAATACACACACACACACACACACACACACACACACACACACACGTTACCTGTGAGACTGTTCCCTGTGCCCCAGAGAATATCAACTCAATGTTCTTGCCTTACTTGGATATTCTTTAATAATGTTTTAATAATGTTGCTCTTTAAATGCTGCAGGGATCACTGTAGAAGTATGACCTTTATTTAAGCAATGGTTTCAGCGTGAGGCCCTTTTGTGATCTGTCGTCACTCACGGTCATCCTGACATTTCCCCAAAGGCCAAGATTCTTATTTGCTGATTTTTATACCTGAGGACTATTTGTCTTCTCCTGTCATTTTCTAGCTACTGATGTCAATGTTAACATTGCTGCAAATAGACATTGCCTCAAGAAAGTGCACAAATCATTTTTGGTTAAAAGGGAACTAGCGCTTGCTAAAACTGCCTCTGCATCATTTGTCTGTGAGAATTGCTGACAAGATTATGTTTCATTTGTACCCCTGGGAAAATAACTCTTCTACATCTTAAATGTCCTTTGAAGTCAGTAGTAAACATAAATAGAATGCCAAAAGGAAATTTACATTCTAATTCTTTATAATGTACTTAATAGTATACACTGATACAGCTCTAGTAAAGAGATTATATAGCAAGGTGAATGGTACACAAATGCATTCTGAAATACTGAGTGAGGAATAGATTAAACATTGGTTTGGTCGTAGTGTGTGTTTATTTGTGTATGTGTGTGTATTTGATTGTACTATATATATTTAAAAAATTTTAATTGTGCTATAAAATGTTACTGTATATATATTTATATATATTTAAATTTTAAAAATTTGATTTTCTTTTGATTTATGTCTCTTGATAAGTATACTAGTCAGATGACTTCTATTTAGTTTATTAATAGTAGCATTTCTACCTCTGAATATGATTCTTTCCTTTTTTTCTTTTAAGAAGAATGCTTTTGCAGTTAAACTTCCTATTGTTTCTTCTTTCATTCCTTATTAATATATTAAAAATGAGTTTATCACAGGGAGGATGTTTCTGGAACACTCTTCCTAGGATTGATGAGTACTTGTGTACACTCAGGAAAAGCGATCAATAGAGAAGGAGAACTTTAAAATGGAGTTAAGGAAGGATAATTTATAAAGAAAGACTCATGTCAAGTTGGGAGAAGACTCAAGTGTGAACATAATTAGAAAAGTCAGCTTATTAAGGACACTTGATATTAGCCAATAGATATGAAATAACAGGGCAAGGAAGAACAGAAATTTTGTCAAAGAAGAGAACATTGTCAGGGAAGTTAACATCATTTTTCTCTAATTTCTCAATAAATTAGAAATTAAATCTGCATTTTTGGTAATCTATAGGGTTAAGGTTATGGACTTGAGTTTATTAATTTTCAGAAACTTTGTAATGAAATTCCTAAGTGAATGAAATTATAATAAGTGTGAACTTACAACTTATTGGAAAAATTGTGACATTTTATTAGAGAAAGGCAAAGTAGAATTTATGTTGTGCAAAACATAAGACTCAAGTCTCAAGGGGAAATGAAAAATTGACACTGATGGTTATCCAGACTAAGGACTAATGAAGAAGGTAAGAGACTGCAATGAGAAATTGAAACAATCATTAATTTTAGTAATTAATATGTTATAAATATCACTTACTAAATTAATTTCCTTATTTATTGTTAAGAGTTTATTTATGTATTTATTTATTTTGAGAGAAAAGAACACAAGTGAGGGAGTGGCAGACAGGGAGAAAGAGAATCCCAAGCATACTCCATGTTCAGCCTGTAGCTGAACTCATGAGCTGCAATTATAATCTGACCTGATATCAAGAATCAGGCTTGGGGCGCCTGGGTGGCTCAGTCAGTTAAGCGTCCACTTCGACTTAGGTCATGATCTCAGGGTTTGTGAGTTTTAGCCCCGCGTTGGGCTCTGTGCTGACAGCTCAGAGCCTGGAGCCTGCTTCAGATTTGTTTCTCCCTCTCTTTCTGACCCTCCCCTCCTCATGCTGTCTCTCTCTCTCAAAAATAAATAAAACATAAAAAAAAAAAGAATCAGATGCTTAACTGTCTGAGCCACCCAGGTGCCCTTTAATAATTTAAATAACCAAGATAATTTCCAAGGGATGTTCTCATAAAGTTTTATTAAATTTATCTGCCTAATTCTACTCTATAATCAAATTAAATTATGAAATATAAGCATGTGTATTGTACCCATGATCAAAGAATTAAATAAATGATTATCTTAGTTATTTTTTTTAATTTTCATATCCAGTCTTTTAAATACTTCTATCCTTGATATTCTGTAAATGGCAAAACTTACCACTTTATCCATAACATTTTCTTCAAATTGTATGTATCTTAATCATGAAAATAACTCTGAATTAAATACCTCATTCTTTTTTTTAATTTATTTTATTTTGAGAGAGAGAGAAACAGTGCAAGTGGCAGAGAGGCAGAGAGAGAGGAAGAAGGAATCCCATGCAGGCTCTGTGCTGCCAGCATAGAGCCTGATGCCAGGCCTGAACTCCCAAAATAGCATGACCTGAGCTGAAACCAAGAGTTGGATGCTCAATTCACTGGGCCACCCAGGTGCCCCTTAAATATTTCATTCTTATACAACAGTAAGGCAAACTATGTTCTCTCAATGGTCTTCTCATTTCATAATCACTAGATTTTGGGTAAAATCACACTTTAACATATAACTAGATGCAAAAAGAGTAAAAAAAAAAATACCCAAAATACACCCACAGAGAAGGCAGTCTAAAATGATGATGTAAAAAGATCCTGAATTCACCTCCTCCCCTGGACATCCTGAATCTACAGTTATACATGGAGCCACTTCCTCTGAAAAAGACCTTAAAACTAGCGGAACAGCTCCCTTATATCAGCAAAGGAGGAAAGGGCCAAATGGAGGTGATTAGGAGAGACTAAGAAGAGATCACATGAAAAACCCCACCTGCACAGCAACCTGCAATCAGGATGACTCTCACAAATCCTGAACACTTCTCTGAGGAGCAAAGCATTCATATCTTACATCAGGCATCCCAACTTATAAGACATTACCAGAGAGAGGAGCCCCCAAAACATCTAACTCTGAAAATCATGAGGACTCTGGTCCATGAGAACCAAAATGCTGTAGGAAACTGAGAAACACAGATTCCCTCGCCCCAGGGCCCAGCACAGAAGTGGTTTGAAGGCTATATATGAAGGAAATTGTTTCACTGTAGAGGCTACCAGAGAGGCAAGGATCTGTTGGGATTTTGTTTGGGGATGGAGATGCTGGCAAGTGCCAGCTTCACGCACTCCATCGGACTCTCTGGCTTTCCATTACCCCCCAGAAAGGGGCTTTGCTCTGATCTGGTATCATAATTTTCATAGTTGCTGCCAGAGGATGCCTCTACATCATTTCAGGGAAGGTCAATAAAGTTTGTTTGTTTATTTATTTTCATTCAAGAAAGTCTGGTCTCTTTTAGGTTAGAGGGCAATGGCTTGTTTTATCATCCAATATTCACCAAATTTCAAAGACAATTGTGATGTCAAAGATCTCAGCTTCATCCGAGTCTGCCCAAATGTTCCCATCCCGAGTCTCAAAGCACCATTTATTTAGCAACACTCACCGTAGAATGTAAGATTTCACACTTGAATGATTTAGCATCTCTACAATCTACCACCAGGCTGTGGGCATGATCCACAGTCTCAACTGCTCTACCTCTTCAATTGTTTGTTTTTGTCCACAAAAACTTTCTGATTCTTAACTTGAGTCTGAATTTGGAAATTCAAGGCCTTAGGTTTCTTTTTTTCCTCTCTTCTGTTAGGTAGGCTTTTAAGGACAGTTAGAGGCAAACAGCAAATCAATTCCAAAAGTCTTTGTAGTCATCAATTGTTACCATTTATTTGTCACCATAGTGACTAAGTGCCATAACCACTTGACCTCTCAAAGCTTTTCTTTCTACCTGTATTGTGTCCCTACAACCTATAATTATCTGAGTGATTTTTTTTATTTCACTGTATAATATGGATTACTAGCCTACTATTTCCTAACAAAAAGTAGAGTAACCAAGAGTTTATCAAATATCTGAATAATCAAATCTCCAAATCTCATATTCTACCTGGGACAGTTTTTCTTCATTATTACACTGTGTGGTTATCTCAGTTGCAGACTGTATTGAGCCAAACCATTTGAATTATTAATCTGAATGCTGTAAAATTATTCTGCGGTACTAGTCATCTGCTACATTCTCAATAATCTAAGTTGTTTTTTACTCTGATTTGAATGATCTCTCAAAAAATGGAAGTTACCTACAATATAGAAAAAAATTTTATCACAAAAGTGATAAATTAAGGATGACTTATAATAAGATGATATAGACAATAAAGGAGACCTGGGTGGCATAGTTGGTTAAGCATCCAACTCTTGATTTCAGCTCAAGTCATGATTCCACAGTCATGGGATCGACTGTGATATCACGGTCATGAGATTGGCTTCCATATTAGAGCAGAGCCTGTTTGGGATTCTCACTCTCTCTCTCTTTATCTCTTTCTGCCCTTCCTTGTTCTCTCTCTCTCAAAACAAATGAACATTTTTTTAACAAAGTGATATTTAAAAGCTGTGTAGAAAATGAGCATTTTTAATCACATTAGATTTACTTAAAAAGCTGGATAAGAAACTTGCATATGATTACAGGTGAACCATGAGAATGAGCGGATCATTTGCTTATAATAATATGTATATAATGTACATAAATTGACTTTGGATTGTGAGGATACAGATGCTTATTTCCTTTCTTATTTTGCATGACTAGTCTGAAAAAAAGAATAATTTAAAAGTGGCTTTGAGCACTATCGTTGAATTTAATTGGTTCTTCTTTGATTAACCTTGGTCTAAAAATGTTTCTTTTCTCAGACTTCTAAGGTTATAGGATTGCCTTTGAGTTTTTTCTGAATCTTGCAAAAGTGTTAAATCATGAAGTACTGTTTCCTAAGTCTGCACAAGTTCCAATTCATCTTAATAATCCATGAAGCTGCAAGTGCAGCAGATAATTATGTTTCTCTCAAGATAACAAAGCCCATAGGTCATTCTGTTTAGGTGGGAATTGAAGTAACTGTACTACATTATTGGAAGCCAAAACAATTAGTGAAATAATTCTGCAATGTCGGCATTATTTCTTGTCTTCCAAGTTATTTCGGCCTTGTTTTTGGATAATTAATGTTAAAATAAATACAGTTTTACTGCTTTCTTAACTGCCAATGGATTTTTACCATGATGAGCTGAGTAGGACATTTTGGACATATCCAAGCACTATTGTATTACTGTTAATTTTCTTGATGGAATCACATTGCTCAAAGCATGGTGAATAGTTCATACAATTATATTGTCACTAAACTGTGTTCTCCAAATAACAATAGATAAAGTTGTCTGAGGTTGGACATATTAGCTGTTTGGCCTTAGTTGTTCCAAGGCCAAATATTACTGAAGGCAATGAGGGCTAAAGGAGCTTTTGTATTCTGTGTAAATACAAACATAATGAAGGCTGAGGCTTTCAGAAATAAGAAATTAGTGGGAAAATAAATCATGTCTTTTGCTGAGTGACAACTCACTTCTGCTATTTTTTTTAGCACCATATAGTTGAAACAAACAAAACTTTTAAATGTGTTATATTGTAAAAACAACGCAAAGATTGAGAGAAAAATATTGACTAATGTATATTTCTTAGCACCTTACTAGAATAGTTTTACTTAGGTTTCTATTAATATGGAAAGCCTAAACTAATTGATGCATTCATAAAACTTAAGTCTTTAAATTCTCAATAAACCAGACATTCAGGTTTGCTTGCAGAAAATAATGTAGCTCAAAATTAAGAAATTCCTCTTCCAACCCCCTAACACACACACTTTCTACAGAAGATAGCAGTCTTAGCTTCTGAAGAGAAAGAAAAGTTATTCCTCTCCTCTCTCTTTATACTTGCTTTAAGCCAATAGTCGTTAATATTTGACTATATCAGTAATAATAAATAATATCTAAACCCTATCTTAAATTAATATGACACATTGAAGACTTTTCTACATATTCAGATTTAAACATTTCTTGCCTGTGTTTTTAGAGTCCAAAGTGCTTAGGTAGTAACCATAACTTGGAATTAAACGGGATCATTGTTACTTATATTGTCAAGAGTATTTCTTTTAGGATATTTGGAGCATCTAATAATCCTACAGGGTCTGGAGCTGCAGGAATGGAAAGCACAAACTTCCTAAGTAGGTCTTTGGAAATGATGTTCAGAAGAGCAGTCCTACTTCAAACATTTGAGTCTTACACCCGTATATTCCTTTCTTCTGGGGACACAGTATCATATGGATCTCTGATATAATTTGTATATTCAAACCTGGAGAATAACACCCATCTTTGCACCATATTGATTCAGTGATTGATGCTGCCATTGAACATGAAAAAGCCACCCTCAGGCTCTAACAGAACAGCTCTTCTGTTTGGTGTAGTATATGATATGACCAAAGAATCCTATGGTTATGAGCCTATTTTCTTACTCCCTTCAAAGTCAAGTAGATCCCTGCTTGGATGCTATGTTATTTGGGAATTGAGTATGAACCAGGGACTAGGCAGACAGTGTGGCTGTTTAGAGCTCTGTGGGAAATATTTCATACCTGGAATAAATGTCTACTCCTGTGAAAGAAAATAGTCCTTTTAGGACATAAGGAGCCTAATGTAGTCAGTCAGCCTGTCACCAAGTTCCCAGGTATATCTTGGCATTGGTGTCTGTTAAAGACATGTTGGATGGACACTCAGGAGTGGCACTATCTAGATCACTCTTGATAAATGGTCTTCCATGTTGTTGAGCCTAATCATAACCTTTATCTCTGCCACTATGGACATTTAATAAGCGTGTCTATAATGTTATCCTTGGATTGCCCACTGGACAATGTGGGCTGATACGAACTAATAAGTTTTGTTTCTGTTTTTTTTTTTTGTTTTGTGTGTGTGTATTATCTACTCAATTATTTAGTAGCTTTTCCATGATGGAGTTTTTCTGGTGTGTGTTAACATATGATTCAAAGAACATCGCACTTTGTGCTCACCACTATATATCCAACCTCGTGCTTTCTACTCATGATCTCCTTACTTCTGGTCTTTCAAATCTTTGCCTTTCAGTTACTCAGAACTGTTATCACACATTTCATAGGCCTATAAATCCAAATATATCTTAAATCTGGACCACTTTTCTTTTCAAACAACGTGAGTGAAAATAACTTTCCACAGCTATGACTGTTGCAAAGGTTTTTCTTTACCACTTCTTTCAAAGCCATCAATGAGTACTCTCTAATTAATCATCATCCATTTTTTAATGTTTATTTATTTTTGAGAGAGAGAGAGAGAGAGCCAGCAGGGAAGGGGCAGAAAGAGGAGGACAGAGGATCAGAAGTGGTCTCTGGGCTGAGAGAAGAGAGCCCAATGCGTGGCTCAAACCTACGAACCGAGATCATAACCTGAGCCAAAGTCAGATGCTTAGCCATCTTAGCTACCCAGGTACCCAAGTTATCATCCATTTTTGACTTGCATGTATATAATGAACCAACCTAGCTGCAAAGCAATCTTGGTTGTATCCTCCAACAGGTTTTATGAGATATACCATATATCTGTAGGTATGACCTGAAGGAGGGGCACTGGTCCAAATGTGGTGGCTTCTAGAACATCTGGGATACTTGCTAACACAGAATGCTTGTTCCTCTGATCTAACTTGAACTCCATCCTAGATACACCATTTCTAACTTACAGCTGCCTGCTGCCATGCTCAATAGAATTTCTGCCTTAGTGTGTCCAGTAGGGTGCCATTCATAATGGACAGCTCCAAACTCATGGTCACTTGATAACTTATGATCAAGTGTTTAATTCTAATAGGGCCCAGTAACACACCAAGGGCTTTTCTCAAGAAGTATGCAATCATCTGCCCAGATGATGAGGACTTACTCCTGAACACCAGGCCCCTATGTTATGATTCTCCTGCTAGAGTTTGCTGTAAACTTGATGTGCCGTCAATTTTCATCACTTACACCTTCATCATCATAGGCGTGTTTACTGGTTCTTATGTCCAGAATGGCAATATTTAGGACCCTGAGCCTGGTAAAGGGTTCTTTCCTCCTTCAGACCCCACTCAATAGGGGAAAGCCTATTTCTTGTACCCATAGTATGTACCATAGCAGGAATTCTAGTGGTGTCATATGTTGCCTCCAAAACCTGAAGAAACCCAAGTACCATTGTACTTCTTCATTTGCAGGATAAGGTGCAAGAGAAAGCAAATTGTCTTTCACTTTGGAGATCTCCTGGCTTGCCCTGACTAATGGGCCATTCAAACCTTTACTGAAGCAGATAATCCTTGAAATTTTGTAGGCCTCTGAAATGTGTCTAACATACCAAGCTGTTTAGCAGTAACACACCTCTTAATTATCCTACTTGATCATCATGGTGTCATGTTGTAATAAATCAATATGATATTCTTTTGGATGGCAGATGGTTCAGATATCTTTGAACTATCAAGAAAGAAATTGGGAAATTTAACATAGTCCTGAGGCACAATTGGAAGTGTGTATTATTGTCTGTTTCATATAAATTTAAACTGATTCATTTTTTCATTGTCAAGGAAAGTATAAATTCATTAAAGCAATAGTTATATACCATGTTCCAGAAGCTGTATTAATTTCTACCAACAATAGCATATATGGCATACAAGATGCTCTCATCACTATTATTTGTTTAAATCACGATAATTTGCAATATTCTTTGGTCTTTACCTGCTTACATCAGGGATTATACTGGTAAATTAAACCCAAATATGCCAGGGACTGCCACTACATTATTTAGATCTTTAAAGATGTCAGTAATGTCTCCCATTTTCCCAAGATGCAATATTGATTTTCACTTCTTATACTGTCCCTGGGGGGTAGCAGAGATGTTTCAATAGACCTTCTGTGCAATGATAACTCTTATTGCACATTAACTGCTAAGTATCTCAAATTATACATTCATGAGCTGAGGAAATGATGCCACGTGGCTCTTTGGACCCAATGTAATAATAGTTCCCTGAACTTCAGCCAGAATTCTACTTTTTAACTGGCTGCCACCGTAACAAGGAAGCCACAATTACAGTTAAATTCTCCAGGTATCAATATCAACTCAGACCCTATATCAAAAAGTAATCCTTTCCCAGTGCACAGTCACCCATAGGAAAGAAATGGGGATTCATTACTATATATATTTAATGTGATATTGCAGAGTTCTTTGTCCTGGGGACTCAGTTATTTTCTTCAATTAGTACAACAGAACAGGGGTTCAGATCTATGAAATGTCCAATAAATCGTGACTTTTCATTGAGACAATTGTTTCAGCTACATGCTCATCTATTTTTGCTCTTTAAATCCTTGTTTGCTGCCCCTTAATTTTGCCCCTAAGAATGCCTACTAATCATCTCTGTCATCTCTACACCTCTCTGTCGGTCAAATCTCCTATCCACCCCAGCCCTACTGGCCATTATGCTCTCTGTGATCCCCTTGCTGTTGTAAATGAAACACTGCCACCTGATGCCAGTTGGTTCAGAGCCCTTCATCTCCATGGGTATCAACAAATGAAGCTATACATCATCCTCTTTACCAGTAGCTGTGGTCTGCAGTGGAAAACCACTGCTGCACTTCTTAAAGATACTCTCTCGTTAGCACATGTTTAAGAGCTTGATAACCGGTGAGAATGCTGGGCCTTACTCTGAAACAAATCTTCTGGTGGGAAACTTGTCCACACGTATGTCCACACCAACATCACTACTTCCCTGATTATTTTAACTTACACCCGAACTTTCAGGTATTTCAGTTTTGCTCCTTCTGAGCCATTGCTTTCTCCAGATTTGAAGAAGTCAACCTAGTTGAGTTTTCATTACTTCATAGAGTCCTTGCCAGGGTGTGAAATTCTACTCAGGGAATGAGTACGCCAAGTTAAAAAGGAAAAAAAGAAAAGAAAAAAAAACCCAGAAAAACCTCTTCCACTTCCTTAGTTTTGTGTTGTGGTCCTCTTGATCAAGCATCTTTAAACTTCATTGTTAAGGAGGTTGTCCTGGCTCCTGCTAGTACATGCTGGTTAGTCTTTATGACTTCCTTTGTGGTCCAGTCCTTTTCTTCTCCTATAAGGCTTACCATGTGCCTTGCTGGGCTTTCCTGTGACCAAACCCTAATTGCTGACATGGGATGTAGGAGAAGAAGTAGAAAAGATCCTGAGGAGAACCTCTTTTGACTTGTTAGGAAGAGATATCTGTATTGTCTTTCTGCAAGAACGAAGTATACTTATTTTTTGTTATTTATTTATTTATTTTTTATTAATAGTTTATTACCAAGTTGGTTTCCATATAACACCCAGTGCTCTTCCCCACAAGTGCCCCTCTCCATGACCATCGTCCCTCTTCTCCTTCCCCTCTGCCTCTTCAGCCCTCAGTTTGTTCTTAGCATTCAAAAATCTCTCATGATTTGCCTCACTCCTTTCTTATTTAATAATAAGATATATATTTTAGCAAATGTTGCATACTTCCTTCTGAGATAATTAGCATATTAGTAGTAACAAAAATTTCTGACTGTGCTTGAATTTAGATAAACTCATATTTAACAAATTGCCAATAATTTTACAATAACTATTCTATTTTTGGTTGAGGCTAAATTACTGTACAGCCCCTTTCATTGTGTTCTTTTTAATGAATCTATGAAATACTGTTTTAATGAACTTGCATGGGCAATATTTTTGTTTAGCTTTCTAATTTTAATATTCAAATTGTCAGAAACAATTACCTAATAATCATAAATGAATTCCCAAGACAAAGCATACCAAATGCTGAAGAGTTCTGTTTCATAACACAGATGTAATACTCTTGTGGGTGGCCAACAGATAATAATCTTCTATTGGTCTATGTACAATTAATTACTTCTAGTGAATAATCCTATGATACAAATCAGTGTGCTAATACCTGTCTAAGGAAAAGTCATTAATAAAATATTGAGGCAAGTGCATCTTGTTCTACTTATAGGCTAAATTCCTCTTTCAATTCCACTCACCACTATGCAACCCAAATAGTTCAATATTTCACTCTATAAAAACCTAATTTAAAATGCTTGATTACACTCATGGAAATTCAGGAAGCAAAAATATATGACTTAAAAAATGAGGTAGAAAGTTAAATATTATAGGGATACTCTTTTTTTGTTCCTTCCATGACTCAGAGTTTTCAAATATTTATTTATTCACCAGAATGAGATTAAGATGGTGGCTATTGCCTATATATATTTGGTCCAACGTTAGAATTTCATGTAGAGTCCATTTATGTCCATGTTTGGGATGCTGAATTATAGTTTCCTTGCTGTTTTCATTGCCTCAGAGAGAGCAAAGTGATTTAGCCTCGTTCAATTTCAGCAAGTTGATAACTTTGCCCTTGCCCATCTGTTATCTTGAATCACAGCTGACTCTGTTAGGTGTTCTGCCATTCTACATTTCACTCTGTTTGTGCAAAACCCAGATTTGGCTTAATGCTTTCTGACCTTTCGTGCAAGCTGGGTTGTTTACACAACGTTAGACAAAAATAATGAACATTTATCAAGATCCAGGTGTAATTTATTGTGAAGTGTTGGTGCAGGTGATCCCTGACCATTTCCCCTAAGGGTAGTTACTCTAGAAATCAAAATCAACTAAATAGGTTGTGTATGGTGAAGAGTAATTTGGACAAGCTCGAAATAATAACAATACTATATTATTTCTTTTGATGGTAATTATTTCTTATAGAATGCAATGTATGAATTTCAGGATTAAACTGAACAAAGAACACTGAAATTTTGCACCTAGGTTTTTGTGTTTAAAAAAACTAAATCTTGCATAAGGCATATAATTGTCTATCATACTGTTGTGTATGTAAAACTAATATACTGCTTCAAGCTATAGTGCAATTAAAAAAAATCTATAGTTAGAATTTGGTGTAAGCAATCAAATATAAAAGGTAAAGTCTGAAATTTTGAACAGCCTACTGTATTCAGAGACATATTCCTAAGGAATTCAGTTTTACATTCCAGGTAAAACAGTTTAATTAATTAATTAATTAATTTATTTATTTATAATTTTTTAAATTGCAAATAGGTGTTTTTATTAAAGCACAGGAGCAGGATCCATGGGCAGAAAGCTGCTCAGGGATTGTGAAGAGCAATTGATCATATACTTTTAGCTGGGGGGGAGGGTAGAGACAAAGAAAGTTTCCAAAAGGATTTTCGTGGTAAACATTTTCAGACTTTGAGTTTTCAGAACTATCTTTCATGCATAATATTTTATATTTTTTTAAAAAAGGAAGACTAAAACAGTGTGATTACTGGTAGATATTCTAGTAGTTGTCAAAAAAACTCCAGTAGAAAAGTTAACACGTATGCTAAGAGGAATTATAGGAAATCCAAAATATCTATATAAATTTTTATAAAGTCATGCATTAATATTTCTCAGGTCTGCAATATTCAACAATTTTTGCTCTGAAAATCAGGAAATATCGAGCCTCGGTCACCTCATAATCAATTTTGCTTCATGAATAGAGGCTCATTTTTTCCCTAAACAAGTGATTTTCTGTTGTACCAAGCTTAATGAGGAGAAGCCAGATACACTACTCTTGCCACAATTAGTAGTGTTTTCAACTGTTTTCCAGAACAGAAAGTCTTCTTTTTTTTTACTTGATGTCACCTCATATATGAACTGAATAATATATGCATAAAATGTATTTCCTATATTTGGGTTTTATAAATTTTATTTAAATTCAAGCAAGTTAACACATAGTGTACTATTGGTTTCAGGAGTAGAAACCAGTGATTCATATCTTATATAAAGCACCCAGTGCTCATCCCAACAAACGCCCTCCTTAATGCACATCACCCATTTTCCCCACACTCTCTCCCCCCTCCCTCCAGCAACCCTCAGTTTGTTCTGTGTATTTAAGAGTCTCTTATGGTTTGCCTCCCTTTCTGCTTAATCTTACTTTTCCGTCCCTATGTACTTTTCCGTTCTCTATGTTCATCTGCTTCTTAAATTCCACATGTGAGTGAAATAATATATTTGTCTTTCTCTGACTGACTTTGTTTGCTTAGCATAAGCATTGTCCATTCACATTGTTGCAAATAGTAAGATTTCATTCTTTTTCATCGCTGAGTAGTAGTCTGGTGTGTGTGTGTGTGTGTGTGTGTGTGTGTGTGTGTACGCACACGCATACATAAATATACCTCCTCTTCTTTATCCATTCATCAGTCAATGGACATGAGCTCTTTCCATAGTTTGGCTACTGTTGAGAGGGCTACTATAAACATTGGGGTGCATGTGCCCCCTTTGAATCAGCACTTTTGTATCCTTTGGATAAATACCTAGTAGTGCAATTGCTAGGTCATAGGCAATTCCTTTTTTTTTTTTTTTGAGAAACCTCCATACTGTTTTGCAGAGGGCTGTACTAGTTTGCAATCCCACCAACAGTACAAAAGGATTCCGCCTTCCCCAAATCCTCACTAACACCTGTCGTTTCCTAAATTGTTAATTTTAGTCATTCTGACAGGTATGAGGTGGAATCTCATTGTATTGTTTTGATTTGCATTTCCCTGATGATGAGCATCTTTTCATATGTCTGTTGGCCATCTGGATATCTTTTTTGGAAAAGTGTCTATTCATGTTCTGCCCATTTCTTCAATGGATTATTTGTTTTTTGAGTGTTGAGTTTCGTAAGTTCTTTATAAACTTTGGATACTAAACATTTATCACATACGTCATTTGCGGATATCCTCTCCCATTCCTTCAGTTGCCTTTAAATTTTGTTAACTGTTTCCTTCCATGTACAGAGTTTTATTCTTGATGAGATCCCAATAGTTCATGTTTGCTTTTGTTTTCCTTGCCTCTGGAGACATGTCTAGTAAGAAATTGCTGTAGCCAACATCGGAGAGGTTGCTGCCTCTTTTCTCCTGTCTTACGTGGGTCTTTCATCCATTTTGAATATATTTTTGTGTATGGTGTAAGAAAGTGTCCCAGTTTCATTGTTCTCCATGTAAACATCCAGTTTTCCCAGTACCATTTGTTGAAAAGACTGTGTTTTGTCCATTGGATATTTTTTCCGGCCTTGTTGAAAATTAGTTGGCCACACAATGTGAGTCCGTTTCTGGGTTCTCTATTCTGTTCCATTGTTCCATATGTCTGTTTTTTGTTTTTGTTTTTGTTTGTTTGTTTTTTTGTTTTGTGCCAGTACCATACTGTCTTGATGATACAGGTTTGTAATACAAAGTTCAGCTTTGGTTTTCTTTTCCTATACTTTTTTAAATATTTTTTAGAATTTTGTGATTTCCCCATTTCCTCTTTTCTCTTATTCAACAACTTGCATGTCAGGGAGACAAGTACATTTGTAAACTCACCTGGTCTGTGTCATACATAATCCTTTGCAGTTGACTAAAAAACACCATTTCTTTTCTTACTGATCCCGAATGTAAAAATACCTTAACACTCCATGGTTATGAAACACTACCTTAGAGTTTGGTGTATCAAGGTATTTATAGTTATATATATATATATGTATATATACTTATTTGTATATGTACTTTGTACCAAAAAACAATGCCGACTAGCCTGAATGGACACACAAATAATGCCCACTACAGAGATTGCCTTGCCATTCTTCCTTTGCCTAAACAAGAGTGATGGGTTACCTACTAAGTAGGAATAAAGAATATTGTTAGGGAAGCACTTGTTCTGGGAGAAGGGAAAGGGAGAGAGACAAATACATACAAGGAAGAAAATAGAAGAAAATAAAGAGAAATTAGAATAATTTTCAAAGAAATGTAGTCAGATGGCACATATTTGTATAATTGGAATCAACCATTATAATATATTTCTACATGATTCACAAAAAACAGACATCCTGGCCATCAGGAGTAGAGGAGGATAGACAAAACAATTCTCTGAGTTCAGAAAGGTTGGAAATAGTTTGCTTTCTTGCTAGAGGGAAGAGGCTTCACAATACACAGAACATTGAGTACAACCCTCAGGAGAATCATGCCTTATATTTCTCATCAGAATCCATGCATACCAGAAACATGAAAATAAAATTTTTAATTGTTAAAGAAAAAGAAATCAAACCATAATTGTATACTTAGTGAAAATATCTTTCAAAGTAAAATAAAGACATTTTCATATAGTAATAGTTGAGATGATATATTGCTAGCAGAATTGCCTCTAAAAACTTTAAAGAGACTTTTTAGACACAAAGAAAATGATATCAGATAAGAAACTCAACAGAGTTGACTTGATATTTGACTACAGTTCTTGTGAGTGTCAATATACTTCTTTTTAAAGTTTATTTTAAGAGAGACATAGATAGTGAGAAGGAGATGGACAGGGAAAGAGGGGGACAGAGAATTTAAAGTGTGCTCCACCTAGAGAGTACAGAGCCCAATGCAGGGCTTGAACTCGCAAACTGCAAGATCATGAAGTTGGATGTTCCTCTGACTGAACCACCCAAGTGCCCTAAATATACTTCTGATTCACCCATACATATTCTTGGGGTTTGCACCCAGACCTATTTTCCACTTGGTAGGATCTGAACTAAACATCTATGGTTCAATGCCTTGGGTCTTTAAAAAGTGCTGCTCAGCTTTTCATCCTCTCAGCTGAAGGTATAGACAGGAGGATTTTTAAGGTAGATGGTATATGAGAACTCTGTACTTTCTACTCAATTTTGCTGTTAATGTAAAACTCTTCTAAAGAGTAAAGTCTATTAAAAATATTTTTCCAGAATTTTAGTTTTACCCCCATTAAGAGAGTGATTCAAAATATCAAATTTTCCATAATTAGAAATTATTTTTATTTTGTTAATCACTAAATATCCCTGTAAAACTAAGGCTCACAATTGAAAATCACAGTTTTCTCTTCTAATTCTTCTTCTTGAACATTATTACATCCATTACTATCTTTCCAGATCCTTAGCTTCTGGACACAATTGGAACATTTTTATATTGTGATCATGAAAGTATTCTCAGTGGATTATATTTCCTTTTATATTTTCTTTGTTTTGCTTTTATTTTCTTTTCGAGAGTTAATAATTGTTACCAAACTCCTTCAGCCCTCTTTCTTGGAATATTTTGTCCTTTGATCTGGTCTGGTATCCTGGGAATTTTCTTCATCACTCCTCTTATTAGATTCTCTTTATCTTGGATCTCATAGCTTATTTGTGGTTGCGTTTGTTTTTATTTTGAGCAAAACACTGATTTCTAGTTTGTTAAGAGAAAAACTACATGTAGCAACATTTTTGAGGTATATATATTTGAAAATACCTTTAAAAAACAAAAAAAGTAAACAAGAATACCTTGTACCTGAGATATTGTTTTGGAAACGTTCGACCTGGTTTCCCTCCAGAGTTTTGAAGCCAGTATTTTTACTGTCTTCTTTCATCTACTATTGCTGTTGAAATGCTAATACAATTCCTATTCACTGACATTTTTTTCCAATTTATTTCTTTTTCTCAAAAATTTTCTGTTGCTATAAAAGTTTATAATAATGCAACTTGATATACATATATTTTTAAAGTTCATTAGCAAAATAATCAGTGATCTACTTCATGATGGATGCTTATGTTCATAATTATGAGCAACTTTCTTATTTGTTTTATTCCCTTACAGTTTTTTATTCTCAGTTCCTAGAATTCATATTTGTTTAATATGGACTATTGTAGGGGTGTGCACTTTTTTTTATTATTAACTCCGTTATCTTGTTTTTTCATAGTGCACAAATCTCTTAGGATTTAGGTCCTGACATCTTTTATCTATGTCATACATTTAATATCTGAGAGATAATTATTATTTTCTTATTTTCCTCATTATACAATCCGGTTCAAGTTACATGGTAAGTAGCAATTTATCTCTCCAATTATGCCATTTATGTTTTTAAATATTTCTTATGTTTTCATATTGTTGCTTCTTCCTGTATGTTTGTCTTCCTGTCTTCCCCCCTCTTTCCCTGCTCTCCTATTGAGGTCTTTATCTTTTATATTAAGTTGTTTCCTTAACTAGCTGTGCTGATTAGCAGTCCAATCATATCTTAAACTAAAACCCTAAGTAATTGATTAGGAGCTCTTTGTAGAATCCTGTACTTATTATCTGGTAGGTTTTTTTTTTCATTTGTTGTGCTAATGGAAATTCAGTTATTTTATTGAAATGTAAACAAATGTCAGAATATAAGGATGTCTTTGCTCAGATTCTCCAAGGAAGAAACCACCAATTGTCTATGTGACAAGGTATGCTTGTGTGTGTGCGTGTGTGTGTGTGTGTGTGTGTGTGTGTGTGTGTGTGTTGGAATAAAAAGTCAAGGAGGCAGAAAGTAAGATGAGACTTTGAGGAATATTCCAATGTTCTTGAATATTTGCAGGAGAAGGGGAATGCCTGGACACTATTAATTTAGTAAGCTTAATTAAGATATTAAGCTTTAATACCTCTGTTTTGTCTAAAACATATTTTCTTGTCCTGTTATTCATGATATTCCTGCATCTGCATGATTTATACTTTAGTAAATCCCCCTATCTCTTGTTAGAAAGATTGGGGGTTGTGTGTGATATGGGAGGAGGAGCAATTGACTCATAACATGAGATGTGGGAACAAATTTGGGGGTTAACTGCCCTTAGGTTTTCAACCAACTGTTTAATGAGTCCCTCATGTCTCACTTTCAATGGTACTTGAGGCTTTAAGTTCTGAGCCTTATCAGTGTGCTATTTCAAGGATTTGCTTCTTCCTCTTGCAACCACTTAATGTTAAGCTTTCTCCACTTCAGGTGTTTCTTTAGATACCTTCAGTCTTCTAAAAGCTCGTTGATATCTTTAATCATACTTTCTTCTTTTCATTTGAATTGAATATTGGGTTAATACTGGTCTATTGCTTCAATCTAATTTATTATTTGTCTTTGAATTGCTTACCTCACAGTGTTGTTACTTTCTGTTATTTATTACTAAACAGCACATTACTCCTTGGAGCACCTGGGTGGTTCAGTTGGTTAAGCATCCAATTTCAGCTCAGGTCATGATCTCATGGTTTGTGAGTTTGAGCCCCATGCCAGGCTCTATGCTGACAGCTCAGAGCTTGCAGCCTGCTTTGGATTCTGCCTCCCTCTCTCTCTGCCCCTCCTCTGCTCATGCTTTGTCTCTCTGTCTCAAAAATAAATAAGCATCAAAAAATTTAAATAGGACTTCGAAATTCAGTGACTTAACCATTACAAAACTTAGTGTCTTAAAACATCAGCCATAATATTTCTTCCTATGATCTGGAATTCAGAAGGATTTAATAAAGATGGATAAATTGTTTTCTGTATCTCATTGAGGCTAAGGCAGTGTTACAGTCTTATGTGTCTGACCATACAGCTAGGATGGTTGGAATGCTAAGATCTCTCTGTGCTTATGGCCAGTTATCCTTAATATTTCTCTCTCCTTGTGATTCTGCATCTCTTATTCTTCAGGGCATTTATCTTTGTCTAATCTCCCCAGTATGACAGTATAAGTTTCTTTATGGGTTGGCTGAGGCTTCCTAAAGAGCTTAAGAAAAGAAGTTGCAAGATTTCTTAAAACCTAGTCACCAAAGTCATTTCTCCTCTCTTCTACTTGTAAAAAGAAATCACAGGACATCCCATATCCATTGTAGGAGATATAGATTCTACTTGATTGAATGACTTGCAGATATCATAGCCAAAGGGAGAAATTGTTGCAACTGTCCATAAACAATCTTCCAAAGGCACTTAATGCTTATTAATTTACTGCTTAGATGATACTTCTCATTTGAAAAAAGGTTTAGAATAGATAATTTTTAAGACACATTTCTGCTCTAAAATATTGGATATACACTTTGGACCTAAATGATACTTTTATAAATAAGAAGTATGATTTTCTACATTTTTTTTTCTAGGACAGCTCTGGGATGCTTTTCTTTTCTTTCTTTCTTTCTTTTTCATTTCAGAGAGACAGACAGAGTATGAGCAGGAGAGGGACAGAGAGAGAGAGAAACACAGAATCTGAAGCAGGCTCCAGACTCTGAGCTATCAGCCCAGAGCCTGACATGGGGCTTGAACTCACGGACTGTGAGATCATGACTGGAGCCAAAGTTAGACACTCAACCCACTGTGCCATGCAGATGCCCCTGGGATGCCTTACCTGAGAAGGGTAATAAATAACCAATATGGTGATGAAGAGAGCATCACTCTTAAATTTTAATAAAAATTAAGGGAAATACTCTGAATTCACATAAAAATATATCTTTAAGTTATTTTTACTATCTCCATTTGCAAAACTCAGTGAAATTAGCTTTTCTACTCTGAAAATCCACCAGTTTTGATGTACTATACCTCTAAAGAATTTTGTTGTCAATCCAACTTACACTAAATAAATTAACAGCCAAGAAAAAGCAAATAATATATCTCATTGAAGACTTTTAATATTGAAGTATGCCTTCTTTTCAAAGTGTACATATAGGTGTTTTATATAGAAAAATTATAATGCATAAATCATGTATACTCATAATTATAGAGTGAAAGCAAGGTGTGATGTGATAGTGATTCTTTTTTATTAACTGTAGTTATGCACACTTTCAATAAATAGCATGTGTTTTTACTGATTCTTTTTCAATTTTCCCTGTATTATGTTTGTTCTGGTTATATTTGTTAGGAAATATTTTTAGGTAGACTACTGAATTTTTTTTATAAATTTGGGCATGTGTTTTGCATATCCTTTTAAATTTTATTCTAGTAATTATTTTTCAGTGCATTAAAATACTGGTTTTACAAAGATGTACATTTTTTTTCTTTATGTTTGTTAATATGAGGAGCTCTGTGCTGAAATACTTTCAAGCTGGGACCATGAGGAGTAGACAGAATTCTTACAGTACCTAACTATTCTTGAGTGATTACTTCTTCCTCATATTGCACTATTATTCATCTTATGAACAATGGCTCCTAGAGGAGAAAATTTAAAAAGATGGACTTCAGGTCCCACCCATCCTAATAATGAGTTCGATGGCTGTTTTACTCTTTTGGAAAAAAAAGTGTATTGATCCATACATCCCAGTTGACAAATAAGTAGAAAATGGAATATGATTTAGAAGAAACTATTCCCTAAAGAAATGCCCTCTAAACAAGAATTTGTGTTTCATATGTTGTCTCCTTGTTAATACAGTATTTTAGGCTCTATTTCAGATGGTTATTTTTCACATCAGACAGGTAAACTGCTGGTTTAAAATTTCCTGAACCCTGTTTCTGGTGACCTTAATGTCTTTCTATGTGTTTTCTGGAGGAAGCAGCTTTCAGGAAAGTCAGAAAGCAATTGAGTTACTTGGCAGAATATAAAGCCCAGGATTTTAGGATTGATTTAAATCTCAGTTAACAGAACTATTTACCAGCAGATTAAAGATATAGAAGAGAGTAGGAGTTTGTCCCATTAATCTGAAGAAATCTTCACTTGAGAACTGTCTTCTCCTATTGATATGCCAGAATCAATTCAGAAAGAACCCAACACTGCTTGCATGTCTGGCAGGAAGTAAACTGCAAAGCTACAGTTGCTCCCTGTTATTCTTCTTTATATATTTTATCTATTACTCTCTATGTGGCTAAATTTTGTTTCTTGTTTTTGTTTTATAAATCAATGTCATTTCTATTACATCTTAAGTAGAACGTAATCTTATAGTCTCTTTGGACTTCATATTATCATGATAAATTCATAGTTATACAAAAATGTTTTTTAAGTCACTGGGCTACTATTCTGAACAGAAATGATTACTATATATTTGTCAGACATTGGAAAGATAAATTTTTCAAAAAGGTGTGAATTCTAAATTAGAAATGGTATGAAAAATTTTTTTCTGTAGTTAAGATGAGTGACCTGAAAAAGATAAATCTTCTGAGATTATAGTTCCATGGTTGAAGTATAATTGCTATTGCTATACAGAATTACTCAACATAAATATTCTTTTTTTTAATAGACCCATTTTGGGGGCACCTGTGGCTTAGTCGGTTAAGCAGCCAACTTCAGCTCAGGTCATGATCTCACAGTTTGTGGGTTTGAGCCCCACATCAGGCTCTGTGCTGACAGCTCAGAGTCTGGAACCTGCTTTTGATTCTCTGTCTCCCTCTCTCTCTGACTGTCCCACACTCACACTCTGTGTCTCCTCTCTCAAAAATAAATAAACTTTAAAAAATTTTTAAAAATAGACTCATTTTTTGGTACTCTAAAAAGTTCACAGCAATACTGAACAGAAAGTCCAGAGATTTCCCATATATTCCTTTGTGCCACACACAAACAGCATCCCCTGCTATTAGCATCCTGCACTGCCATGGTACATTTGGTACATTGATGAACCTACCTTGACACATCATTATCACCCAAAGCCTACAGTTTATATTAGGGTTCACTGTTAATTTTGTATATTCTATGGCTTTGTACAAATGTATGATATGTGTGCATTATTAGAATATTATACAGAGTAGTGTCACTTCTCTAAATTCCTCTGTGTTCTGCCTATTCATTCCTCTTTGTCCCCAACTCCTGATCTTGTTACTGTCATCATAGTTTTGCTTTTTCCAGCAAACATCTAGTTGGAATCACACAGTATGTAGCCTTTACAGAATAACGTCTTTCACTAAATAATATGAAATTAAATTTTCTCCATGTCTTTCCCTAGCTTAATAGTCTGTTTCTTTTTAGCACTGCATAATATTCCATTATCTGGATGTACCAAACTTTGCTTATTAATTTACTAATCAATATGAAAGGCATATTGGTTGCTTCCAAGTTAGAAATTTTGAATAAAACTGCTACAAACATCTGTATGCTAGATTTTACATGGACTTAAGTTTTCAACTTTTATAGGAAATTGCCAAGGAGCAAAATTGCCAGAGCATACAGTAAGAGTATGTTTTATGTTTAGTTTTCTAAAAAACCACCAGACTTTCCCAAAATACCCATAATATTTTACACCAGCAATGAATAAGAGTTCCTGTTTTTTTACAACTTTGCTGAGATTTGGTGTTATCGTAGTTCTTGATTTTGGCCACCATTCTATAAAATGTTTAGTTGTATCTCATTATTATTTTAACTTTCATTTTCCTGATAACATATAAAGTGGAGAATCTTTTTGTATGCTTATTTGCCATATATTTATCTTCTTTGATGAAGTGTCTGTTTAAGATCGATCCATTTCTTTAAAGGGGTTGTTTGTGTTCTTATTGCTGAATTCTAACAGTTCTTGGTATATTTTAGAACACAAGCATTTATCAGATGTGTCATTTGCAATTATTTTTCCCTATGTTTCTATTGTCTTTATCTCTTTTCTCCAGTCTATGGCTTGTCTTCTTTCTTCTCTTGCTATTGTCTTTTATAGCACAGAAGTTTGTAATTTTTAAAGTTTTTATTTAAATTCCAGTTAGTTAACATATAGTGTAATATTAATTTAAGGTGTACAATTTAGTGATTCAACACTAAGATAAGACACCTGATACATATCACAACAAGCGCAGTCCTTGATTCCCATCACCTATTTAACCCAATCCCTCCACCTACCTTTCCTCTGGTGACCATCAGTTTGTTCTCCTGAGTTAAGAGTCTGTTTTTGGTTTGCCTCCCTCTCTCTTTTTTCCCCCTATTTATCTGTTTTGTTTCTGAAATTTGTCATTTTAATGAAATCTATGTTATCAATTATTTTATGAATTGTATTTTTGATTTTCAATCTATTAAGTTATCACCAAATACAAGGTCATTTAGGTTGTCACCTTTATCATTTAGGAGTTTTGTAGTTTTGTGTTTTATATTTAGGTCTATGGTCCATTATGAGCTAAATTTTGTGAACAACTAGATTGTCTAGGTTTGTTTTTTTAATAAGAATTTCCAGCATTATTTGCTGAAAAAAATCTATTTTTTCTCCATTGTGTTGCTTTAGCTTTTTTTTTAAATCAGATCAGTTGATTGTATTTATATGGGCCTGTTTCTGTGTTCTGTTTCATCAATTTATTTGTCTATTCTTTTACCAGTACCACCTATCTTGATGATTGAGGCTTTCTAGTAAGTTTTGAACTTCGGTATTTTCAGTCTTCTCACTTTGTTCTTTTCCTTCAATATTGTGTTGGCTATTCTGGAACTTTTGCCTTTCCATATAAACATTGGAATAAGTTTATGTTCACAAAATAACTTGCTAATGTTTTCGTTGGGTTTTCATTGAATCTGTAGATAAAATCGGGAAGAACTAACATCTTGACAGTTTGAGTCTCTCTATCCATGAACATGGAGTATCTCCAAACTTATTTAATTCTTACTTCATGTGTTTCATCAAATTTTGTAGTAAAACTTCTTTAAAATGACTTTCCAGTTGATTTGAAAAGGACATCTGAAAAATGAACCTATATGAACAGACTATAAGAAATAATTGTTGTTTATAATGTGTTTTCTCACTAAAATTTGAAAGGAACTAACTGGAATAAAAAGTATGTATTGAGTCAAATAGTATTCAGAAGAGAGAAAGTAAAAATTGATTTTTCACCACATTTATAAAATCTCTTAGAGACATCATGTAAGATTAGACAACTTAATCCTGACTCATATCTGCCAAATTCTCTTCTCATAGAACAATGAAAAGAGATTAGGCTAAATGGATAAATGTCAAAATAATTGAATTTCAAACTTCACAAGTTTTTTCTACCACCTCCAATTTATTTATCAGACAATTTATGCTCATATTTATAACACATTCTACAGAAATGCTTAAGGAAGTTTAATTGGGTATTTTAAATATTAAATATGAAAAAATACAACTTTAGCACTTCAATTTTCAACCAGATAACATCTTGAGACAAATTTCATAACTGTTTGTTTTCATGCTGTTTTATGAAACATTTGAGAACTTTTTGCTGTGCAAATATAATAGTTATAATAATTTTAAAAGAAATTAGAAATATATGTCAAATTAGCCCTAAATAATTTCTATATTTACTTTTCAAAAGAAAATTTACATTTTTCACACAAAACATATAAACTGAAGTTCACAATCAAACATTCATTTCTCATTATGTAATTTGTGAACACCTCACAGGACTCAATATTTTACAACTTTGCAACTTTTCTCTCATGACTGACTGTATATTAAAATATTCCAATTACATGAATTGTACTACATCTCAATATCTCTTTGTTGCTGACTTTATTGGGTGTTTCTTCAGTCCTATTTTTGTTTTAATATTTTAATTATTTTCATCATTAACATTCTTGACCACTCCCTTTGTCTTGAAATAATCTTCCGTAGGTCTTTTATCATCACACTCTCTTAGTAGGCATATTATTTTTCTGATAACTCTTCCTTCTTGGCAAACTGTTCTTTCCCTTATATTCTTTAAATGTTAGTAATATCGACCTTCAGATTCCTTTTGTGTTTTGTTATATATCCATTTAAATGTTGATTCTTATCTTATTTAGACATAATTTTCTCATATCAAGGTTAATTTTTCCACTAACATTTAAAAAATACTTTATAGTTTAATTCACTATTATGTAACATCTAGAGTATATTTTTGTTTCAAGGTAGGAGATAGAAATCTAGCTTTATATTTCCTTCAAATAGGCAATTAGTATAGAGGGATGTGAAATCCAATATATAACAATAATTATCTTTGAGATCTCTTGTTTTTTGTTTATCTTGCTGATGATTCCTTTCTATGATCTCTTTGAATGGTGTGTGTGTGTGCTTCTTGATTTTTTTTATTATAGTATCTTTATGGACATTTGATGCTGTCGATGATAACAATGTTCTGCATTCCTGTCTGCTTCCTGCTAATTACTTTACAACCTTCTGATTTTTGACTCTGTTATCACAAACTAGGGGCTTAGGACAAATTATTTTATCATGTGCTCTCATTGTGCCCCACAATTCGTTTTTACAACACTTCCTACCATTGAAATTTTATACAAAGTAATAGAACTCTTTGACCGACATCCATTTACCTCTTCAGATTAAGCTCTATTGTGTCTAGAATCATAGCTCTTTTTTGAGTGTGTCCTTAGTTTCTACTGCATTGCCTGATATCAGGTAGATACTGACTAACTTTGTTGAATAAATTGTGTAGATTTGTGGCACTTCCTTGACATGACATTGCCGAAGTACTATGTTTAAGTGATCAAAGAAAAGGAGCTTCTTTTTGAGATTTTGTATATATGTTCAAATCAGTAACAAGATGGTGTGAATAACTTGAGTTACTATCTTATTTGATAAATGAGAAAACTAAGAATGATTGATTAACTTGTCCAATGAAATACCACTCTTAAGTAAAAAAAAAAATCTACTACTTAAACTGTTATTTAATGTAAAACAAGGCTTTTTAAAAATTCCAATTAGAATTCTTATTCATAAAGCATTCACTAAATTATTGAAAATTAGTTTTTAGAAACTATTACAAATCTCTTATTAATGTTGTTTTAAAGTGGTAAAATTTAGTAATTTACTAAAATTATCTCTTTACTACATAATTAATCTGTATTTAATTAAATTGGTTGTTTTTAACCAAAACTTTATCTGGAAAACAAATATAATTATTCAGAAAGCTTTAACTTAATAATTTTTCTTTCATAAAGTGATCTCCCTATAATTGCACTTCTAAATATTCACATGTTATGTTTCAGTAAATGAGAGATACTTTTTAAATCTTATTAGTGATATTGAGGTTGTTTCCTTTTTTAAGTAATAGATTTTATTTTTAGAAATGTTTTACGTTCAGGGCACCTGGGTGGCTCAGTCAGTTTAGCCTCCAACTTCATCTCAGGTTGGGTCTTATGATGTGTGAGTTCGAGCCCCACATCAGGCTCTGTGCTGACAGCTTGAAGCCTGGGACCTGCTTCCGATTCTGTGTCTCATTCTCTCTCTGTTCCTCCCCTCTCTCAAAAATAAATAAACATTAAAAAACTTAAAGAAATATTTTAAATTTATTAAAAAGTTGAGTAGAAAGTTTAGAGTTCTCATATTCTTCCTTTTCTATGAACACCATCCCCTACAGTGTTTCATATTTTTAAACAACTTGAATTACTGTAGTACATTTGAAGAATTGCAAAGAAAATTGAAGAATAATTATTAATACCCTGTTATTAATTAAAGGTCATAGTTTACATTAGGGTTCACTCTTTGTGTTTACAGTTGTGTGGGTTGAAAAATGGACGATGCCATGTATTCATCATTACAGTATCATATCTAAGAATCCTCTTTGTTTTGCCTATTCACTCTTCTCTCTCTGTTCTCTCAAATCCTTGGTAACCACTGATCTTGTTATTGTGTCTAATTTTGCCTTTTCCAGAAGGCAATATAATTTGAATCTTACAAGTCTTTTCATACTGACTCCTTAGTCAGTATGTATTTAAGAGTCCTCCATATCTTTCCATGGCTTGATGGCTAATCTTTTTATTACTAAATAATATTCCATTGTATGGATATACCAGAGTTCATTTACCCATTAACCTGTTGAAGGACATCTTGGTTTCCTCCAAATTTGGGCAATTGTGAATAAAGCTGCTATAAACAACAGTGTGCACGTTTTTATGAGGACATTACATTTTCAACTCATTTGGATAGATACAATGTAGCTCATTATCTGAATTATAATGTAAAGAATGTTCATAAAAGTGCCAGCTTTTTTCCAAATAAGTATACGATTTTGCAATCCCACTGGCAACAAAAGAGAGTTTTTGTTCTGGAAATCCTCATCAGCTTTTGATGTTGTTAGTACTTTTTGACTTTTATTATTCTATTAAGTGTGAAGTGGTATCTTGTTTTAACATATAATTGCCTAATAACATGATGCTGACTTTTTTGTTTTGTTTTTTAATGCTTATTTGCTATCTGTATATCTTCTCTGATGAGGTGTCTGTTCAAATCTTTTGTCCACTTATAATTGGATCATTTTTGTCTCTCTGAGTTTTAGGAATTCTTTGTATATTTGGAATAAAAGTCCCTTATTAGATACACGTTTTGTAGATATTTTCTACTAGTCTGTGACCCCACTTTTAATGCTCTTGACAATAACTTCATAAAACAGTTTATTTTTTAATTTTTGAAGTCCAATTTATCAACTTTTTCTTTCACAGATGCTATTTTAGGTGTTGTATCTAAAGAGTCATCTTCAAGCTCAGTGTCGCCTGTGTTTTCCTTCATGTTACACTTTAAGAGTTTACATTTTTGTCTTTAAATTTAGGTCTATGATCCATTTTGAGTTTATTCTTTTGAAAGATCAAAGCTTTATGTCTACATTTATTTTTTTTTAAACATGTGCATGTCTGGTTGTTTTAGCAACTTTTGTTGAAAAGACTATCTTTTCTCCATCAAATTGCTTGCTCTTTTATCAAAGTTCATTTGGCTGTAATTGTGGTGGTCTATTTCTAGGCTCTCTATTCATATTCATTGATATTTTTCTCTATTTTTCACTCATATTAAAATATCTTGATTACTATAGCTTTATATTAAGTCCTGAAATTAGGTAGTGCCAGTCCTCCAAATTTGTTTCTTCCTCTTCAGGATAGTATTTGCTATTTTGGGCCTTGTGCCTTTCCAGATATGTTTGCCAATATGTACAAAAAAAGTGACTGGGATTTTGACTGATGTCACACTGAATCTATAATCAAGTTGGAAAGAACTGACATATTAATAATATTATCTTCCTATCCATTAACATGGGATATCTCTTCGTATATTTAGTTTTCTTTCATTTGCTTTTTATAATTTCACTAAGATTGCTACCTAAACATTTATCTTTTTTATTTAAATGTAATGATGTTCTATTTCCAGTTGATAATTGCAGATATGTATGATATAATTTGCATATAAAATATATTCTGAAATCCTTTTATAATCACTTAATCACTAAAATAGTTTTTATTGTTTACTTTACAATATGTATTTTTTATTTCCTTTTTTAATATCATGTTAGCTTGGATGTTCAGTACAGTGTTACAAAGAAGTCATGAGGAAAGACATCTGTTTTTTAACTTTTGTCTTGGGAAAAGCATTTATGCACCATTAAGTATTATGTTAACTGTAGAAATTTTTTTTGGTAGATATTCTTTATTGAGTTGATTTGGTCATGGTGTATAATTCTTTATAAACTGTTGCATTTGTTCTGCTAATATTTTGTTGGGAATGTTCATGAGATGTATTGGTATGTAGTTTTCTTATTCTGTAATTGTTTATACAGGTTTATTTTCTGAGTTGATAATTTTTTTTCTGTTTCTGTTTTCTGAAAGAGATTATGTATACTTAGTATTATTTCTTGCTTAAATGATTCATAGACCTCCCCAGTGAAACCATCCAGGCCTGTGCTTTCTGCTTTGGAAGGTTATTAATTATTGAATCAATTTCTTGGTGGATATGGGCTTGTTTAGCTTATCTGGCTCTTCTTTTATGAATTTCTATGGCTTATGTCTTTGAAGACATTGGTCTATTTCATGAATTTTTATGTTTGTGAGCATAGAATTTTTCATAATACTTCTTTATTATGTTTTTGATCATGAGATCACTAGCTATAGACTCTTTCATTTCTGATATTAGTAATGTATGATTTTTTCTTTTATTTTTTATTTAGTCTGACTTGAGATTTATCAGTTTTATTATTATTTTAAAGAACAATTTAGTTTTATTGATTTTTCTATATTAATTTTATATTTTTGATTTAATAGATACTTAATTATTTTTTTATTATTTTTCTGCTTGTCTGGATATAATTTTCTCCTACTTTTCTAATTTACCATGGAAGAAGATTAAATTATCAATCTTAGGTGGCTCTTTTCTAAAGGTTTTACTTAATGTTACAATTTCCCTCAAAGCATGTGTTAGCCACATTCTTCACATTCTTATTTGTATATTTTTTAATTTAACTTAAAATATTTTTTTCAAATTCTTAATTGACCTAGTGTTTTTAGTCATTATAAAAAAACAAATATTCAATGACCTTCTGGCTATTTTTCTCTTATTGATTTCTGTGGGAAATAAGCTCAATATTCCCTTGGGCTTACATCAATGGGTTAACAAGGCATATAGAAGTACACAGCCATAGGATGCTTACACCCAAGTTTGGGTAAACAAGATCAGCACCCCAGAATAGGGAGGTGCAAAGGCAATAAGAATAGGGAGGTGCAAAGGCACCTCAGAATAGAGAGGGGGTTCAGATCCTCCAGATTAGAGATGGAGAGGCAAAGGCCCCAGAATAGAGAGTGGTGCAAAGGCACCCAGTACAAAGATATATGAGGTAAACAAGATTAGGCATTTAGGGCAAAGCACCGCCCCCTGCCCCCAATTAGTACTGTAGCAGAAAGCTGCTTTCATAGGAAGGAAGGACCTAATTAGATGAGCAGGTAAATAGAGCTATAGACCACTGCACTGTGCTTTGCATGATGCTGCCCAGAGCAGAGATGATTTACAAAAGAAAAGGTGCCTTGTTAACCTTGAAGTTATTTGCCCTATCTGTCTTATCCCCTAGGCTAGCTAAGATAAACAAACATGGCACCTCCTGCCTGCATTAAACAACCATCTGCCCCTTTTCTCAGTGCCAAGATTTTGTGTTATATTGATTCAAACCCCAAAACTGCATATCTTCAAAACCCTTTTCCCTCATGCCCATGACTTGATGTTCACTGATTCATTGTCACTTTGTGCACACTCATCATGTTTGTAAGCTTTCTGATCCTAAAAAAAATCAGGGCAAGAATCTTTACTGGGGGCTCTTGTTTTTTCCTTGACATTAGCCATCTCTTCTATTTTAATCCTGCATTTTGCTTTCTTGCGAAGACAAACAAACAAACCCAGAGTCAACAACAGATTTCTAGTTTAATTCTTTTGTGGTCTAAAAGAATAGTTTGTACTTTCTTTTTCTTTCTAAAATTGTTAAGATATATTTTATGGTCTAGAATGTAGTTTATTTTGCTGATTTCCCTGTGTGCTTGAAGAGAGTGTATATTCTGTTGTTAGATGAATATTCATATGATTGATGTTGCTAGTCATTTCAACTATAAGCTTATTGGTTTTATGCTTATTGGATCTTTCCATTACTAATAAAAGGATATTGAGGTCTCCAACTACAAAAATGGATTCATTTATTTCTTATTTAGGTTTTATTTGTTTTTGCTTCACATGTTTTGACACTATTGTCAGGTATATACACTTTGTTTGTGTATCTGGTGAACTGACCTCTTTATTATTATGTAATACCCCTCTTTATCTCTGATAATTTTTCCTTAGTCTAAATCTGACTTTGTCTGAAATTAATATAGCTACTCTGGCTTCTTTTGATTAATATTATTATGTTTTATATTTTTTCCTTCATTTTATTTTTAATTCTATCTGTGTCTTTAATTTAAAGTAGACTTCTATGGGGAGAGGAAGGGGGAAAGAGAGCAGGGGAGAGTGAGGGACACAGATCAAGGGAGACTACTGAATACTGAAAACAAACCATGGACTGAGGGGAAGGGAGAGGGAGGCAGGAGGTGATGGTCATGGTGGGGTGAGCTTGTGGGAAGAAGCACTGGGTGTTATATGGAAACCAATTTGACAATAAACTATTAAAAAAATAAAAATAAAGTAGACTTCCATAGTCAACATACAGTTGAGTAATTTGGTTTAATCCACTGGAAATTTCTATCTCTTAATTTGGATTAATCTCATTTAAAATGATTATTGATGTAAAATTTGGTTTAATATCTACCCTATATGTAACTGTTGTTTATTCATTATCCTTGTTCTTTCTTTCTTTTTGTCTTCAAGTCCTTCTGCCTTTCTGATTTTAATTCAGCATTTGGATTTTTTGTCCATTTTTTACATATCAGTTGTAAAGTTGTACTTTATTATAGGATATTTTTAATGTTTTTTTTCTAAAATTTACAACACACATTTACAACTAATCTAAGTCTACTTTCAAATAACACTATAATACTTCATGAATAGTGCAGATACCTTAAAACTATATTCCCAGTTCTTCTCCCCTTTCTCCTATATTTTTGTTCTCATTCATTTCACTTATGATTAAGATATAATCACCAGATACAGTTTGCTATTATAATTTGAACAAATTATTCTGTGTTAGATCAATTAAGACTATGCAAAAGAATATATTTTATTCTATCTTCAATAATTCCTTCTCTGACATATTTTATTTCTTCATATAACTCTAAGCATATGACAATTTTCCCCCCCTCTAAAAGAGCATTTTAAACATCTCTTTCTTGATAGGTCTATCAGTGAAAACTCTTCCAGCATTTTTTTGTCTGAGAAAGTATTTTTTCCTTCACTTTTGAAGGACAATTTTACTGAACACTGAATTTTGCTGTTTTTATTTGTTTATTTTTCTTTTCTAAACTTTTAATATTTTACTTCTCTATTCTCTTACTTGCATGATTTTGGAAGATAATGTGTGTGTAGTTCTTATCCTTGCTCCTCTATCAGTAAGCTTTCTCTCCCTTCCTAGATTAAAAAAAAATTATCTTTGTCTTTGATTGTTTTGCCTTTTGAAAATGATATACCTAGGTGTAAATTTTTTGGATTTTCATGTTTGGTGTTCTTGGAACTTTCTGGATCAGTAGTTTGGTATCTGTCATTAATTTAGGAAAACAGGGGCACTTGGGTGGCTCAGTTGGTTGAGCATCTGACTTCAGCTCAGGTCATGATCTCAAGGATCGTGGGTTCAAGCCCCACATCAGGTTCTGTGCTGGCAGCTAGCTTGGAACCTGGAGCCTGCTTCAGAATCTGTGTCTCTTTCTCTCTCTGCTGCTCTCCTGTTCATGCTCTGTCTCTCTCTATCTCTCAAAAATAAATAAATGTAATTTAGGAAAACAGTGAGCCATTTTTATGTCAAATATTTGTTCCTTTCTTTTTCCTCTGTGTTATTATATTCTCAGTACATGCATATTAGACTTTTGTAATTGTCCCTCAATTCCTGGAAACTCTATCCATTCATTTATTTACTTGTTTGTTTGCTTATATATCTATCTCTTTATTATTCATCTATCTTTTTGTTTTCAGTTTGAGAGGTTGTTTTTTGGTTTTTGAGAGAGAGAGAGAGTGTGTGTGTGAGTGGGGGATAAGGCAGAAGGAGAGAGGGAGAAAGAGAATCTTAAGCAGGCTCCACACTAAATGTAGAGTCTGACACAAAGCTCGATCCCACAACCTTGAGATTATGACCTGAGCCAAAAATCAAGAGTTGGATGTTTAACTGACTGAGCCACCCATGCACCCCTGGGAAGTTTATATTGGCATATCTTATAGGTTATTTTTTCTTTCCTTGGCTGTGTCCAGTCTACTAATGAGCACTTCAAAGGCAGTATTCATTTCTGTCACAGTCTTTTTGATTTCTGTAATACCCTGTTGATTCTTCCTTTGAGTTTTCATCTCCATGATTACATTTCTCTTCTGATTTTCCATGTTGTCCACTTTTTTGTTGTTGTTTTGCTGCTGCTGTTGTTGTTAGAGCCCATACCATATTAATCCTAGTTATTTTAAGACTCCAGTCTGATAATGTCAAAAGCTCTTCCATATCTGATTATTGCTTTGTTTATTTAAACTTCTTAAAATTTTCACTTATGTGACTTTTTTCTTAAAAGCTTGACATGATTGTCTAGTGAAAGAAACTGGCAAGCAGTATGAGATTTTATGTTTATCTGGCTAGAAGGTAGGTTATGTTCACTGTTTTCTGTAGAGGTAGATATTAGGAGTTAAATTCCTACTAGCTTCCCATCTTAGTTTCTCATGTTGTCTTGAGTTTCTCTAGACTCATTTTAAAATAGAATTTGAGCTTTGCAGTTCTTCTAGATGTTATACAAGAACCTGACTGATGTTGTAAAATGTGGGGATAGGAAAAATAATCTATAATGCTTTGGCTATATTTTAGTCTCTTAATGAGCCTGTGTTCATAGGTTGTGACCATCACATTTGCATCTTATTTTCCTCTTCAGTTTCCCTCATCTACTCTTTGGTGTTAGGAAGGCTGTGGTGTTTGGTATTTCACCTCTCCTAGGTTGGCTGGGGAATTTTTCTTATATCATTATCCTGAGAACCTGACTGGGTTCTGAAAGGTAAAACTCATGAAAGTATGGGGCCCTCTAAGACTAGACATCTAGAGTTTCTATTTTTAACCCTCAAACTATTCCACACTAAGTCTCCAGAAATATGTCAGTTGCAGTTTAAGTGTTCCTACTAGTATTGACTTGAATAGTAGGCTTTTGCTTCTGGGTTTTTGCTTTTGGTAAGATGTGATTTTTGTTATCTTTTCTCTCCAGTTTTCAGGGGGGTGGTTTGCCCTTTCACACCTCAGTTCTCTGATGGGTTTGAGAAGAGTTGTTGATTTTCAGTTTATTCAGCTTTTCTTTTCCTTTTGTGAGAACAGGAGTGTAGCTCCTGTTCAAAGCTCTTAATATAGACTGTAAACTGAATTATTTAAAATAATCATTCTTTCCCTTTCTGTTCTTTCATTTTGTTATCCTAGGTAATCCTGACTTTAAAATATGCCACCAAAGTCATTTACTATTCTGACCTAATCACTGTCTATACCTTCTGAATACTACTGACTTTTAAATTTTTGAACAAAAAAAATCATATCAGTATCTTTGTGTAATTTAAAATTTTTAGTCTAAACTGTATATCACTTTTTTTATCTGTTTCCATACACAGCTAACTTTTACTTTACCAATGCAAGAATATATCAGAACTTTATAAAATATAATTTAACTTTTCAAAATGTATATTTCTCTTAATTTATCAAGAAAATTATTGTATTTTGAAGAAAGAACCTGTATTCATTGAAAACATGAATGTAATTAGTCTTTTCCTAATGGCTTTACTATCAAATTCTATTTTTTTAATTAACTAATATTGTAATAGGAATTTGAAATATCAGCTCCTTTTTGGATCAAAGGCAGTATTCAAAATGTGAAGTTGTTTTTTATGTGCATGTAGAATATGAATGATAGACTATAAAAGCAAGGTTTCTTGTTTTGAATGTGAAAATATTTGATTCACAATTATGCCACCTGGAATATTTGTATTTGCCCAGCTTTCTTAAATCCTTTCTACTTATTTCAGTTACATGGGAACACAGCTGCTCAGCAATTTACAAAACCAAAACAAATACATAGAAATTGTCACTATAATAACTCTATTCTGCCAGTCCATCAAAGATTAATTTCACCATGCATATTAATTCCTAGAGCTCAACAGAGGTATATTTTTAAATTGCATGTAATTATATCATTTAAGTTATTCTCTATAAGCTCTAAAATTCCTTTTGTTGTTATTGAAATATTTTTAGACAATTTTATAAACTAAAAATAGCACAAATAAGTAAAAATAGATTTTTAAAACAGACAGAACTTGGCTTTCTCAGCATTTGGGTTTTGTAGAAATCTACAAATCTTATTCACAATCTTTTTTACTTATAAATCACTCATTTTTGTGATTTTCTTTTTTTTTAAACTTTAAAATATGTTATCGGGCTTTACCCAGAAAAAATATATTTATTTAACATACACATTTAACATTAGGGAGCATAATTTATTGTGCCACTAGTTTTCCTACTACATAATTATTAATTTCCTTGTGTAAGTTTTCCATGGGAAAATATCTTTTGACTTCAGTGTACTTTTTAAAATTTTTAACATTTATTAATTTTTGAGAGACAGGGACAAATCATGAGCAGGTGAGGGGCAGAGAGAGAGAGAGACACATAGAATGTCAGCACAGAGCCTGACACGGGGCTTGAACCCACAAGCTGTGAGATCATGTCCTGAGCTAAAGTCTGACGCTCAACCGACTGAGCCACCCAGGTGCCCCAAGTGTATTTTAGAAAATAAATGTGTACAAGAGACTTAAGGGGGGAAGAAATAATCTTAAATCATCAAAACACTGAATTAACATTATGCCAAATATAAAGGCAATGCTTTAAATGATACACTTTAGGATTTAAACATTTTTTTAACAGAAAATATCTTAAAATCCCATTTGCATTATATAAGCTTGGCATTTAGATGAAAAGGGTTAAATAGATGTCAGACTGTATTTGGTTATTTTGTTAGAGAATATAATAGTTATCTCCTCTTTCAATATAAACCACACAATGATTATGATTAAATATCACTATGCATTGATATAATATGTCTCAGAAAGACAAAGGGTTGTTTTGATTTATTGAGCTTCTTTCTCTAAGATAAAGTAATTTATTTAATATTTATTATTTCATAATCTCTCTCACATGATTTTAGGAGGAAAGTGACCAATTGGAGAAAAGTTCTCTCTCCTCATGCATAAGCAATGAGGAAGAAAATGACTGTGAAGAATTGAAGAGAGGGGACATTGTCACAGCTGTTTGTCTTGGCCACAGACTAGTGCTGCTATAAAAGGTATGTTACATTTATCATCTTTGTATGATACACTGAAATGTAGTACAACTCTACGTGCTCTCTCTAGAGCAAAAATAAGCTAAGCTTACTCACTTACACCATGCGGCTAAGCTCTCCTCCATCTGGAAGCATTGCCTTTAAATCAGTTTTCAACAACATCCATCCAAGGAGAAGGGTGTTTGGAAATAAAAGTGTGCTTCCTTGTAGTAGGAGTGTGGGAGGGCCAGAGGACAGGCCTCACTGTAAAATGCCCAGACATACTGGTCTCTTTTGGTTCATTTGATTGCCTAAATAAAATATATGCTTAATAGAGGGAAAACATATAAGAGGCATAATAAAAAGTAAAATCAGCTATTTATAAATTACTTGACTTCGTTCAGAAGCTTTACCACAGTAATGGTATTCTAATGGTTCCTTTGTGGTCATTATGGTGCTCCCACATTATTTGTTTACAAAAGAGGCAGACTGATCATCTTAATGTTCCTCATGCGTTCTGGGACCACGTTACCTTTGTCCTCATCTCTCAGTAGTATTCCATCGAACTGCAATGAAAAGTAAATGGATTAGAACTGGTTTAGACCAGCTACTGGTACATAATTAATTATCAAAATCCATAGTTGTTGTTATTCTCTTCTAATGTAATAGGATTGGTTGGAAAAACTCTGAGTTGAGAATTTCAGAATAGGTGGTAAGTATTATATGCAAAGCCTAACTTAAATGATAAGAAAATTAACTTTATAAAAATGCAAACATTTAAAGATTGGAACCAGATCTAAATGTATGAGAAATAGAACAAAATATGTTATCAAAGGGACATGCTTTATTTCTTCCCATCAATTAAATTATGCTAAGAATTTAATCCGTCTGTCTCAAAGAGACTGGTAGTTTTTGTTGAAAGAGATTGTTGGTACTATTTAAGTTAACGCATATTTGTGTTTTGGTTTTGGAACCCTGCCTATAACCCAGTGCTCTTATTCCACTTTCTATTCAGCCTGTCAAAATGTTAATATTATTTCTGATCTTTGTGTTTTCTACTCTGAGTTCCTGGACTTGCCTAGGCTCATGCCACCTCTCTGCTATTTCTCTATCTTATTTTCCTAAAGAACTAACTGAAGCTAACACATGTTATTTAGGAAACCCTATTATTATTATTGTGGCAGTAGTGGTGGTTGTTATTGTTTCAATAATATATGACAGACACTGATCCGCTCATTGCATATGTATTTCATTTAATCCTCAAAATAATTCTATGAAATAAATACTACTTTTATCCCAATATTACAGCAAAGAGGGTGAGCCACAGAGAGATTAAGGAGTTTGACTGGCATAATCTACCTTTACTATCATAATTGGCAATGAAGTTCCGTAGGTCCATTTAGGAAAATTGATGACGGAATGTTGTCTGATCATTGCAGATGTGGAGAAGCTTATTCAACAAATGCTCATTAAGAGTTTTTGTCTCAATTATTTTTAGATTTTAAGATTTCATAAAAACTAGTTGAATTAAATAAATTGTATTCTAGTTCATTTTAGGCTAGCCTGCCAGAAATTAAATAATTTCTCAAATGGCCTAGAATTAGTTAAGAGGTCATTGGTAGGAACCAAAAGGGAGGAATAACATGATTGGATTCAAAGAGAAAAGAGTTGTATATGGTACAGAGGAAAGAAAAAGGAATTTGTGCTATCTGCACACACAACCATGTGACAAAGAAACGAAAGGACTATCTGTGCCTATTTGAAATTTGGGCTTTGATACAAAGTCATCAATGAAACCATTCTGTAAAAGTAAGTTTTCTAAAATTTCAATTCAGACATCCAAATGAAGTTAAGTGTCAGTCAGAGGGAAAAAAAGAATATTGAAAAAAATGTCTCTTTCTCCTGGATTTTCTTTTAAAGGAAGGAGACAACCCCAAATAACACAGTATTATGAATCACACACATAAAGATATTGTCACTAGTAAATTCATTGTGCATGAAACTCCCGAAATCTTGCAGTGGAAGAAAAGACACACGCTGGGAGCATTAAGTCTGCCAATAATTTGCATAGCTTCTTGAAAAGACTTTAATTAGAACACAATTTTGCAGCTAAATGGGAAGCTGTTATGCCAAGAAATATTAAAATAGTAGCAATCTGTCTTCAGAGAGACTTTTTGAATTAACTACTGAATTGGAAGGGTTTGGGAAATATAACTATATGATACATATAATCTTTTTGAGAATAACCCTTGTGATATAACTAGAAGGCAAACAAATATGAATGAAATAATACTTTTGCATGATTCTATCTGTTACAAAAGTGGAACAGAAATAGGCACAAATAAAGTGAGACAAACCAATATAAAGACTGTTGCAGCTGAAATGTCAGATTACAGTTGTGGAAATCAGCATTCTTTCTAGCCAGGCAGAGAAAAGTTTCGATTTGACAATGAGTAAATTTCAGTAAGCCCCGAGGTGAGCTTTAACTTCACGTTGAACTCTTGAAAGAGGTTCAAGTGTGTAATTATTAGATGTTTAGAAATGTCACCAATGGCTTTAAGGGCGAAATTATGCTGTTAGGTAGTTTCTTATCTTCTCCTAAGTAACTTAAAGGCTCTTCTACGTTAGCTTCAACATGTTTTTATCATTTTGTCCATGTGATGTTAGGGAAAGAAAGTAAGAAAGAAAAACTACCAGCATATGTGCATGGACCTATGACCCTTTGTGCACATGTGCACTTATGTGTATGTTTGTATTATAAGTCTGAGTAAATTTTCCTAACTTCAGATCTTAGATCGATTTTTGGCTTACCAAAGTTACCTTTGGAGTTGTCTTGGATCCTAGTAATATTAAATGAATCCTTGGAATATAATTGCAAGTGGATTTTTCAGATTGAATAAATTACTAATGTTTCATTTGGTTCTCAACTAGTCTATAGCAAATACACTTCCATTTTCTCTATACATAGTTGTAAAATTAAAATACCTAGTATTAAAAGAAAGGCTCATATAACTCTGTCTTTTACTTTTCCATAGACACATCATATACATAGGCATAACTTATAGTGAATAATGTATTATAATTTATATGTCCCTAAACATCTCAAATGAAACATATTAGTATTGTACACCCAAAGAGTTTCTAAGATGCCTGAAATTTCTGCATTTATTATTATTTTCTGGGTTGTAAGGGATACAAAATAGCATCTTTACCTCTGTAATTCAGTCCTGCAAAGCACAAGTGTTAACTATCTTAATATACAATATAAATGTGTTGAATGAATGGAGTAATATGTCATATTCTCTAAATCCAGTATTTATGTCATTATTGAGACTTTATATCCCATAATTCATGAGTCATTGATATACAAGTGGAAGTGTTTATCACCAATGCAATGAAACAATGAAACAGACTGTTCTGTCAACAGGAGATCAAGTCAGAAAGATGAAGGACAAGTGTTCTTATTTGCATGGGGGAAGAGAGTAGGAAAAACCCAGAGCAGGGTGTTATGGGAGAACTGGACCAAGTACAGGGCACTAAACTGAGTAAGTGGGAAATAGAAGGGGCCTTGTGGACATAGGTTTTTATTTGTTTCTTTGTTTTGTTTTGTTGTTTCTTTTTTTTTTCATTTTTAGTTATGATCAGCTATGTACCTCTGTCTTTCATTCAAGTATGAAAATAGATGGTTTAGTAGATGCTGTGCCCCAGGTCCTTCCCTGTGAGGTGGTCAACATTGCTTAGAGACTGACCAGTATATGAATGAACCCACTCGACACAGTTCTAGCTACTTGAGACCACAAACTATTTTTTACTGCTAGGTTGCTGTTCTTAAAAGCTTGTAAACATAAGTGGAAGTTTTTCCTAAGAGTCTATTCAAACAAATAGTTGTATTTCCATTTATCTTACTGTTTGTGTTCTCCTTGCAATGCATCACTGTAGATAATATCAATATCACTCCTGTAAACTGACACATTCATGCAGGCTTTTAAGATGTGCGGAATTTATACCTATTATTAGTGGAAGACAATGTGTAATCATCCAACTTCATTCCACAACACATTTTAAAAGCTTTTGGAAAGATTGAAACATAATCAGATTACAGATTGCATCAATACAAATCAACTGTCTGTGCTTTTTCATTCCAGCTTACAGCAAGCTGGCAGACCTAGCTGTAACCCTATTCCAGTTTACAGTGAACTTCATTATACATGCTAAAGAAAGTCTCTACACCAGTTGGGAACTCTGTTGCAATGATTTGGCATGCTTGACTAAACTCACAAGGGGGAAATATGTACAAAAGTTTAAAGATTAGATCCAAATGAGATTTTTTTGTCTCACTCGAATCAAATCATCATACCAAAATTGAGACACAGTGTGGCACTTCCATATTAAATCATCCATGCTGCCAACACACATAGGTATTATATTGATATTCCAGTCCACGGTGCCTCCCAGTACTGGGTTGGGTTGACGTTCTCATTTTTCCTAAGGATTATCAGTGTTCTGCCTAATTTAGGGTTCCTCTTCTACTATCAAAACTTTATTGAAGAATATCATTAATGATGATTTAGTTCTGAATTAAACATAACTAAAATATAAATTCTGTGACATAGAGAAGGATATAATCAATATTTAGAAACATAAAGAATATTTAGAAGTCACTAACAGAACAACAACAACTGCATAGTTTGGGTTCTATGTGTGATCATTTTTATGATCTTTGGAAACCAAGGGTGACACTGAGCTTATTTACTCATTTATAAAATTAGGAGAAATGAACTTGCTACCCAAAGTCAGGTACTCCAATTGGCATTATGTAGGAGGTTGATAGAAAGGTAGTCTTAGATCCTTCACTCCAGATCTACCAAATCAGATACGCCTGTAAACAAAATCCCTAATGAGCTGAATGCCCAATGATATAGACATTGAAAAGCATTGGCTCTTGGGCACCTGGGTGGCTCAGTGGGTTAAGCCTCTGAATTCAGCTCAAGGTTGATGAGTTTGAGCCCCACATTGGACTCTCTCTGTCAGTGCAGAGCCCACATCATATCCTAAGTCTACCTCTCTCTCTCTCTCTCTCTGCCCCTCCCCTGCTGATCCCAGAGAAAGAAAGAAAAGAAAACCATTGTCTTAGAAAACTGCAATCCCTTCATTCTGTTTCTCTATCTCTTGCTTTAATCACAGGTTAGATAAAAACAGCAGAAAGATTAGCAGAACCAGGATTACTGCACCTACAAACTGCTAAAGGTTAGACCCATTCATTGACTTTTTCTAAAGATGCCTTTGAATAACAGTTAAAGCAACAGCCGAACAATTTAATATATTTCTATTATAACATCAAAACATCTTTGAATTTTAGAAATGTGTTTTATGCACGTAGGCAACTAGCTGTATTTTAGTATTCATTATACAAGTATTTTTAACTCCCTCTAGGATTAGAGACTTTTAGCTTATATTATCCTAATTTTGCTGCATGGAAAACATGACAAAGGTGAAAGATACTTTTACTGATTATTCCACAATAACTAAATCTGCCCCAAATACATGGAAAACATATAACTATAAATGCTATTTAAATATACAATTTAAAAATGTATATAACACACGAGTTTAAATATCAAAGTAGAATTTAAGGGTGATATTATCATAGTGACTCCTGTGGTTTTGCTGTTGCTGTTATTTTCTACAACCACCTTATTTGTAGTTGAACATGAACTGGCACTCTTATTAACTCATATATGTATTCATACATATAATCACTTAATATTTAATTCTAAGTTTTAATTTTAGTATTTCTTCTATAAATTAAATTCAAATTCATTTTCTTTCTGATTCCCAGTCTTACATATTTGAATTCACATATACAATTTGATTGCCCCAATTATACAAATTTATAGGTTACATTTTAAAAGTCTAGGATCAACAGCAAAGCTATGTATTTATTTTTATATTTGACATGTGCTGATGTTTTGTGCTGTTTTGTTTTGCTCTTTGAATTTGTATTCAGATATCAAGGAGAAAAATCTCTTAGTTAACTTCTCAGTTTATGAGACATTTCATCAGTTCTATTGGAACTGAGCATTTTTAAAAGATACTTTAACATTCTTAGCGCATTCAATGCTTTTTTAAAATTTTCCTAAAATATAAGTAGTTTTGTCCATGTGCAGAATTGCCTAGGAGTAGATAATATGATGCATACTTAATTTGAAATGGAAGTTGTTGACATCCATAACAAAAAAATATATCAAATGAGGTAAGTCTATCTTGAATTAATCTGAATCACCAATAACCCATGCCAGTTAGGTAATGGCTTCCTATTAAGGTTAATGGAAATTGAATGTAAATCTCTATGAATAAAATTAAGCCTATACTGATGTCTCAATTACTTAGGGCATAAGGGTCTGTGATATTCACCCTTTAGAATGGGAAAAGTGCTTACTAGAAGCCCTAGGCTAATAACAAAACCAATTTTACAGTAGTGCTTAATGGTATGCTCAGGAAAAAAAAAAAAAGCCTGAATTCAGGAAAACAATTTAGTTATTAGACTTAAAGCTTCTGGAAGCAGTATTGTATGCTGTCGTCCCTAAAAGCTCACATTTTAACTAAGTGTGATGAAGTGAAAAGATCCCTTGGACAAACAATTGAAAGCATTTGTTTCAGAAAAAATTGTAGGTAGTTCAAAATAATTTCTTGACGATGGAGAGGTATGAATTGTGATCTCCCATTTTCCCCTTATCTATTTTTCTCTTCTTTTCTGATTTTCACCCCAACCTCTGGCTTTTCTTAGATCTTTCAACCTGTGGAAATAAGCCACATCGTTCTCCTTCCTTTTCATCAACTCTCTCTTTTTTCCTCTTTTTTTCCAACTATTTTATTATAAAATATATAGTACTACTGCCTTAGAGAAGTTTCAGTCTCTCATCAGAGCTTGTAGAACTAGTCTTTTTGCTTTTCTTTTTACTCACTCTAGACCATATTCCACATGCTAGTCAGACTTTTCTTTCTAAAAAAGAAAATACTTGGTCATACCATAATATTCGGTCCTACCACTCTCCTTACCAAACTTTTAGATCTTTTCTAATCCAAACTCCTTTATATACATTCAGGATCCTCCACTGTCTGTCAGCAAAGTACCTTTATAGATTTCAGTTGTAATTTCCTCCTTTTGTTTTAATTGCAGCCAAAAATTCATGGCTTTCTTGAGAAAGAATTTTATTTGGAGACAAAAAGAATAACATCTAAACAGCTCTATTCCTCTGCCTATATTGTCAATTACTTTGCTTCACAGCATTAATTGTGTTGACTGCATAGTCTTCATCTATCTGTCTCCTCTGGTAGATGGTGTATGAGCTGATTTATATTTATTTGTTTGTTTGTTTGATCTTTTTGGACCTACAACAAAATACGTTACTCAAATTGTGTGTTTCAGTTAGTCAACTAATGATGATTAACTTTTTCTGGTTAAATGTATACAAGCTGGGTTTTAATGAGAAAGGTAAAATAGGTATTTAAGGTAAAATAGGTTAAAACAAAGACATTTTTTATAAGATATAGCTAATTTCTTTTTCTTGTAAAACATGATGACTAGTAATGAAGTTTTTTCTTTAGCCTTTATTTCTATAGATTATATCATATGTAGATTATTACATATATGTCATATATGATCAGGAGCATACCTACTTGACTTTAAAACAGATGGCTTTTCCAGTTATTATGGTTCATAATGTAGCTTTTTGTTTTTATTTTGCTTTATTCATATGTATTCACAACATATTCTTAACGTACAGCATCAGATTGAACATGCTTGTCATTCAAATATGGGAAATGTCGTTACAAATGAATCTGTTCCACTCTCTTAAACTCTCCCATATTTAACAGTGGAAGATAGGTTTTGCCCCATTTGGAGGTCTCTATGGAAAGTATTATTTTATTGCTGCTGAATATCATGTCTATAACAGAACCATGCATCAACCCATTTCTCCTTGTCTTCCCTTCCTTTTTTTCCCCTAGATTTTTGACCTAGGAAGTCTGTTGCTGGAAGTTTAAGTCCCAGCCAATTACTCTAGTGATATTGTTACTGATGCGTAACTCATTCTTGTGTGGTGTTTCGTGCATAGAGTCTAGGGTAGTGCTATTCATATTCAGAGTTCTGGTTTGTTTTGTTTTGTTTTTTCCTTAAAATGTGTCACAGTTTCCTTTTTTTTATTAAAAAAACGTAATTCTATTTCCCATTCCATAAGCCATGATGTTATTCCAAGTTATAGTAATTTATGATCTATATTTTTTGGCTTAATTTTTAAATTATGTCAGTCCAGAAAAAATTTGGACATTTCTTACTGGGAAACAAATGGAGCTTCTCTCCAGAATCGACATTCTACCTTGATCCCACTATTTTAGTGAAAAAGAACTAGGTTTGTTTAACTTGCAGTTTCTCCTTAATGTATTTTCATCTGAGAATTTCTTTCAAAAAAGCCCTTTATAATCTTAATGGTTTTCTTGAGCTACAAGAACTGCCATTTAAAAAATAATGGGATAAAACGTGGTTTATTGTTCAGTATACTTATGGAATATGCACAAACTGGATCTACAAACAAATATTGTAAACTAGACCAAGTGGGTACTGAAGTAATATATTAAAATATGCTCTACGCTAATTCCGCTTAATGCTCAAGTTCAATAACTTAAGCATATGTTTTATGTTCTGTTTGCAAGGTAAATGGTAGTGCTTTTTCATGTTGGAGAGAGGTTGCTGATTTGTGCAAGAGTCAAATTTTCCTGATTTAGAGGGATAGAACTTGCGCTGGTATTTTTCTTATGAAGCCTTATTTAAGAATATTTTGGTCTTTTTTTTTCTTTTTCATACATTTCTGAATGTATCAGATCTTCATTATCAACAGACACATAATGTTTACTAAACTTTCTTACTACATAAAAATTTCCTTTCAGAGGAAAATTTCTTTTAAGTTTTATTTTTATTTATTTTGAGAGAGTGTCAGCAAGCAGGGGAGAGGCAGTGAGAGAGGGAGACAGAATCCCAAGCAAGCTCTGCACTGTCAGCACAGAGCTTGATGCAGGGCTCAAACTCAGGAACTGGGAGATCATGACCTGATTTGAAGTCAAGAGTCAGATGCTTAACTGAGCCACCCAGGTACCCCTTAAACCAGTATTTCAGTTACATATTTTCTTTCTTGTTTATACTTCCTGTATATACTTTCTCTTTACTATTTTGAACTCATGAATAATGGAATTTAAAGCTGATCTCTAATTTTTTTTTCTGAGCTAATAATTTTTTGAACTAATTCTTACAAATTTTAAGCTGATCTTTATGAAATGATACCATTTTGGCATTTTCAAAAAGATAGATGTAACTCACTTGGCTACTTTTTTTTATAATTACCCTGTAATTAAGCAACATAAAATGTTAATAAAACTTGAAAAACTTGCAAAGTATCATTGGAAAAAGAAATGTTTGTATGTGAGAGAGTACCTCCATAGATACAGAAGTATTATCAATAACTTAATAATTGCATTATATTTTACTGAGCCTTCTCACAACCATCTAATACTTCACACAGAAGTTTTTGAGTATGGTGAGATATATAACTAATCCTAAAGTTGGTGTTTTTAAAGCCTTTATCACTGGTGAAAAATTGGTCATCAGTTTAATATTTGTAGTAAAGACTTCTTTGGAAAAAAATCTAATATCTATGCCAACCTAAGTGGAAGAAAAAACTCACAGAAATAAAAATCAAAATTACTATGAGATATGACCTCACCACACCAGTTAGAATGGCTAAAACTAACATCAAAGAAAACAACAGGTGTTAGTGAGGATGCTGAGAATTGGGGAACCCTCTTAAACTGTTGGTGGGAATGCAAACTGGTACATTCACTCTGAAAAATAGCATGGAGGTTCCTCCAAAAATTAAAAATAGAACTACACATTGATCCAACAATTGCACTACTAGGTACTCAAAGGATACACGAATACTGATTTGAAGGGATACATGCACACTGATGTTTATATTAGCATTATAAACAATTGTCAAATTATGGAAAGAGCCCAAATGTCCATGGACTTATGAATGGATAAAAAAGAAGTGTGTACACACACACACACACACACACACACACAATGGAATGTTACTTAGCCTCCAAAAAGAATGAACTCTTGCCATTTGCAGCACTGTGAATGGAGCTAGAGTATATTATGCTAAGTGAAATAAGTCAGTCAGAGAAAGACAAATACCATATAATTTCACTTATATGTGCAATTTAAGAAATAAAACAGATGATTTTAGAGGAAAACAAAGAAAAGAGGGAAGCAAACCATAAGAGATTCTTAACTATAGAGAATTAACTGAGGGTTGCTAGAGATAAGGTAGGTGGGGAGATGGGTTAAATGGATGATGGAGGTTAAGGACACTTAACCAGGGTGCCTGGGTGGCTCAGTTGGTTGAACGTCCAACTTTGGCTCAGTTTATGATCTCACAGTTCATGAGTTTGAGCCCCACATCAGGCTCTCTGCCGTTAGCACAGAGCCTGCTTCATATCCTCTGTCCCCGTCTCTCCTGCCCCTCCCCCCACTCAGCGCTCTATATCTCAAAAATAAATAAACATTTAAAAAAAGGAGGACACTTGTGTTGAGCAATAAAAACTTTAAATTTACCTTCATTAGGTTTATACATTGAATTATTATTTTCTATTCCCCTTCAAGTTACCTAATTTAACAAGGCATTAAAAATATCTATGTAGCATTTTGCTACCTGCAGAGGGATTTTCCCATGTACTTTCAAAATTGTTTTCTCTCAAGGCTGAAGAAATATTGAAAGAATTCTTTGGATAGTTTTAAATATATATGTGTGTGCATGTGTGTGCACATATACATTCATATATATATCAAGTATATATGTCTCTTTTCAGTTTTTATTTTTTAATGTTTATTTACATATTTAGAGAGAGACAGGATGGGTAGAGAGAGAGTAGAGAGAGAATCCCAAGCAGATTTTTCATTGCCAGCACGGAGCCTGATGTAGGGTTTGAACTCACGAACTGTGAGGTCATGACCTGAGCTGAGATCAAGGGGTCAGACACTTAACTGACTGAGCCACCCACACTCCCCTCACACATACATAATTCTGATATATATGGCAGAAATAGAAGAACATATATAAAGTTTTTCAAAGACCCATGCATTGTTGTAAAGATAGTAAATTTTATTACAAATAATGAAGATATATATAATTTTTGATGAGTGCTGTGATTTGTAGCATGCACATTATAAAATAGTAAAGCAGTTTATAACCACCAGTTTAAGTATAAAATGAAATAATAAAATATTTAAGCAATATGAAATGCAAAACAAGAAGAAAAGGAACATACTGGATGCAGAATAAATGAAAACATTTAAGAGAATATTAGAAAGAAACATAAATATTTTAAATGTGGGCTGTGGCATAGAGTGACTTTCTTCCAAACTGTATAGTATAGAAAAAGGGGGAGAAATAGTAACTTCACTGTGGAGAAATCTGACAAATGCCACCCAGAAAGGTATCAGGGTTAATGTTAACAGTGGTAAATCATCCTGATAGTATGTATGTAACCTTGATATGATGTAAAGAAAATAGCACTTTAACTCCATAGTCTTCCTCCTAAAAACCCATAATTTCAGGCTAATCATGAGGGAAAAAAAACCATACAATTCCAAATTGAGGGCTATATAAAAATACCTCACCAGTATTTTTCAAAAGAGTCAAGATGATAAAAAACAATGGAAGTCTATGAGACTGTCACAGCCAAGAGTACCTAAGGGAACCTGATGACTAAATATAATGTGGTAACCTGATGGAATCTTGAAAAAGAATGAGGATATTGAGTATAACTAATGTTTCTGGAGTAAAAAATATTAAAATTTAATTTAAAAAGTATCAATATTAATTTATTAGTTCATTCAGCTGTGAAAAATATACTATACTAATAATAGAGGATTCTAATAATAGGAAAAGCTAGATATGGAGCATGTGGGGGTTCTCTGCACTATCATCATAATTATGTTATAAATATAGAACTATTCTAAAAGAAAAACATTTATTTTAAAAATCAACACCAATTTCAGCAATAAAATTGCATCCAATATTCAATTCCAAAATTACATGTATTCTTGTTGTAAGCTATATGGATACATACTGTTGATGCTTACATTTGATAGATCAGGGAACTGAGGTACAAACATCCTAACTAGTGTGTCCAACCTCAAAAAACTAGTCAGCTTCTTAGAAAAGCTAAAATTTGAACTAATGGAGTATGGTTTGAGAGTTTACCTTCTCAACTAGTATTTTGTATTTGTTCTCATTTATTGTACAACACACACACACACACATTCAATGATTTCTTAGTCATCAGAAAATAGCTCAGGTTAGACATAAGCTGTTGCATTAGAAGCAGGATTTACTCTAAGACTTACATATAGTTGTAATTAAGAAAATCACATTATTACTGTGGTGTCTCTATAAACCTGTTATTAAAACATTTAATTTAACCTGGAATGATTTAACATACAAAAACAAATCATTGCAGTATACCATGCTAACAGAATGAAGAACAAACTGGTATCATTAGACAAAATTTAACATATTTCCATGATAAAAAACTCTCAACAAACTAGAGATAAAAGGAAAGTATCTCAAAATAATAAATGCCATAAATGAAAAGCTGATAGATTATTAGACTCAATGGCAAAGTAATGAATGCTTTTCCTCTAAGATCAGAAGCAGGAGTTTAGTTATCAGTTTAGTTAATAAATAATGATCTCTACTCTCACCATTTCTATTGAACACAACTCTTTGAGACAACCAGAGCAATTAGAGTGAGAAAAAAAGGTCCAAATTGGAAACAAGTAATGATCATGAAGAAGATAAGATTTTGTATATACAAACCCTAATAATTCCATAACAACTATTAAAAAATTTCAGTATAGTGCAAGACATAAAATCAACAAACAAAAATCAGTTCTGTTTCTACACATTAATAATGACTGGTCTGAAGAAGAAGTTACGAAAACAATTTTAGTTACAGTATCATCAAAAATAATAAAATATTACAAATAAACAATCAAGGGACACAGGATGTATAACACTGAAAACTGTCAAGCATTGCTAGAAGAAATCAAAGGTGACACAAACAAATATGGAAATCCTATATTTATGGACTGGAACTCAATATTATTTAATTATCCATACTACCCAATGTGATATACAAATTTAATGCAATCTCTACCAAAATTTCAATGATTTTTTTAAGAAATAGAAAAATTCACCCTAAAATTCACATACACAGCTGAAATAATGGAAAAGAAGAACAAAGTTGGAGGCCTCACACTTTTTTGACTTCAAAACATACTACCAAGCAACAGGAATCAAGATGGTATGGTACTGTCAGAAAGATGGACATATAAATCAATGGAACAGAGTGCCCAGAGTGCCAATCCACTCTTGTATATGTGGTCAAATCATTTTTTCAAGGGAGTCATGACTACCTAATGGGGAAAGGACAGTTTCTTCAGCATATAATGATGAAAAAACTATATATCCATAAGCAAAAGAATGAAATGGGACCTTTACTTTTTGCTATATACAAAAAATAACCAGAACAGATTACAGACAAGCATCAGACCCAAAATTATAAAATTCCTACAAGAAAACATGGGGTGGGAGGGAAACTTCAGGATATTCGATTTGATAATGTTTTATTGAACATGACCCCAAAAGCTAAGGCCACAAAAACAAAAATAAACAAATGAGGATAACTCAAATTTAAAAACTACTGTGTACCAAAAAAGAAAATCAACAGATTGAAAAGACAATCTACTGTAGAGGAAAAAAATAATTTCAAGTCATGTATCTGGTAAGGTGTTAATATCTAGAGTATATAATGAACTCCTACAACTCAGAAACAAACAAATAACCCAGTTGAAGAAGAAATGGGCAAGAACTGGAATAGCCAATTCTCTAAAGAATATATTTATTGAGTACCCAAAGAATATATACAAGAATATATGAAAAGTTGCTCAACATCATCAGTTATAAGAGAAATACAAATCAAAACCATGAGATACCATATAACACCCATTAGGATGACCACTATCAAATAAAAGAAAATAACAAGTGTTGGTGAGTATGCAGAGAAATTGGAATATTTTTACATTATTGATGTGAATGTAAAATGTTGTAGTTGTCATGAGAAAGAGTGGTGGTTTCTCCAACAACGGAACTACTGTATGATTCAACAATTCTACTTCTCGGTGTATATCCAAATAATTGAAATCAAGGTCTCAAACTGATATCTGTGCTTCCACAGTCATTGCAGCATTAAAGAAAATAGTCAAGATAAGGAAATAACCGAAAGTCCATTGACAGATGAATGGATAAGCAAGTGTGACATATACGTATCTCAGACTACTATGAAGTTTTAGTAAATAAGGACTTGTTGTCAAATGCTACAATATGAAAGAACTGGAGGATATTATTCTGAATTAAATAAGCCAGTCACAAAAGAACAAATATTGTATGATTCCACTAACATGACGTATCTGAAATAGGAAGAATCGTTTAAGCTAGAAGTTAAAAGGCGATTGTCAAGGACTGGAGGGTGAGGAAGGGAAGGGAAATCAGTGTTTAATGGGTATAACATTTCAGTTTTCCAAGACGAAAACTTCCAGAATCTGTTGCAAAAGAATATGAGTATATTCATCCCTAATGACTTATATACTTAAACCTGGTTACAGTGGTAAATTTCATGTTGCATGTTTTTTAAATCACAATCATAGTTATATTTACTGCAAACCTACATGTCTCTTTGCAATGAAAACTCTCTTAGTGACCTACAGCTATGCCGTGGAGCAGCGCTAACTCCAGTGCTCATGTATATACTACACCCCCAGCACTTATCTTGTAACTAGAAATGTGTATCTTTTGAGTCCCTATGTCCAATTTCTTCAACCTCTCAACGCTTGCCTCTGATAACCACAAATATGATCTATTTTTCTAAGAGTTTGTTTGTTTAGATTCTACCTATAAGTGACATTATACAATGGTTGTCTCTGACTTATTTCACTCAGCATAATTTTCTCAAGGTCTATTCATGTTGTCACATATGGCAGAGTTTTCTTCTCTTTTTATTTTGGTCAAGTAGTATTCCATGGGGTTCCTGGGTGGGTCAGCAGTTAAGCGTCTGACTCTTGATTTCAGCTCAGGTCATGAGCTCAGAGTTCATGAGATCCAACCCTTGAGGATGGCTCCCTACTGACCCTGTGGAGCCTGCTTGGGATATTCTCCGTCTCTCTACCCCTCATTTGCTCACAGGCATGCACACAGGTGCTCTCTCCCTCTCTCAAAATAATTAAATAAAAAAATTCATAAAATAGTAACAACTTGGAAACATAATTACTGTCATTAACTAATCCCATTCTCAACTCAAATGCCAGCTTCTCAGAAAGATTGTCTTTAGCACCCATCATAAAGTAGCCTCTCCCAGTACTCTGGCCCAGCCTGTTTTATTTTCTTCCTGGTACAAGATATTTTATTTTATTTAGTTTAGTTTATGCCTTTTCCTCATAATATAAGTTCCTTATAAGTAGGGACATTGTCTGTCTTATTTATCTCTGTATTCTCAATATGTGACTAGTGTTTGCTATATGGTTAATTTTTCCATATATTTGTGGATTCAATGAGTTATTTTTAACCAAGACAAAATATAATTATCCTATTCTACTTTTCTTCACATTTTATTCAGACTGTAAATTGGCCTACCTCATTCCTCAAAGGATGCTGTAGTTTCAGTTTTTTTTATTATTTCTGTATAGGAAAATGTATTGTTTGTCAAAGGGGTCACTTAATGAGATACTCCTAGACCCTTAGGTGTGATCTCTGTATTTAGGTGTGTCGCAGTGACTACAAATTGCTAACCAACATTCATTCTATTCTTTCACAGGAGACCTCAACTATATTTAGTGTAGGCATACTTTGGGTTAAAAGTGTTAATTCCCTAGCCTTCCTTGCAGCTAGGTGTGGCTTTGTGATTTTTTTTCCTGCTTTAATGAGCTATAATGAAAGATGTGTCTGGTCTTTCCAAGAAGGCTTCTTAAGGAATTCCTAGTAACTTCCTAAAGTTTAGGAAAGCTTCCTTAAGCTTAGAAAAATGATTTTATCATTTTCTTTATTTCTAATGTAAGCATTCAAAGCTACAAATTCTCTCTAAACATTAGTTTTGAAACATGGCACAATTTTGTTACGTGTTCATTTTTTCTTAGCCACTTGCATTTCCAATGCTGTCTTCAAGGAGTCACTTTTATTCAATTACCTTGCTTCTATCAAGGCTAGTGCCTGCCCATAATAAAAGATGTTAATCAAATGTCAATCCAATATGTAAATAATGCTTTCATGAAAAGCACCTTAACTTAAGTTATATCCAAATTGAGCGCCATGAAAACTTCAAACTCTTCATCTTGCCAGGAGCACGCTGAGTATGCTAAATGATATTTTTATCAGTAATGAATTATGCAAAGCTAAAATAAAATTTCAAAAATTTACAAAGATAATTTTAAATTGCAATTTAAGAACATACAAGAAAAGATTAAGGGATAAGAAATCTCTCTTTGCAGGTTACTGTGACTCTGTGAGAAGATTGTGAATAATGCCCTGTCAGAGTTTTTGTCAGTAAAATCGTTTGGCCTGGAGCTTTTCTCTTGTCAGAAGTTTTTAACAAATTTTAACAAATTTTTTTATCAAATTCTGTAGTTAAGCTAAATGATGAGTAGAAAACTACATTTCAAAAGTCTTTGAGAATCATATGAAATAATGTTATTATATTTTATGTTTACTGGAATTTATATGAAATAAATATAATTTTAAAAATATTTCTGGATTGCCTGGGTGGCTTAGTTGGTTAAGTGTCCAACTTCAGCTCAGGTCATGATCCCATGGTTTGTGTGTTTGAGGCCCACATTGGGCTCTGTGCAGACAGCTCAGAACATGCAGCCTCCTTCAGATTGTGTCTCCCTATCTCTCTGCCCTCCCCTGCTCAGTCTCTCTTTCTCTATCTCTCTCTTTCTCAAAAATAAACATTAAAAAAAATTTTTTAATACATATATTTCCAAAGGGAGGGATAATCTTGTTAAAATGTAATCTCATTTTATAATATACATTTTTAATGAGCTAGTTAGATAGATAGATAGATAGATACTTAAGATGGTTTTAATAAGAGTAAGACAACAGGAGTATACGGTGGCTAAATCCCCATCTAATTAATAGAAAATGAAATGTTAAATTCTAAAATTTAGTTATCCAGTAATGATGGACTGTACATCTATTGATTGTAGATGCCAGAAGACATGTCTAAAAATAGTATCAGCAAGTGCCTCTATGGAAGAGAGTTGGGGAGTAGATCAGGGAACCTTTTGAATTTTAATTTATAAGTATATACTTTCCATGAATTTTTTTAAACGTGCATTTTTATTGGTAAAATAAAAGACAAATTTAAGATATATTTTAATGTTCATATTTTATCTAAAGCAGGTCTATCAACTTTCTGAGATAATTATATAATTAACAATTTATCAAATTCAAAATAACAATTATATATATGACTGACTCTAAATAATTATGTTTAATTGATTTAAAGAAAATTATAAAGAAAAATATCGCATTTTGAAAGAGAAAATAATTGTCAGAAAAGGCATATCTTGATGGTATCCAATTTTTCTGTGCCATTGATCAGACTAGGTCAGACTTATGAGCAAGAGTACACGTTGTTGAATTTTACAATGTTATATATCATGAAAGTATTGTCTTTCCACGACGATTTTTGGGGGCTTTCTGTCAATGCTAAGAGAATTACATCACCAGAGAGGACAGCCAGGACATTAAAGCAGAAAAAAAAAATTAAATTTAACACGAGAAAACTGTCAGAGATTTTAGGTTTGGAAATATCAAAATTAACATTGAGAGATGAAAATAAAATGATCCTATTGTTCATAAGGACATATATGCATGTGCATGCACACACACACACTTAGCATCACCACACATAGTATTATTATAAACTATTTTATATACATACACACTCTGGGTAATAAAAATTCAAAATAGTTTACATTTTGAAAATATGCTTTATGCTTCTAAGTTATATTAGTGAAGATATAAAATCAAATTATACAAATATGTTAATGTGAAGTTTTGTCATTTTTGCAAAGCAAGGTATTACACAGCTTATTTTTTTGAATACTTCATGTGTCTAAAGTTTTAATTGATCTTATTTAATATATTAAAATAACAGTTATTCATATCTGAATATAAATAAATAAAAATGTATTTTACAGTGTTTATTCTAATAGCATAAAAGTATAGACAAATATTCAAAATAAAAGCCACCAAAGGAAAATATAAATTAAGCATATTTAAGAATTACTCAGGTATGGACAGTGATGTTCATTTTAACAAAATAACGCCAACACTAGTTAACATTTAGACTACTGCATCAAATCTCATATTTCTTCTCCATTTTTTCCTTTCTGAAATGTATCTTCTAAATACTAATGTGCATACAAAATACTATGTTCTAAAATCATTTGAAATAATTATTTTCAAATTGAATAGTCATCATGCTGATTAAAATTAGGTTTATTTGTTTTGGTTTGTTTACAAGTTTTTGCCAGTGCTCTGTTACTTAGTTTTACTTTCTAAAAAAATATATTTTGGCACTATGTTTCCAAATCTAAATATATAATGAGATACTTCAAGACAACTCTCTTTCATCTCTGTTTTGTATTACCATATCCACCCGTTCTATATTACCGGCATTTTCTCCCCCACTGTCAGTGTTTCCTGTCACAAATGAAAGCAAATGAATATATATATGCACCTATATGTCTATAAAGGTTCTACATTTAATTAAAAAGGTAAAGGTAGAAAGGTAAATTAAAAAGAAAGGAAAAGCCAAATGATAGAATACTATGCATTTGTTCTTCTTCACCGTACATTTTATTAATGTAAAACAAAATCCTGAAAATTATTACATAGCAGATATAAAAGATTTTTCTTTCCATTTTATGGCATATCCCGTTCAGTGATATTACAGTTATTCATTCAACTCTGTTTCAATAAATGTGGGTCAGTTTTAAGCTTTGAAATTTCTATAAATACTATAATGGATAATCTTGGTCATATTTTTTTCAAATTTTGCAAATATATTTTCTGACAGATTCTTAAGCATGGGATTTTCAAAGGATAAATACATCAATATACGACCTTTCAAGATATTCTTAAGTTTCTCTCATAGATATTGTTTAATACAGCATTTCCATCAGCAGCATATCAGAGAATGATCTCTCATAACTTCCTAATTGGATGATGACTTTTTAAAACTTAAATTCGAGTTAGTTAACATATAGTGTAGTCTCAGCTTCAAGGGTAGATCCCCGGGATTCATCTCTTACACATGACACCCAGCACACATCCCAACCAGTGTCCTCCCTCATGCCTATTGCCCATTTAGTCCATCCTCCTCCCACTACCACTTGAGCAACCCTCAGTTTATTCTCTGCATTTAAGAGTCCCTTATGGTTTGTCTCTCTATTTTTAATCTTATTTTTCCTTCCCTTCCCCATGTTCATTTGTTGTGTTTTTAAAATTCCATATGAGTGAAATCATATTTCTGTCTTTCTCTCAGTGACTTATTTCACTTAGCATAATACCCTCTAGTTCCCTCCACATTGTTGCAAATGGCAAGACTATTCCTTTTTCATTGCCAATGTTTTTGATAAGTTGATTTTATATGCCAACCTGATTGGCCACAAGTTATCCAGATTAAACATTATTTCTGGGTGGTGTCTGTGAAGATGCTTCTGGACTAAGTAAAGTGTTCTCCCCAGTGTGGATGGGCATCATCCAATCTGATGAAGCCCTAAATAGAACAAATGACAAAGAAAGAAAGAATTTGCTCCTTTTTGCTTCCTGCTTGCAGCTTGAATTGGATGTCTCATTTTCTTCAGCTCTCAGAATGGAATTTAAACCATCAGCTACCCTGGTTCTCAGGGCTTCTGACTTAGACTAAATTATACCACTGGCTACCCTTGGTCTCTAGCTTACAGATGTTAGATTTTGGGACTTTTCAGTCTCCATAATTGCATGACTCAATCTCCTATAATGAAATCTCCATCTCAGAGAGTATCATGATAAGTGAAATAAGTCAGTCAAAGACAAATACCATATAATTTCACTTGTACATGGAATTTTAGAGGCAAAACAAATGAACATAGGGTGGAAAACAAGAAACAGACTCTTAACTATAAAGAACAAACTGATGATTACCAGAGGGGAGTGGGTGGAGGATAGGTTAAATAGGTGATGGCGATCCTCCTTTTTTTAAGTTACAAAGAAAATTATATTCCTTTTTTTGTAATTTCCCAAATCATAGTGTTTATACTTGAAGCAGCCTAATTTCAGGCCTATACTCTACTGTTTATTTTTCTATCTTCTGTGCAAGACTAACACCTGCTTAAAGACAAGGAAAAAAATGTACACATTATATCTCAGCACAGTATCAGACACTGAATACAAGACACAATAATCAAAAATAAAAATAGTTTTATGGATGATTGAATGAATAAAATAATTCACTTAAGGATCTGCTCAATAAGAATATTTTTGGAAAAAAATCAATGAAAAATCAAGTCTGCATATCTCTAGCCTATTTGAATTAAATAATCCCTAAAATAAATTTAATCCAGCACATATATTTATATGTTTATTGGTTTTTGTTTCATTACAATTTGTTACCTAAATGAGAAAGCTATAACATTTCTTTGACTCTGCTGAATCAAAGATTTCCTATCTCTATTGTAAATTGGAAAGCTGCTTAAAGATTTCTTGGAAAACTCTTGGATATGTAACATAGAGGAATTGAGAAAAACTGATAGCCCTATGTTCCAGACATTCAGTTAAGGAAGGACAGGATGAAGAATCAAGGGAAACTGTATGCTTCAACATAAAAACATATATCAGAAATGCTTTGGATTCTGTCTTCTTCTCTCTCTCAGTTCCTCTCCCACTAGTGCTCTATCTCTCTCTCTATCAATAAACAAACAAGCATTAAAAAAAAAAAAAGGTTTAGAAGCACCTGGGTGGCTCAGTCAGTTAAGTGTCCATCTTCAGCTCAGGTCACGATCTCAGGTTCCTGAGTTGGAACCCCTTGTCGGGCTATGTATTGACAGCTTCAGTTTCTGTGACTCCCTCTCTCTCTGCCCCTTCTCTGCTCATGCTCGCGCTCTCTCTCTCTTTCAGTCTCTCTCTCTCTCTCAAAATTCAATAAACATTAAAAAGAATATTTTTTAAAAAGCTTGTACTGCTTCCCAATCCATTATGTTCCTACTGAATTTCCTGGGTTCTCAACTTAGTCCAATCCTTAAGACTATGGCTAGAAAAGGGTAATTAACTGTATGTAGTAATAACTGAAATGTGGCCCTGGCTTTCTAAATCCAGATGATTACTTCTGCTACTCAAGTAATTTCCAATATTCACCTAAAGTAAGTATCCCAAATGTTTAATAAAGAGTGCCAGAACCTTGCCGTACTTAATATATACATAATAGTATTATAATAGTATTCTAATTGGCTGATTCCATTCAACTATAGAATCTTTCAGTTTTAAGTGAAATTTATTATCTTTTAGAGGTCTTGGGAGAAAATATTTTTTAAAGGCTTTAACAAAAAATGTTTATCTCAAAACACTATGAATTTATTCCATTCTAGAGAATGAGATCTGCATGTAAATTGATAGTAAGGAACAAACTCAATCCTGATTATCTTAATTTAAATGCATGAATCTTGAAAACAAATATTCATGTGCACACATACATGTGCACACATTCATGTCTTTCATATATTAGTAAATTCTAATAAGGTAAATACAATGTAATCTACTGATATCTTTGGTGGATGGGAAGGACCATGGACTTTAGAGTCAAACAGATAATTTGTTTTAATTCCAGTTCTTCATCTAACAACCAGTAAGAGGGTAAAATTAGATCATTATATTACTATGGACAATGAAATAACTTGATAGCTTTTGTTTCCTAATAACATAAAAATAAAAAGAGTACCTGAGATAAATGTCTATTTCATAGATATTTCTATTCTTTCTATTTTTCTTATGGTCTTTTTGATATGCTTTTGAGAAAATAAGTATTTTATACACAGCCTATGATGATACTTTTTCTTATAGCTCTATGTAGAAATCAAAAAGAAAGGTATCCAGGAAAGAGTGTTTGTGTGTGTGTGTGTGTGTGTGTGTGTGTGTGTGTGTGTACCTACATGTAATTATTAGTGATAGTTATTACTGATTTATAAATCACTCAAAATGTTTATGTAGAATTAAATAATAGTACTGTGAATAATAATATTTTCATGTTATTTTTTCACCACAACTAACTAATCCATGATAATCCCTTCTGTGATTTATACTTAAATACACTGACTGCCTTGAGATCACAATTTATTTTCTTTAGACGTGTTTGTTTCCAGGTAACAAATTTATCTGAAACTGTATTGCATATGAATTCAGAGTATGACAGAAGTGGGATAATTTAAATATTTTGCAATACTTAGTCATACAGATGGCAGGTTTTGTTGCTTTGGCGACAAAAAAATGTGAGCCCGATTGACTCAAAGGTATTACTTTGTTGCATATTTGTGTCTTCTGTCATCATAGAACCAATGCATTTAAAACAGATTAGGTTTTTTTTAAATATTTGTTTTTCTGTCTTTCTTTGTAAGCACAATCAAAACAGTGGATTGCTGAGGTTTGGGTGGTGAGATAGAGGACCCAGATTTTGTATTTGACACCTGAAATATGGGTAAGTTTGAATTGTGTATCAGAGATTTTTTTTTTCCCGTTTCAGCATCAACTTTGGATGCAAAGGAATTGTTTGGAAGCTGTTGTTTTCCTCAGTTACTTGAATAATAAAAGTCCCAATGAACACATTTTCTAAGGAAGACATTGATGAATATACTTCATTTAGATATACTTCACTTTTAGTCATTCTTTCATCAGGCAATTAAAGTATGTATATTATACACACAATACTGAGCTATGTTTTGGGGAAGTACAACCAACAGGAAAATAATCCCTGCTTCTCTTAGGTTAGATTCTAGTCAATGGAGAGACCTAAACTGCTTATCCAATCCTGGTGAACAACCAGACTCTTGAACCTGACAACAATACTTCCGTAAAGTATTAACCCTGGTAAAGAGAGAGAAAAATGGATAATTCAGGGAGTAATGTCCTTCAACCTATGTTTCCAAAGAGTGATTTTTCTGCATCATTTCAAGCTAGTTTGGTGAACTGAAGAGTATTATGAAACAACCTATTTTTTTCCCATAATATTTTATTGTCAAATTGTTTTCCATACAACACCCAGTGCTCTTCCCCTTAAGTGCCCTCCACAATTACCACCACCTCTTTTCCCCCCTCAACCCTCAGTTCAATCTCAGCATTCAATAGTCTCTCAAGTTTTACATCCCTCTCTCTCCCCAACTCTCTCTCCCTCCTCCGCTCCCCCTGGTTCTCCATTAGGTCTCTCCTGTTTTCCTGTTAGACCTATGAGTGCAAACATATGGTATCTGTCCTTCTCTGCCTGGCTTACTTCGCTCAGCATGACACCCTCAAGGTCCATCCACTTTCCTACAAATGGCCATATGTCATTCCCTCTCATTGCCATGTAGTACTCCATCGTGAATATA
>NC_043705.1:61087257-61176209 GCF_006229205.1 Suricata suricatta | reverse complement strand
TCCCTCCTCCGCTCCCCCTGGTTCTCCATTAGGTCTCTCCTGTTTTCCTGTTAGACCTATGAGTGCAAACATATGGTATCTGTCCTTCTCTGCCTGGCTTACTTCGCTCAGCATGACACCCTCAAGGTCCATCCACTTTCCTACAAATGGCCATATGTCATTCCCTCTCATTGCCATGTAGTACTCCATCGTGAATATATACCACATCTTCTTGATCCATTCGTCAGGTGATGGACATTTAGGCTCCTTCCATGTTTTGGCTATTGTTGAAACAACCTATTTTAATCTCTGTTTAGCCCAGTGGTTGTCAGCATATCAGATTTTATAAAGAAACTATTGATGTTCAGATTCTAGGGTCAGAGATTTTATGCAGCACCACTTGTCAATTTGGTTACTTAGAAGATATTTGACAACTTACTTTATTAAAATTAGCCACTTTGAAATTCATTGTCTGGCATTATTTAATAATGAAATTTTAGGCATCATAAAAATGTTTTTAACCAATGAATTGATAGCCAATTGACCGTGTAGCCATGCAATGAAACACTTCCAGAAAGTTTGGCAGAGGAAATAAATTAGGGCAGAACTTTTCTAATGATCTCAGCAAACCCCCTAGGTTACTGGGCCAGAACTTAGGGCACCTGAAATCCCAGAGTCAGTACCTGTTGCCATCATCTTTAGAGAGGTCTCCAATAGAGTACAGACATTGTAATTTTCTTTTTTTTTAATGGTTAATGTTTATTTATTTTTGAAAGAGGGAAAGACATAGCATGAGCATGGGAGGGGCAGAAAAAGAGAGAGAGACAGAGAGACAGAGAGAGAGAGAGAGAAACAGAGAGAGAGAGAGAGAGATCTGAGGTAGGTTCGAGGCTCTGAGCTGTCTGCCCAGAGCCTTACCCAGGACTCAAATTCACAAACCCTGAAATCATGACCTGAGCCAAAGTTGATGCTTAACCGAATAAGTCACTCAGGTGCCCCACAGATCCTGTTTTTCTATATAGACTCTGATATGATTAAGTTGAGGTGGTATACATATTGCTGCTTACCAATATTTTCCAGGTTTCCTTCTGGGTCCTTGGGTGTAATTTGCAGATAAAATACAGAACACACAATTAAATTCCAAATTCATATAAGCAATGAATAATATTTTAGCATACGGTATTTTCCAAAATATTGCATGGGATGCATATGTTAAACGTTATTCCTTTTTTAATCAAAAATTCAAATTTAACTGCAAATTCTGCATTTTTCCAGGTTTTTGAAATACAGTTGACATATAAAATTGTAAGATATTTAAAGTGTATCATGTGATGATTTGATATATAAATATAGAAAAGATGCCCCCTTAAAGTTAATTAACATATCTATCATATCACATATTTGCCTTTTTGCTATGGTGAAAAACATCTTTATTTGAGAAACATGGCACCTATATTTGGCAACAGTTTCACTTCTATGTTGAGTTTAGACATCATTATTTGACTCAGTTTGGTCATCAAATGTGTGTCACTTCTCTGGGAGATCTAACTCAGGCAATCAATTGATTGCTAAGATACATATCCCAGAGAACTCTTGCCTTAGCCCTGCAACCACAGAATCCTAAGATGTTGTGAAGGCTGAACACTGAGCTTTCACTTAGACAATGCTTAGAAAGCTTCCCAATTTTGTTGATTATTTGGAATGAGTGGGAAGTAAGCTATTGTTTATATGCTTACACTGAAGTTGAGGAGGTGCTTATTAACAGAGTTTAATCTGGATTATCCTAATAAAGGTTAGAACAGCTGGGATTCTAGGGAAATGTAGGATTGCTACATGATTGAAATTTCACTTGATATTAATGATCCTAAATTTAAATGACAGATAGTTGTAATGGTGGTGTGTGTGTGTGTGCATGTATTAATATGTATACATGTATATATACGTACATATGTCTTAGCCATATTTATCTGTGGAAAACTGAATTTAGGATGAGTTAGAATATTTTCAGTTGAGTGTGACAGAAAGGTAGACAGAGTTGTTGAGGATAATTGCAAAAGTATGTTTGCAATGAAAGAAAGCAGAGTCAAAGCTAGATGAGGAAGGAAGTGTTATTAGGGAAGGTGAAATGGATGTAGAAAACAATGAACTGTCAACCTTGGTGGTGTCAAAAATGTAAATGAAGCTTATGTTATAATATTAAATCTACTGCAACTTCTAATATGTTATGGAAAATATGGTCCTTAAGAATCACTCATTTATAGAGTTCTTTGAATTGGTTGGATAAAAACTGGAAATTGAGAGAAAGAAGAAATAAGACCTTATTTTATGATGGAAGAGTTTCTGAAAGTGGATCTGAAAATAAAGGTATAATTTAGATAGTTTAGGGAAAAGTGAAAGGCACTTCAAATAGAGTATTCTAATCCAGTCTCTGAAAATCCACTCTTACTTAGCAAACCTATTTTATTTCTCTCTTTGAGTCAGCAGTCATTTGAAAGGTTTACAATCTTCACCTTCCAATCCCCTTCAGTCTCACAGACAACATGTCTTTATAACTGGAGACTGTCAGGTATGCACTCACATAACCAATCTTTTCCTTTCCTAAATGCATCTTCATCAACACCATTTCTTCTTGTTAAACCTTTATTTGAAGATATATTTGAAATTCCAGATAGTATAGATTTTCTCAAAAGATATAATTCACCAGAATTTAACCCTGTAGGCAAAGGTCAAGCAGATAAAGTTATCAAAAAACTACCTTTACAGAAACAAAACAAAACCACCAATCCTAGCTGGTTTCACAGACAAATCATATAAATCTGCAAAGATAACCATAACATTGCATTTGTGTTCCTTACAGGCCATTTTTTTTCTTCTACCAGCCTATTAACCTCTACATTGTTTTCCTGTTTTGTCATATTTGTGTCTGTACCATTTAATTCCATTACTTCATAGTAACAGTTAACTCTAGCCATTAACACACAGTATACAGAGATGATGTCACTCAAGATCAATAAATGTACATTAATACATTTTATCTGCCTAACAAGGTGGATTATACAAAAGTAATAGCCATATATCATTAGATTCAATATGGGCACATAAAATTGTAGGTTTTACTCCAAAGTCATAAAATTTTGCTACTATTTTACAGACTGTACACATTTTTGAGATGGGATTTTATTAAGTATTTAAGTTCTTCTTTTCAAATACAAATGAATTTAAATGATGAACAGCAACATTTATTAGAAATCTTTAGTTAATGTGTAGGAATAGATTACAAAAAAAATAACTCTTGACTAAATCTGACATTAGCATGAACTAGTAACTGATAGAATTACTTTTATATTTTAAAATTTTTGTTTGTTTATTTTGAGAGAGAGAGACAGAAAGAGAAAGAGAGAGAATCCCCGTGCTCCACACCGTCATCACAGAGCCACCATGGGGCTCAGTCTCACAAACAGTGAGATCATGACCTCAGCCGAAATCAAGACTCAGCTCTTAACCAAATGAGCCACCCAGGTGCCCCTGATATAATTTCTTTAAAGAAGTTTTTTATTTCACTGTGCAATACATAAGAAGAACAGTGGTTATAAAAGACTAATGTTCTTACCAAATGCATGTAATCCAAAAACCACAAGGCTTCAAAAGACTAATTGAAAGAATGTCCTTGAGGAGAAAGTATAATAGAGAATATCTCAGGGTGATTATATGTGGTGTAAGGGCCATTACCCAGCTTCCATAACGTGTTAGTTTTCCAAATTTCATAACTAGAGAGAGAACAATAATATCTGAGAAACAGAGTAAGGAATTAGAAACAAAAAGATAGTCAGAAAAAGGTGGAGATAGTAGAGAAGCATAACTTGGGAACTTGAGAAATTAGAAACAGTAATAAGGTAATGTAGTGGCATAGTTTAGGTTCTAACATTTTTGACACCTTCATTTGATGTTTTAATTACCTCTTCTTCACCCTGTTGCCAAGGGAAGGATTCATTCCTATTCTAGGATTATTGGGGATAACCAAACACACAACACTTTACCCTGGAGAGATAATATTTCCAGCAGCCTATTAGTTACATAAACTCAGCCCACAACAGAAGACATGCATGTCACTCAAATGCATGTTTCACTTAGATGTTTCACTCAAATGCAGAGTGATCAAGAAAAGACTGTGGGAGGCAAGCTTTGTAGTCACAGGAAAGTGATGTTATCCCTGGGTTCCACAAGAGGATGTGATTGTCTTGCTTGAATAATTCATCTGGCAGGGAACTGAAGCCTACTACTCAGAAAGTAAGCTCTGTGCCTTGTGCTCATGGTAAGAAGGTTGTTTGGTGAAAGAACCTTATCTGTGGTTTCATATCACAGTTGATACATCAGTGCGTGTGTGTGCGTGTGTGTGTGCACGTGTAGGTATTATTTTTAAATTTCAGAACAATTTTTGATTTACAGAAAAATACTGTGATAGAGTGTTAGTATTATATCCCAGTATTATTCATTCCATTTTTATTAACATCTTATGTTAGTATGGTACAATTGTTATAATTAATGAACCAATATGATACATTGTTATTGAGTAGATGCCACACTTAATTCATATTTCTGAAGAGTTTACCTAACCTCCTTTCTCTGCCCTAGGACCTTATATAAGAGATCACATTACATTTCTTGATCATGTTTTGTCAGGTTCATCTTGGTTACAAAATATTCTCAGATTATTGTCTTTGATAACCTTGACAGTTTTGAAGAATATTATACACATACCTTATAGAATGCCCCTCAAATGGAATTTATCAGATGTCTTTGTCATGATTAAACTGGAGTTAAGGATTTTGGAGGGGAAAGACCACAAAGTAAAGTGCCACTTTCATTACACCATGCAAAGGGTACTCACTAGTGACATGACCTCACTCTCTATTGATATTAGCCTTGCTTTCCAGGCTGAGGTAGTGTTTAACAAGTTTCTCTACTGTGAAGTTATGCTCTTCCCTCCTTCACACTATACTCTTTGGAAGGAAGTCACTAAGTGCAGCTCATACTTGAGGAATCAGAACTTCTAACTGCTTGAGGATGGAGTATCTAATAAATACTTAGAAGTTTTCTTTATATGAGATGACTTCTTTCTTTATTTATATTAGTGTTTGGGTCATTGATAGTTTATACTGTAAGATATGTCCAGTAGTACTTTATTGCTTAAATTCTTCCAGTTTTCACCATTGGGAGTTCTTTCTGTTGGTTCCTGTGTCCTCTGACATATTGCATCATTGCATGCATGTATGTGCTAGAGCACTTCTCAGTGGCTCAGTCCGCTAAGTGTCTGACTTTGGTTCGGGTCATGATCTCATGGTTTGTAGGTTCAGCCCCCATGTCAGCACACATGCTTTCTGCTCTTGGCACAGAGCCCCTTTGGGATCCTCTGTCTCCCTCTCTCTCTGCCCCTCCCCTGTTTACACATGTTTTCTCTCTCTCTCACAAAAAAACAAAACAACAAGAAGAACATTAAAACAACGAATACACTCCAAGATCATCTTGTATGTTTCCTGCCCAGTTTAAGAATCAAACATTTCTTGGGGCACCTGGTGACTCAGTTGATTAAGCCTTCGACTTCGGCTCAGGTCATGATCTTGAGGTTAGTGAGTTCGAGCCCCACGATGGGCTCTGGGCTGACAGCTCAGAGCCTGCAATTTGCTTCAGATTCTGTGTCTCCCTCTCTCTCTGTCCTTCCCCCGCTCATGCTCTGTCTCTCTTTGTCTCTCAAAAATAAATAAATGTTGAAATTTTTTTTAAAAATCAGCCATTTCTCCAAGAAGCCTTGAATCCTTTTACTGGAAAGTATAAGAAACTATATACACATCAAATATTCCTATGGGAAACCATCTGTATATAAATTAAGGTAAACACAGGTTCATACTGATGTTTCCAACTGAAGTGACCCATGTGATAATGGATTATAATTGGAACATCAGTAAGAATTTACTAGAAAGAATTCTGGAATTATGTATGGTAATGAGCTTTTTAGAAATGACACACATTTATAAGAAGTGTTAAGCCCTTTGTTTCTCTAACGATATTTTTATATGAATACAAAATGTCTTATTTTTATTACTTCTCATGTGCAACTTTGGCTTATATGATTTGATCAGAAATATAAAACTGGTAGAATCTTAAAGATTATATAACCCATTTATCCCACTGTACATAGCAAAATTAAAATACAGAAAATTTAAGACATTTAACGTATTTGAACAAATTGGTGGCTAGTTTGAATTCAAATCAAAGTTCTATTCCACAGCTTTCAATATATGCTTGCAAATTAAAATGGACACTAGCAGGTATTAATGAAACCCACATAAAGAAAAAATGACTCAAATAAACTGTCTAATTAAACATCAATGTGACTTTAATAATAACAAGATGAAAATAGAAAAAAGTGAAGTGAGAATAACATACTGAGAAAATTTTGCCACTGACTTCTTCTTTTAAATCCCAAATATCACTGATTGAGGCAGCAGTATTCTACAAAGAACATTAGTTTGAGAATCAGAAAATGCTATTCTTGGTATACGATTTTATCTGTTCATTCAATTATAAAATGTGGCTATCCTCTCAATGATAACTGAGTTTTAAAACTCCATAGACCTAATATTTACAAAATCATTTCTGACCAATTGAAAAATCTTTTCTTTGAAACTTTGTAAGTTGATAGAAATTTATAGGTTATTTGAGAAATCATTCAAACATAAATCAAGAGAAAATGTCAAACCAAGTATCAAATTTTCTGGTACCCAACTGAACCTGGTCCTTACCTGAAAGAACACTTAATTTATTATTATGTTGATTATAATTAGTTTAATAGTTCCCAAGCAGGAGACAACTCTGTGGTACCTTAACTAACCTTTTTGTTATGAATTCCATTGCCAATATTTTATTCATAGGTGTTTTGTAATAAGAATCAGATTCTGTGTCTCCCTCTCTCTCTGGACTCTTAAGCCACCTTGACAATACTAGCAGCTCTCTATCAATCCAGACAGCTCCTTAATGGGTCCTCTTGTTTCCAACATCTGGGTTTTTTTTTTAATGACACAAAATGACAAAAAAAAATCTAGTTCACATGTGTTCCTTTTAATCAGCTAGAATAGTATAGATTTCAAGCTAAATACAATTAGACTATCAGGATTTTTCTCAGGTCAGCTATCTTTATCAGTTCAAGAGGCTTCTAATGTCTAAATCGTTTACTTATTAATGTAGAAAACAAAAGTACAATATATAGGTTAGTAGAAATGAGACATCCAGAAATTTCCATACTCATTATGTTATTTAAAGCTCATCTGAAAAATTTATAAATTACAATGAGATATATTTATTCTTCACTGGTCAACCCATAAGAAGCAAATACAGTGATTCTTGCTTTAAAATGGCAATACTTTGGGTATCTGGTGAACATTTTTCCCAATGTTTTGACAAAATACTATAAACATCCAGAAGATCTGGTAATTTTTTTCAACTTTCTGGTATTCATCTTACTACATTGTATCATCTGAGGGAATATATGAAGACAGTGCTCAACTTTTCTCAGTATATATTCTACTCACAAGAAGGAAACTTTTTGGAGCGCCTGGGTGGCTCAGTTGGTTAAGCCTCTGAATTGGGCTCAGGTCATAATCTAGCAGTTTATAAGTTCGAGGCCCGCATTGGGTTCTGTGCTGACAGCTCAGAGCCTGGAGCCTGCTTCAGATTCTATGTCTCCCTCTTTCTCTGGCCCTCCCCAGCTCACACTCTATCTCTCTCTATCTCTCAAAAATAAATAAACATGAAAAAATGTTAAAAGAAGCAATTCAGGGTCATATTGAAACAATCTTGAACATAGTAATTTCAGATTTATCACATGAAATAGAAAATGTCAATATAGAAAGAATTAAATTTTTTATTAAGTTTACACATTATTGTCTAGTATATTCCATGCATTTGGGAAATGAATGTATGTGACGAGTTAATGAGTAATGACATCTTTTAATCTTCATAGTGATTGAACATGCATAAATATTTAATGTTGTGGATGACATCTCTTTATTTGGCCTCAGTGGGATCACATTTAGTTTAGATTTCCTCTAAGTCTTGTAGACATTCCTATTTGTCTTCTATGAATTTTCTACCTTCTCTATAGGGTGCTTTAAGGTCAGATATATCAGAGCTCATGCCTCTTCATGTTTTCCTTGAAAAATCTCTACCATGTTGCTGGTGTCAGTCACAATCCATATGTCCAATACTCTACATTGCCATGTCTAGCCCACATTTCTTTTCTGATATGCTAACTTTAAAATGTCTTCTGGACATCTCTATTAGAAATTGTTTTATTTTCAGTTTTTTAATTTTTTGTGGTTATTGGTATTTACTATCTCTCACTATTACTTTTAACTGAAGTAGTCTTCATTCTTTGCCTTCATTTAGCTAACTGATGTCCCTATTTCAAGTATGAGCATTGGAGTCACCTCTTCAGAAAGGACTTACACTATTTTTTCCTCATACTCTAATCTAGATTCAGAGACACCAGCAGTAGTTGTGGCTGGTGGTTAAGGTGATGGACTAGATTCGGAGACTCTATTATAAAATGTTATAGCACCTGGTGTAGTTACATCTTTACATAAAACTATAAACTCAATGAAGGTCTGAGATCATGTTTGATATATGAACCGTAAGCACCATAGAACTTAGGGAAGTGCATGACATTTTTAATTCTAAGTATTTTATAGTCTTACCTTATTTTCAGGTAAATTTGTAGAGGACAAACAAACCATAACCCTCAAGAAAGGTAGGGAAGGTACTACCATTAACGTTCGGCTATAGAATAGTAGGAATGGAATTGAATTCTCAGACATTCTAAACCTTAATTTAATTTTTTCGATACCACCCGTGACTATTATTTTGATATTTAGAATATTAAAAATATGCAATAAGAGCAGTATGTTTTATTTTTAATATGACTGTGACCAAGTTACATATGTAAATACATTTTGATGTTAATATTTACCAGTATAATAGCTGAGATCATTGTGCAGGTCCCTAGGACTTATTCTCTTTTGTGGCCCCAAATTTTACTGTGTTTTTAAAGGAAGTGGGATAGGATAATGTAAGTACATCTTTAGTGATTAATTTCTATAAGTTTCTTCATGAAAGTAGATGGCAATAAAGTGTACATTACTACATATTTGGTCCATAATGTCAATTTTGACCTACTGCTATAAACGTCTTTAACTTATTACTAATAAGTTCAGTTAACAATTATGAAAGTAATTCTATGAGGTCTGTCCAACAGAGCTCTCAAATAGTTCAACTGAGATTTAATCTTTACATTAACTCCACAAAATCCTAATAGGAAGTACTTTTCAAAATAAAATAACAGTAGTTATAGCTCATCCTCAACTCTATCAAAAATCCAAAGACTATCTAATATTTTAAAAGTCAATTTCTAACATACTATATATTAGTCTTTGCATTAGGTCCAGTAGATTAAAATCTATTAACTGAAAATAAAATCCTTCCAAATGCTTTTATCTGATAGGCCTCAATTGTAATGATAGTAAACCTATACTTTAAGCTAATGTATCAACAGAATAAAAGCATTTTTGAATCTATCATTCACTTAGGAAAATTATTTTCTACCAAGTGACATTTATGGTTATCTCTGCTTAAGGTGAAACTTCTCTGGAAATATATAGACATTAAAAGAAAAATAACCACCCATTTTCCCCCTATTCTCTCATTTTGCACCCTGCTGTTGTTTTCTCATTTATTTATTTTTTTTCTTTCCCTTCCTGTGGAGACTTCTAAACTATTGCATTTCTCTGTAGTTTATGTGGGAGATACATGGAACCATTTAGAATGATTTATGCTTAAATGACTTGATCTAATTCCCTTACTTCATCATTTGTCATTGTGTTTATAGTTTAAATCACTGAACCACAGTTAAATAATTAAATTAAAATATGGAGAAATTTATGACATCATTAAAAATAATGACAAAAATCAAGGACGAAAATGAATTGTCATATGTTTTTGTTTCTGTTTTTGTTTTCCTCCATGCAATGTATTGAACAAACCAATCATTCTTTGGAAATGGAAACTGGATTTTATGAAGCATAAAAACAAAGAATGAAAATTTACACTAATGGTGGAAGAAAATTAGGAAAACTAAGTTATCTATAAATCTATAAATATAATAAGAAATCATGGTTCTCATTACTGGAAAATATGTATCTGTTTTTTTCTATAAGTCTTCTTTCTAAAACATTATTTTTTCTAAAACATAATTATTCAATTTTCTAAGTCTATCTTTAAAAACAAAAGTGGATTGTGATCAAACTAAAGATATGTGAAATGATTTTAGTTTTTTAAATTTTTTTTAATGTTTATTTATTTGAGAGAGAGAGAGAGAGAGAGAGAGAGAGAGAGAGAGAGGGAGAGAGAGCAGGAGCAGGAGAGGGGCAAAGAGAGGGAGACACAGGTCCGAAGCAAGATCCAGCTCTGAGTTGTCAGCACAGAGCCTGATGCGGGCCTTGAACTCACTAACTGCCCTGATTTACTTTTGAACTCGTTTTTATCCCTGTGACATCACACCTCTTTAAGATATATTCTGAGTTCTAACAACATAAAATAATGCAAATAGATCATTGGCAGAAATATACTACAGTCTTCATTTGCCAAGTTTACTTTCTAAGATCTAAAGAAAAATAATTTTCCATTTCAGCAAGAAAATGAAGTACACTGTCCAAGCCAATATGAACTCAATTGATGAAATACAATAGTAGTGTGACAGAATTTTATGTTTCATAAGACAGTATCTGACCGGAATATTTGGTACTACTGATATCATTGAGTTGAAAGACGAAAGGATTTACTACTCTCTGAAATGGCCATTTCATGATTTGTAGGGTAGAGAAGGAATTTCTGGGCAGAAAAACAAGGTAAACCCCGGAAGGGAGAAGGAGGCGGGCTAAGGCCTGCCATTGATTCTCTGTCCAGTGAGTAGCTGCAAAGAAAAGACCAGGCTGAATGTTATCAAAGTGCACTCTACGAAACTAACAGAAAGAAAGCTGGCCACTTTTTATTCAGCAGCCACTAAAGCCTGTTGAAATTTGTGAAATTCTTCACATAAATATGAAAGAATGATAGAAGATTGGTCCACAAAATGTTACAAAGGTGAAGAGAGAAAAATTGTGTGGCTGTCTCAGTCATCCCTGTGTTTCCATTATGAGTGCCAAGATTGGCACAATGTCAATTGAAAGAATAACTAATTACTGGAAGATATATAACCACTAAAGTATGGGTAGGACATCGTGACATGTTGGTGTCAGACTACGAGAGGAAGACCCAACATGAATTTAGGTCCTATGTATGTCACTGGTAGAATAATGACTAAATTAAATAAATGACACAAACAAGAGAGAGAATTTTAAGGCAGAAAATAAAAGTTCAGTAATAGATGTGTTAAGTTTATGATAGTAACAACACTTAAAGTCCTTAGACTTTCTGATCTAGTACATTTGAATATAATTAATATAGCTATGTTTATTAGTATAGCTAATAGTTCTAGTAAATAAAAAACTGAAATTTTTACTATTTAAAACAGGTTGCTTTACTTAGCAGGTTAGGAATGATGTGTGGTGGTAGGCAGATTCTTTTGAATAAGGAAATCTGTTAATTAACTTATTTAATTATGCAAAAATTGATATATGATACCTTAAAAGGCATTTGTTGTTCTAGGGGCACCATTTTTGAGGAGAAATAAAGAAACCTTTTGAAAAGAGGAGGGCCTCTATAGCCAGTCCAGGAAGTTTTGTTTTGTTTTGTTTTGTTTTGTTTGCCACTATGTGGCAAAATTACTTGTGTTAAAATGTCTAATATTCAGTTTTAATTGTTTTTTTGTTTTTCCTAGAACTACTTCTTTGCATTGTTATATTCTTTCATTTACTGAGCCTTTCCACACTAGAGTTTGTCAGTAAGAGAAATAGGAAAAGACATTTTTAAAATTACTTAAAAAGTACACAGAGAAATATTCATAAGTACCAGAAAATATGTTCTTGTTTGTTTCTCTTCCCCTAAGTGTATTGCTGAATCAGAAACTACACAGCAAATGTAGCCCTGAGATGAAGAGAGACTTTTGTGACCCACCACATTCCATATTCATATATTCCTGATACCCTATTGCCTAAGATAGTAATTTTCCATTTTATTTAAGCTATGTGACTTGACATCATCCAAATGTCCCTATTCATGTATTTAATAAATTCATACATAATGTTTACTCTGAGCTAGACACTAACTGAAGCACTTCACAAATACATCATTTAAATCTCTTAGCAATATTATAAGATATATGTTACCATTATCACTACGTTCAGTTAGGAAAATTCAACAGAAGGAGGTGAAATAATATTTCTGAGTCACACAGGCCGGTGAGAGGTAGAGACCTCTAGTTCTTGAGTATGTTATCTTAATCACAACACCATGCTATCACTATACCTATAGGGATTCAAGTGTTCCCTTATTTTAGAGAAGACATCCTTAAAACTTATGCATCTTCCTTGCACAGGTACAAAAGAAATTCACAGGGATTGGGATAGGGCCCCATTCTATTTAGAACTTCCCTGCATTTCATGCAGAGATACAATCCATGTATTGTGAGAACTGGCTGTGGATTTCTTTCCATGAAAAAGGCTAAGTAGTTTCAGGTAATGGACTCATTAGCCCTTATTTGTTGCCATAATTTTTTTCCTTAAACCAGTTATATGTAATAACTTAGTGTGTGATGCTTTGAATTTAAAAGAAAAGTGGTATCTCTAGTCTACAGAGTGAAGTGCTACTGGGAAAAGAGGAGTTGAGTTAGTAAAATAAAGTGATCAAACTTTGTAGAAACTGGAATTTAAGTAGGGGATAAGAAAGTCACTCATTCCAATAGATTAGGACTCTTAATAAATTGGAATCCTTTTATAATTAGTGGAACTTTCTGGAAGAATAGAAAAGTTCAAAGCAAATATGTCAGACAATAGCAGAGGGTAAGGAAGCAGTTAGCCATGCTCTAATTTCCTCCCTGCCTATAAAGATTTCTAACACATCATGTCTGAGCTCAAGAAAAAAGAGTTTTAATCTGATGATAAATCACTGTTTCTACATAGACAGGACCAACTTACTGCTTGAGAATGATGTTTTTCATTAAGAATTGAAAATGTCAAAAACTAAGGGTCATTCCTAGGATTTCAATCAAGGATAAGGAGGAGAGATACAATGTTGACAAAATAATAATAATCTGTGTCATTTTCTGCTTACTAAACTATCCAGTTACATTTATTTTCCTGAGTTTTTATAATGCAAATTGGCTATTACCATGAAAAAACATTCTAGATAATGTCAAAGCAACTACCAAAAAGACCATAACAATATTCTACCTTATAAATATTATTTCATAAATGTGAACATCACATTTTTTTCTCTAAAATACTAATGATTTTTAAATGCCTTTTGAAGATTATCGTAGGTTATGAGAGGACTGGTCTAAGTTCTACATGTGTTTTTCACATGAGTAAAATTCCCCTACATATTTCCAGGTTAGTGTTAGTTCCACAACAATACTTTTTCCTTAGTACTTTCTGTGACTCAACCACTCAGAATAATCTATCCAGCAAGGCTATCACTCAAAACAGGAGGATAGATAAAGAGTTTCCAAGATAAACAAAAGCTAAAGGAGTGTGTGACCACTAAACCAGTTCTGCAAGAAATATTTAAGAGAACTCTTTAAAAGGTAAGACTAAAAGTGACAGACTAGAAAGGACCAGAGACGATCTCCAGAGACAATGAGAAAACAAGTAATAAAATGGCACTAAATACATATCTAACAATAATTACTCTGAATGTTAATGAACTAACTCTCTAATCAAAAGATATAGGATGTCAGAATAATAAACAAACAAAAAAATAAGGCCCAATAATGTACTACCTAACGAGACTCATTTTAGACCTAAAGACACCTCCAGATTGAAAGTGAGAGTATATGGAGAAGCAGTTTATCCTGCAATGGACATCAAAAGAAAGCCAGAACAGTAATACTTATATCAGAAAAACTATATTTTAAGGCAGACTATAACAAGAGATGAAGAAGGGCACTGTATCATAATAAAGGGGACCATCCAACAAGAATATCTAACAATTATAAACATTTATGCCCCCAACTTGGATACACCAAATATATTTAAAAAAATGAATAACAAACATAAAGGAACTCATTGATAATAATACAATTATAGTAAGGCATTTTAACCTATATCAATAGACAGATCATTGAAACAAAATCAACATGCAAACAATAGCATTAAATGACAAAATGAACCAGATAGACTTAACAGATATATTCAGAATATGTCTTCATAAAGCAGCAAAATGCATGTTTTTTTTGAAATGCATATGGAATATTCTCCAGAAGAGATCACATATGGGTCACAAATAAGGCCTCAACAAGTACAAAAGGATTGAGATCATACCACGAGTCTTTTCTGACCACAAGTTTATGAGATTTTAAATCAACCACTGGAAAAATGTTGGAAAAACCACCAAATTGGAGGCATGGATGTTAAAGAACATACTAGTAAAGAATGAATGGGACAACCAGAAAATTAAAGAAGTTTAAAATATACATGGAAAGAAAGAAAAATGACACAGTGGTCCATAACTTTTGTGATGCAGCAAAAGTGGTCACAAGAGTGAAGTATATAGCACTACAGGCTTACCTCAAGAAGCAAGAAAAATCTCAAATACACAACCTAAATTATCCCAAAGGAGCTACAAAAAGAGTAGCAAATAAAGTCTAAAAGAAGCAGAAGAAGGGAAATAAAACAGAGTAGAGCAGAAATAAATGATATAGAAAGAAACAAAAAACACATTAAAAAACATAGAACAGATCAATGAAATCAAGAGTTAATCTTTAAAAAAATAATAAAATAATAAACCTCTACACAGACTTATAAAAAAAAAAGAAAGGAAAAAGGACCCAAATCAATAAAATCACAAATGAAAGGAGAAATAACAACCACACCACCAAAATACAATTATAAAAGATCATTATGAAAGATTATATGCCAACAAATTGGAAAAGCTGGAAGAAATCAAAACTTCTTAGAAACATATAAACCCAAAACTGAAACAAAATGAAACAGAACACTTGAAGAGACCAATAACCAGCAAAGTAATTGAATCAGTAATCAAAAATTTCCCAAAGACAAAAGTCCAAGGCCAGATGGCTCTCCAGGGAAATTCTACCAAATACTTAAAGATTAGTTATAGGCGTCCTAGGTGGCTCAGTCAGTTAAGCCTCCAACTTTAGCTCAGGTCATGAACTCATGGTTCGTGAGTTAAAGTCCCATGTCATGCTCTGTGCTGAAAGCTCAGAGCCTGGAACCTGCTTCGGATTCTGAGTCTCCCTCTCTCTCTGTCCCTCCCCCACTCACACTGTATCTCTCTCAAAAATAAATAAACATTAAAAAATGTTTAAAAAGAACAGTTAATACCTGTACTTCTCAAAATATGTATAAAATAGAACTGGAAGGAAAGCTACCAAACTCATTCTAGGAGGCCAGAATCACCCTGATCCCAAAACCAGATAAGGACTACAGTATAAAAGAGAACTATAGGCCAATATCCCTGATGAACATGGATCCAAAAATTTATCAACAAAGTATTGAATCCAATAGTACATTAAAATAATCACTCACCATGATCACGTTGGATTTATTCCTGGGCTGCAGGAGTAGTTCAATATCTGCAAATCAATATGATACACTATATTAATAGAAAAATGATAAAAACCATGTGTTCCAGTCAATAGAAGCAGAATAAGAATTTGACAAAGTACAGCATTCATTCATGATAGAACCCTTCAGCAAAGTAGGGATAGAGGGAACATAGCTCAATGTCATAAAAGACCATAAATGACCACATAAAGACCACAACTAATATCATCCTCAATGTGGAAAAATGGAGAGCTTTAACTCTATGGTCAGGAACAAGATGGGGATATCCACTTTCACCACTGTTATTTAACATAGTACTGGAAATCCTTGACACAGCAATTAGACAATAAAAAGGAAAATAAATGCATCCAAATTGTAAAGGAAGAAGTCAAATTTTCACTATTTGTAGATGATATGGTACTCTATAGAAAACACAAAAGATTCCACCAAAAAATTGTTAGAACTGATACACAAATTCAGGAATGTCGTAGGATACAAAATCAACATACATAAATTTGGCACATATCTATAAACCAATAATGAATTAGCACAAAGAGAAATTAAAGAATCAATCCAATTTATAACTGTACCGAACAATGAGATTCCAGGCAATAAATCTAACTAAAGAGGTAAAAGATATGTATTCTGAAAACTATAAAACACTGAAGAAGAAACTGAAAATGACATAAAGAAATGGGAAAACATTCCATGTTCATGGATTTAAAGAACAAATGTTTTTAAAATGTCTATACTAACCAAAGCAATCTACACATATAATGCAATCCCTATGAAAATACCACCAGCATTTTTTGCAGAGCTAGAACAAACAATTCTAAAGTTTATTTGGAACCACAAAAGACCTTTAGTAGCCAAAGCAATTTTGAAAAAGAAAAGCAAAGCTTCAGGCATCACAATTCCAAACTTCAAGTTCATTTACACATGTAGTCATCAAGACACTGTGGTAGTGGCACAAAAAAAAAAAAAAAAAGAAAGAAAAATCAAACACCAAGGTCCATAGAACAGTATAGAATATCTAGATATGAACCCACAACTTTATAGTCAATAAATCTTTGACAAAGCAGGAAAGAATATCTAATGGGGAAAAGATAGTTTCTTCAAGAAATGGTTGTGGAGTCCAGCTCCAGCACATCCAGGGCTCCCTGAAGGATGGACGGTGTCAGCAAGAAAGAGTGAAAGAGCCTCAAGTTTATTTCTGATCACCAGGCAGGCATCTCTGCATTGACTGGAGAGTCAGCTTTATTTATGGAAAAAAAATGTATGGGGCCAGCACAGAAGTGGCATTTGCCTTAGACAATGATTTCTGATGACAAATTCTTTTGGCATGTAAAAATTTCCCAGAATGTTAACTCTCTTAAACACAAAAGAAGTTCCTACTATAAGTTCCTTTACAAGGTGCAATCAGCATATTTTAGGATAAGGGGACAAGTCACTCCCAATACCAGTCAACAAGGTACTTTGGGGATAGGTGCTCAAGCAAAAGTAATTGAGTGGGGGTGTATATTGGTCACCTTCTGATGGCAGGAGGCCTTGCAAATCTGCCTTACCTCAAAAGGAGTTTTGTCAACTTAGTAAGTTCAGAAATGGTTTCTAACAAAATGGTGTTGGATAAAACTGGACAGTAACATGCAAAAGACTGAAACTAGGCCACTTTCTTACACCCTACAAAAAATAAATTCAAAATCAATGAAAGACCTAAATGTAAGACAGAAAATCCTAGAAGAGAACACAGGCAGTAACCTCTCTGATGTCAGCTATAGCAACTTCTTACTAGACATGTCTCCTGAATCAAGGGAAACAAAAGCAAAAATAAACTATTGGGACTTCATCAAAATAAAAAGCTTTTGCACAGTAAAGAAAAAAATCAACCAAACTAAAAGGCAACTTTCAAAATGGGTGAAGATATATGCATATAACATATTTTATGAAGGCTTAGTATCCAAAATAGATAAAGCACTTATAAAACTGAAAAAAACTTAACACTCCCAAAATAAATAATCCATGTAAAAAATGGGCAGAAGACATGAATAGACATTTTTTTAAAGAAGTCATCTAGATAGTCAACTAACACATGAAAAGATGCTCAGCATCACTCCTCATCAGGGACCCACAAATCAAAACTACAATGAGATACCAACTCACCCCTGTTAGAACATGTAAAATTAATAACACAAGAAACAACAGGTATTAGATGAGGATGTGGGGAAAGGGGAATCCTCTTACACTGTTGGTGGAAATGAAAATAAATATAGCTACTCTGCAAAACAATATGGAGGCTTCACAGAAAGTTAAAAAGAGATCTACCTTGTGATGCAGCAATTACACTACTAGGTACCAAAGGGATATAAAAATGCTGATTTGAGGGGATATATATACCTTGATGTTTATATCAGCATTATTAACAATAGTCAAATTATAGAAACAACTCAGTGCCCAACGAGTGAAGAATGGATAAAGAGGATATATATATACGGATATATACACATCTATATGGATATATATACATATATATTTATATGTGATACATATAAATTGCATTTTAATATATAATGTAATGTTACTCAGCCATAAAAAATAATGAAATCTTGTCATTTGCAGTAGTGTCGATGGAGCTAGAAAATATGCTAAGGTTTGTCAGAGAAAGACAAATAACATATGATTTCACGCATGTGAAATTTAAGAAAGAAAACAGATGAACATGGTGGGGAATGGGGGAGAGAGAGGCAAACAAAAACCAGACTCAACTATAGAGAACAAGCTGAGGCTTGCTGGATGGGAGGTGGGCAGGGGATGGGCTAAATAGGTGATGTGTATTAAGGAGGGCAGTTGTGTGGCACTGGGTGTTGTTTGTAAGTGATGAATCACTAAATTCTATATCTAAAACTAATATTACATGGTATGTTAAAAAATTGCAATTTAAATTAAAACTCAAAGAAAAAATAGACATATACATATATATATAATCACTTTTATAATCAGTCTTTTAGTTTACTCTGACTTAATACTGACAGAGCAACTACAATATCTATTAATCCAGTCTATTAATGCATCCAATTAGCACTGAATTAATATGGCATGTTCTTGAATTTTGAAAAAAATATATATTTTCCTGAAAACTCTGAAATTAGGATTCAGACATTTAATTCATAAAAATCTTTTTGATATGCATATCTATAAATTATATAAAGAACTGTGTGCCTCAAAAAATGTCTGAATGTGATGTTTAATTACTAAATTAGAGGAAGTTGCTGCTTTTTAAAGGCAAATAGTTGTCAGGGTCTCACCAATTACATGTTTTATCTATGGATTATAGCTCTTATGTTTTCTAGTCAAATTTCCTTATTATATATCTTCTGCTAGTATCACATGCTATCTACATATAATTTATATTATTACTTTCACAGTATAGACTACTTATTATTTTCAAAACTAAATATTCAAAAAAATGACTGCTATTCTCCATTAAGACAAAATTAAATATTATTTTAATTAGCAGAAAAAAATTCTTACCTCAATTTTTGTAACATTTATTTAACACTGAATGATGCTATACATATCTAAACAAAAATGAAGTATTTATATGTGTAATATATATGTATATTGCTAACCATTTTAGCAATAGGAAAAATTATTGACACTATAGTTTTGTTTCATAGTGAATTTGTAAAGTAAAGAAAATAACCTCTATTGTAATTGTTTGGCAATCTGGTATATTTCGGTACTTCATAAATGGCATTTTGTTATTTGAAAACATACCAGATAAAGATGCTTAAGTATTCATTTAGTATAATAAAATTGATAATAATAAATACAAGTCTTAAATCATGTCTTCTTCAAAATTTCTTCAATTTTTGAATTTCAATTTTGTAAGGTTTTTTGTGATATTAATGTGGGAGATTTTTTAAACATGACTGTCACTGTCACTATCTAAACAATCATCATTCATGTTGATATCCTCATATGTGGATCATATAGCTCATCCAATATTAAACAGTGATATATAACAATTGTTAGAATTTAAATTCCATAATATTATTTTTTCTGTTAGGCATTTAAAATATTAAAAATCAAAGAATGTTTTAAGATTTTTTTCCTTATTTAAAAATATTGGGTTAGGTATTTCCCCACCTCTTTAGGAGGGGCCAACAGGGAAATGTGGAGGCATGCTATGTGTGCAGTAAAGGTATAGTTAATGTACTTGTTGGGGGGGAACTGCAGCCCACAAATATCCGTGCTGCTGCAACAATACATCCCTCAGGGAGAAATGGACAAGTATGACGCTGTGTAAATATTAGATAAGTGACTCTATGAAGTACATATGCAAATACTTGGTAAACATGTAATACATAAAGAAATATAACATAAATATAGTATAACCAACAAAACTGGGAGGGGGATGGATGGCAGGAATGTGAAATAGCATCAGCTTATTGATTTCTTAGTTGTTTTTGCCAAGAGTCCTAAGAGTCACGCAAGTTACTATTCATAAAATTTGAAAAAAGAAACCACTAAAATGAGTAAAATTAATACTTAGTCTTCTATATATTAGAAGGAAATAGCATAATTATATTTTATTATATATAAATATATTTATTAAATACATATGTGTGTATATTAAAATATTAGTCAAAGTTTTCCAGAAAAACAGAACCAGTAAGTGGTGTGTGTGTGTGTGTGTGTGTGTGTGTGTGTGTGTGTAAATGGATGGATGGATAAATGGATAAATAAATGGATGGATGGATGGATAGGTAGATTTATGTTTAGGAATTAGCTCACAGGTTTATGGCATCTTGTAAGTCTGAAATCTGCAAGGTAGGCTGCCCTCCTACATTATGGAGAGTAATCTGCTTTCTGAAAACTCTACTGATTTAAATGTTAATCCCACTTAAAAAATCTCATCTAAAAATATTTTCACAGAAACATTTACAAGAATGTTTGCCCAAATATCTGGATACTATGGCCTAGTCAGATTGGCATATAAAATTAATCACCACATGTAAAGAAAACAAAATCTATCTAAAGGATGAATGATTGGGGGAGGCTGGTGGCTCTGTGAGTTGAGTAGCTAACTCTTAATTTGGGTCATGGGATTGAGCCCCGCATCAGGCTCCATGTGAGCTTAGAGCCTGCTTAAGATCTCTGTACGTCCCTCTGCCCCTCTCCCCCATTCATACATATATTCTCTCATCAAAAATAAAAAATTTAAAAAAGGGCAAATGATCAAAAACATTATGATATAAGCTATAAAATGGATCTATTTGTTGTATCCATAAATTTTAAAAGGGGCACACCTGACTATTAAAAGAAAATGTTGCCTATTCTATTTTCTTTTTTTAAGTTTATTTATTCACTTTGAGAGAGACTGCAAGTCAGGGAGGGGCAAAGAAAGAGAGAGAGAATCCAAGTATGCTCCACACTCTCAGCACAAAGCCGGATGTGGGGCTTGAACCCATGAACTGTGAGAATGTGAACTGAGTCCAAGTCAGACACTGAACCGACTAAGCCTCCCAGACACCACACATTTTTGACAAAAATTCCTATGACTTTTTAACAGAAGGAATGCATCTAAAATAAATATTATACTCAAAAGGGAAACTATAGAGAAGATATACCATACGTATACATGTAAATAGGATGTTTATACTGATATCATGCAAAATCATTCCATAAATGCTGAATAACTTAAAACTCTGCCATAAATCCCAATGCATGAAGTGATAGGATCAATTTCTATAATAAGAAAGGAGAAAAAGATAATCAGTAAACCAATAACAATGAATATTTGCAGTCCATTTCAATTTAAACAGATAAAAAACCCAAATATATGGTATAGTCTCTAAGTCTAAAGTTCTCTGTTAGCCAGCAAGAGAGTGGATGCAGGATTAAAAGCAAAAGATGACTAATGTCCAGGAAAAGATAAGAGCCCAGAATAAGGGTCCCTGCCCCATTTTTATTAGGATCAGAAGGTTTACAAACATGGTGACAGACATGCACAGAGAGACAGTGACACTGTGAACATTAACTCATGGACATGAGGCAAAGGGGTCTTGAAGATGTTCAGGGTGGTTTGGAGTTTGGGCTAATACACAACAAAACCCTGGCACCTGGCAGTCAGGGCGGTGGAAGGGTGTTCACAGCAAACATGAGGTACCACCTCTGTTAATCTAAGCTAGCAAGGGGATGAGACTGATAGAACATGTGACCTCAGGGTTAACAAGGCACTTTTTCTTTTGTTAATCATCTCTGCTCTGGGCAGCACAGTGGCCTATAGCCCTATTTACCTGTTTATCTAATTTGGTCCGTCCTTCCTGTGAAACTAGCTTTTTGGTATCTTACTAAATTAGGAGGTGCTTTCACCCTGAATGCCTAATCTTGTTTATTTCATAAACCTATGTATTGGGAGCCTTTGTCCTCTCTATCCTGGGGGCCTTTGCCCCCCTCTCTATACTAGGGCCTCTGCCCCAACTTCTCTATACTTATTTACCTAGTCTTGTTTACCCAAACTTGGGTGTGAGCATCTGATGGCTTTGTAATTCTTTATGTCTTGCTAACCCATTGGCGTGAGCCCAGGGAATTCCTAAGCTTATTCCCCACAAATATAGAGTATATGAAAAATAATACTGACTTTCTAATCAATGTTAAATAACAGTGTAAAAAGAAAAATAAATCTATGTAGTGCCTAAGTACTTATATAATAAATTTTTTGTAGTGCATTTACTAAACAAACTTAAACCTCAATTAAATTGCCAAACATTAAAAATAATTATTCATATTTATTTCTGTACAAGTAAATATAAACAATTCCTGTGTCCTCATTTTTATCTAAGAAATAAAAAAATGGGGGATGAAGTTTGAGGGAATACTTTCTTAAGAAAAAGTTTGTATTAGAATAGAAAATGAATCAAAATACTAATGAAAGTATAAATTTACCAGAAAAAAGGGAGAACATTTAAATAATTTTATTATGTTGTAAAATTTCTGACACAACATAGAAATAAAAAAGGAAAGAATTGAGTTATTAATTAGCTAAACTTTATCATTAAAAACTGCCAAGATCATAGTCATATTGGGAAACCACAGTTATAATGAGTATTTTACTAACATATAAGGAGGATATTATATGTAGTCAATCATAATAGAAAAACAAAAGGGGGCAACAAAAGGCAATTTCTCACAGAGAAAGGCAAATTATCTTCTTGAATATATTCAAACATGTGTAAGCCCTCTCATATACAAATTAAAATATGTTGACCTTAAAACTTGACAATGACCACAAGTTCTACAACATTTAGTGTAGACAGGATTAAAGAGAAGACACTCATGCACTTTTGGTGAAATTGTAAATTAGTATGATCTGTTTAATGGTTATTACTTTTAATTTTAAAAGTATACACAGTCTTTGATTTAGTAATCCATTGATAGTTAAGTATTCTAGTGTAAAACCGTTGGCTGAACACAGCAATATATATAGATGTTGACTGAAGGGAAGTTAGTTTATGCTAATAAAATCCGGGAAACAACCTAAATTATCTTGAAGAAGGAAATGGCTAAATAATATGCCAGATCTTTGAAAAAGAGTAAGGTAGATGAGGTAGATTTATGCATGAAGTGTCAGTTGCTAAATGTAGGTATAGAGAATGTATATAGTACCATAACATTCACATAAAACAAAATTTAGATAGATAAATAGATAAATTGATAGCTGATAGATGATAATGGGATAAACACATACACAGGTATCAGAGCTATCACTGTGCACACTATGCTTCCAATATTTGAAAAACAAATACATCTATATGTATATGCAAAATTAAAGTATTTGTTCATTTACTTATTCATTTATTTATTTTTTAGAGAGACCACCTATGCTTCCAATATTTGAAAAATATATAAATCTATATGTATATGTAAAATTAAAGTGTTTATTTATTCACTTATTTATTTTTGAGAGAGATAGCTCATGTGAGCAGGGGAGGCTCAGAGAGAGGGGTACAGAGGATTTGTGCTAACAGCGGAGAATTTGATGCAGCGCTCAACATCACAAACCATGAGATCATGACCTGAGTCAATAACTGACTGAGCCCAACCAGGTGCCCAAAAATGAAGTATTTATTTATTAAAAAAACATTCAAAAGGCATACCAGAATTTGTTAATCATGTGTGCCTCTGTGGAAAACTGAGTACCAGAGGAGAAAAGAAAATTAACACTTATTCCTTGTTAAAATTATCATATTTTTAACTCATATATGTACTTTAAGTTTAAAAATTAACAATTAAGATGTTTCTACTTTTTTTTTTAATTTTCATTTTGGAGTGTTACTCACTGGGCTCTAGTGGAAGGTGCTGGAAGCTGCTGTCAGCCTTTCCTAAGTGTATCCGTTTCTCGCTGTAAAATTGTCAGATAAAATAGAGAACCCTAGCCTACCCAGTTAACATTCAAGTTTAGATAGGCCATGAATTTAAGGATAAGTATGTGCCAAATGTTGCAGACGATATGCCATTTGCTAAATATGGCAGTCCTACCTTTAGTTTGGCATCTAATGCAAGAAATAAGATTTTGTTGATCAAATAACTGATTATACAAATCAGAACTCTATTTGAGAGTAAAAGTGTCACTGTCTATTGCATCATGTCAACACACTTAAAAACAGGACTATAAGCCAGATTATAAGGAAATCTTAAATATAACTCTTCAGTAGGTGAGTTGGGAAGAATGGTTAAGTTGAAATATCAGACACTGACTATCATGTTCCTGACCGAAGCTACCAATGAATATGGTGCCTCCACTGCTCCCTTTCACTAACTCTGGGAGGATCCGTTTACCTCTGCTCCATTCAGCTGTTTCAGAGCTGCGGACCATGGCCAAACAAACAAACAAGCATAATACACGTGTATAATAGAAATTATATGTGGAAGTCAGTTTCTTAATACCACTGTCAAAAAAGGAAAATAGGAGATTAAGAAGGAAGCAAAAAAGAATAACCGTCATCTCACACATATTTTTCCTTTAAAAGAAAAAGGTTGCTGTTACCTAATCCAAGTACCAATTCCCGCTGTGTGCTGCACGGAGGAGCAGGTCCATAATCTATACTTACCATACTACAGGCTACACAGCTACATTTTAACATACCAGACCTAAGACTATTAAACTATAAAACCTGTATTACAGACTGCAGTCTAGAATCAGTTGAAGAATATTTAAGAGAACACTTCAGAAGCAGTTTTCTAGAGAGAGTTACACTTAAATGCAGTGACCCGTGAAAAACTTTCTTCTTTTAAAACCTCTACTTCAAAAGGCTCATTGATTAGAAAAGGAAAGGATAACATTTTGTATTTATTTTATTATTTTGGTACCTTTTAAAATTTTTTTGTTTTACTTTTAAATTTTTTAATTTAAATTCCAGTGAGTTAACATGCGGTGTCATATGTTTCAGGTGTATAATTTAGTGATTCAACACTTCGCACAACACCCGGTGCTCATCACAAGTGCACCTCTTAATCCCCATCACCTATTTAACCCCCACCCACCCGTCTTCCCTCTGGTAACCATCAGTTTGTTCTCTGTAGTTGAGTCTATTTCTTGGTTTGCCTCTCTTTTTTTCCCCCTCTTTACTCATTCCTTTGTGAAAGGTCTAAAAAGAAGAGAAATACCATGCTATCATCTTTTTGTTCTATGTATCACATGGATAAACAGGAAGATAAAATCAACTGCAGAAGTTACATTAACATGATAAACTGCCTTAAGCTATTATTTAAATGCTCCTTATTTATAAGATATTTATTTTAATAAACCATTAAGCCTTATAAATGGCCATGAGATTATCTGTTAGTGTTTAAATATAAATGAGATACACGTGCAAATTAGAATATTACAAGTTATAAAGAACCTATGTAAACATGCAGGACATAGCAAAAGTAAACAAATAGTTCCAAGACCTAAGGATAGTCATTGAACCCTGAAGGAAAAAGTTCTGTCAAAGTTCTGGGTTTCATTTTGTGGGGTTTTTTTCCCTGTAAGAGGACTATGACCATTAGGTGAGGGATAATGCCAGGCTGATGACCTAGCAAAGAGATTGACAGTGGAATAAATATGCTGACCTCACCTTTTAATCCCTGGACAGGCTCCCTATTAGTCAAAATCAATGGGAATTCCTAGGACAAAGACTGTAAATGTATTAAAGGATATGAATCCAATCAGGCCTCAGGGCTGGGAAGATGGTAGAGAAGAACAGAGAGTAGCTGGAGGGGAAACAAGATATTTGACATATTAACTAATACATAATAAGTGCTTATTAGACACAGGAAATTGTGTTAGGTGCAGGGGAAAAATGAGCAGGACAGGGTTCAATCTTTAAAAAAAGAAAAGTTTATTACAGTGACTTTAAAATTTATTGAATATTGAAGAGAAAAAGAAGCTAAACATATATATAATTTCTTCACATACACAACCAATACCTGTTTTTCTTTAAACATTCAGTTATTCAGAACCTTTTGTTTGGGGATCATCAACCTTCTATTTTCTTATTTCTAATACCTATCCATTAATTTTTGATATCTACTACAATTTAACGTGTCTATGTTATTTCAAGATGGTATTGTGTTTCTACCTAGTCACTACATCAGTATTTTAGCAATAGGGACATAAAGATTTCATTATTTGTATAAGCCCCCCCTCCAGGATTTTGGTAATAAAACCATCCTCATTCTATCTCAATTAATCCACAACAGAAAGTCAGTATCTTGGTAATTGTTTTAAACCTATTTCTAGTTCTTCATTTTCACAACTTGAATGTGAATCTCAATTTTAATCCTTTTCTTAATCTTTAACCCCCATCTCCCTCTGTCTCTCCCTTGGACCCCTATGTCTCTCTGTCCAGAAATAAGCCTATCACCTGTTGTTGATTAAGTTTCAACAAGGATTTCAAGTCCATTAATAGAAAAAGTTCAATCTCAGTCTCTTCAACAGATGAACAGATGGTGCAGGGAAAACTGGATTTGCACAAACAAAGGTATGAAATTGGATCGCTCTCCTCATACCACATAGAAGTTAACTCAAAATGATCAGTAAACTAAATATAAGAGCTAAGGTCATAAAACTCTTACAAAAAAAATAAGGGTAAATATCCATTGCCCTGAATTGAGCATCATATTTATCATATATATCATATATATATTATTGAAGAATAGTTAACACATAATGTTATATTAGTTTCAGATATATGACATAATGATTTCACAAGTATAAATTATGCTATACTCACAAGCATAGCTACTATCTGTCATCATAAAACCCTATTACAATACCATTGACTATGTTCCTTATGGTGTGCTTTTCATCCCTGTGACATAGTCACTCCACAACTGCAAGCCTGTGCCTTCCACCCTCCTTCACTTGGATATGATGCCAAAAGCAGTAATAACAAAAGAAAATAAATTAATACATTAGGCTTAACCAAAACCAAAACCAAAACCAAAAACAAAACAAACACACTTGGGCACCTGTGATGATTAATTTCACATGTCAACCCTGACTATATCACAGTGTGTGTATAATTTAAAAAAATAGTGTTTATTTATTTTTGAGAAAGAGAGACACACAGAGTGAGAGCTGGGGAGGGGTAGAGATAGAGGGAGTCACAGAATCTGAAGCAGGCTACAGGCTCTGAGCTGTCAACACAGAGACTGATGTGGGGCTCGAACCCTTGAACTGTGAGATCATGACCTGAGCTGAAGTCAGACACTTAACCAACTAAGCCATCCAGGTGCCTCAGTATATGTATATTTAGTCAAACATTTTTTCTAGATGTTTATTTGAAACTATTTTCAGATGAGATTAATATTTGTATCAGTAGGCTTTGAGTAAAGGAGATTGCCAATCCCTCTATGATGTAGGTAGAATTTATCAAGCTATTTGAAGGCTTTAATGGGAATAAAAAAAAAAGATGAAACTCTCCAGAAAAAGGAATTCTGCCAGCAGACTGCTTTTCACATGAAAAGAACTCTTCTCTGAGTCCTCAGCCTTCCACGCTACATTATAGATCTTGACATGTCAGCCTCTACAGTTCCATTATCCAGTTCTCTCTCTCTCTTATTCTTTCTCTCTCTTTTAGTCTCTCTCCTGACCTCCCTCACCCGCTCATGTATGTGTGTGTGTGTATAAAATATTCAGCAAAAATATTCATTTTATACACACCACTCACTCTCACCCACCCACCATACTTTCTCTATATGTATAGATGTATAGATATAGAAAAAGAGGTGATAAGTTATGATCTACAGATTCAAAACAATCCTTAACAAAAATTCCAACCACCTATTTCACATAAGTTAATACATTATATATATATATATCTTACATTATATATATACATTATATATATAATAAGATATATATATATCTTATTGCTTCCATTCTCGAGGATATCCTGACTAGTACAGCATCAGAAACAGTATCAAAAAGAGTGACAGACACCCATAGAATGGGAGAAAATACTTACAAACCATGTATCTGGTAAGGATTAATATCTAGGACATGTAAAAGACCTACAAGTCATAACAAAAATCTATAGTTTATAAAATGGGCAGAAAACTTAAGTAGATAACAATCTAAAGATATACAAATATCTAATAAGCTAACAGAAGGATGTTCAATGTCATTAATCATTAGGGAGATGCAAATCAAAACCGCAATTAGATACTACTTCACACCCACTAAAATGACAATAATTTTTAAAAAAGAAAGTAAGTACTGGAAAGGATATAGAAAATTTGGAACCCTTGTAAATTGTACATGGGAATATAGAATGGTGCAGTGACTATGAAAAACAATTAGTTACACTAAACATAGAATTGCTATATAGCCCAACAATTTCATTACTAGGTCTGTATCCAAAAAATGGAAAATAGGGACTTAGATACTTGTATAGCAATGTTTACTGCAAGATTATTCACAGTAGCAAAAGATGTAAATAAGTCACTTGTCTATCAGATGACTAGATAAGTAGAAATTCATACAGTAGAATGTTATTTTGCCATAAAAAGAGATAAATTTCTGATACTTGCTACAACATAAATGAAGCTTGTAAATATGCTAAGTTAAATAAGCCAGATACTAATGGACCCATGCTATATGATTCCATTTATGTGAAGATATAGAATATCTGGTAAATTGATTGACCCAGAAAGTATATTAGAAGTTACCAGAACCTGGGGGAAAGAGGGAAATGGGGAGTTATTGCTTAATGGTTACAGAGTTTATATTTGGGCTGACAAAAAATTTTAAATAGTAGCAATTGTTGTACAATATTGTGAAATGATTACTGACACCGAATTGCACACTTAAAATGGTTAAAATGGCCAAGTTTATGTTTAATATATAAATATATAATATATAACATGTATTGATATATATTACATATGTAAATATATATTTACCAAAATAAAATTAAATGATTCTGACCTTGTGATGGATGAAGGGTTACTATTATAATAAATTAGTCCCTAGGCTTTAATAAGAATATGATAGTTGACAAAGACATCAAAAAAGTTGGAGGTGTTACCTACACAGAGTTATTTCACAGAGTACTATCCCTGAAACAGGAGCCTGCTCTGTAGGCTCCTGGGAACACATATGGTTAAAGCAGAATGAGGAAAGAGAGCATATATTGAGATCAGAGGGTTAAGAAAGATAGATAAGGGGCTCCTGGGTGACTCATTTGGTTAAGTGTCTGACTTCAGCTCAGGTCATGATCTCACAGTCCGTGGGTTCGAGCTCCATGTTGGGCTCTGTGCTGACAGCTCAGACCCTGAAGCCTGCTTCAGATTCTGTGTCTCCCTCTCTCTTTGCACCTCCCCTGCTCACACTCTGTCTCCCTCTCTCTCTCTCTCAAAACAAAATAAAGACAAAAATTTTTTAAAAAGAGAGATAAAAATAGCAATCATGGAATAAGACCATGCCATATAGACAAATGTGACATGATACAACTTTATTCAGTATGGCTCATGCAAAAGCAAAAAGACTTGGATGTGCTAAGTGGGAAGCCAAGATGAGCACCTGGGTGGCTCAATTGGTTACGTGCTTGACTCTTGATTTCTGCCCTGAGTGTGGAGGCTGCTTGGAATTCTCTCTCTCCCTCTCTCCCTGACTCTCCCTCTCCTTCTCCCTCTCCCTCTCCCTCTCTCTCTCTATCTCTCAAAAATTTTATTAGAAAAATAAAAAATGGGAAGCAAAGGTGCATTTTTCATCACAATCCATTAAAAAACACAAATATATTATGGACATTCTCTTTAAAAAGAGTTCAAAATAACTCTGTAAAAATGATTTTGTTTTTCACTCATTACTATCTCTTATCATTTTCTCTTCTAAGGTATAGAATGAGAGCAAATATTAAAAGTTTTTTCTGGGGTGCCTGAGTGGCTCAGGTGGTTAAGCATTCGACTTCAGCTCAGGTCATGATCATGGAATTCATGGGTTCAAGCCCTGCATTGGGCTCTGTGCTGACAGCTCAGAGCCTGGAGCCTGCTTCAGAGTCTGTGTCTCCCTCTCTGTCTCTGTCTGTGTGTGTCTCTCTCTATGTCAAAAATAAATAAAATGTTTAAAAAAATTTTTTAAATATTTTTCTGAGGTGTTCAAAATATTAGATGGATGTAGTAGCCTGCTTTACCCTGAAGTTGCGTTATGGAGTCAGTAGCAGTGAAATGGCCACACACCCTCTCACACAGTGTATGATAATGTTCTTGCTCCCAGGGAACATGTAGATTTACTATTTATTTAGGTTTATGTATGTTACTTCTTTTGGATCTTTTGGGAATTAGGCACAGAAGAAAAGCCTATCGAATACTAGGGGGCACAGGTGATCAGTTGTTTTGTTGTTGTTGCCGTTTTGTCAGAGATATTTATCTTGTAAACAGTCCTGTTCTTTTCTATTTTCTTGCAAACATTTAGTTAGCAGTAATGTTAAAGATTTTTACTTAGATTGGCTACCAGAATTTTCTTTACAAAGTAAACTGCGTAAGAATGTTCTCAGGTTTGGGGCACCTGTGGCTCTATCAATTAAGCATCTTATTTTTGATTTCAGCTCAGGCCATGATCTCATGGTTCATGGGTTCAAGCCCCACATTGGGACCTGGGCTAGCAGTGCAGAGCCTGCTTGGGATCCTCTCTTTCCTCTCTTTCTCCCCCTACCCCAGTCTCCCTCTCTCTCTCTCTCTCTCTCTCTCTCTCTCTCTCTCTCTCTCTCTCTTTCCTTCTCTCAAAATAAATACATAAACTTAAAAAAGAAAATGTTCTCAGAATTAAAAACCCCAAATTTGTTTTTTTGTCTTTCACATCTATTGTTTGTACAGAATTCTCTTTGCTAAGACACAAAAGGGAAAAAGTATCAAGACACCTCGTATATATCCATAGAAAAAGGAAATAATATTTGTAAATCATCATGACTCAGTGTGGCAGTCAATGTAAGGCCTCGTTCTAGGCCAAAATTCTAATCTTAGTCTCTACAGATTAAAAAAAAAGTAGTCATAAACAAAAGGTTTTTTTGTGGTCCATTATTAACTTATTCAGTACTATGAAAGTGAGGGGTCTTTTCTTTCAGTCCACACTTACGTTGGCAAAAGCTTTTACAAATATGTTCTAAGTGTACTACAGACACCTAGTAATTCTAATTTCCTTGTGACTTAAGTCTATAGATGTTCAGTGGTCATTGAGTGTATCTTAGATGAGAATAATTAAAGTTCAAACAAGTGTGAACATAAAAAAAATACCTGTCATTCTCACTGAACCCTCGATTTTTTCATTAGTTTGAAATACAGCAGTATGTCCAAAAGTGACCTTAGGTAATATCCAGTACAACTCAGTCACTTTACAAATGAAAAGCAGAGCTCCACAGAGATTAAATGTTTCCTCCATGGAAAAGGCTGGCAAATGACCATTCAGTCCTAGAACATTTCTCTATTCTTCCCAATATACCACACTCCCTCTGATCTGTTTTTTAGTCACTCTACCTGTAAGGACAAATGCAAATTAAAATGAGAGGCTTAATTCTCCTTGTAAAAATAAGGGAACATATTTTTCCTCCTCTCCATTTCCCACTGAACATTTATTTTAGTTATTGCAGGTACTTCCTACACTTTGAAATGTACACAAATGCTGCTGAAGACTACATTGGCATTCTTTCAGCTTTATGACTTTGGAATATCTTTCTTGAGATCCTGGGAGCCATCTCTGTGAAATGCAAACATTAAGGGAGATAGCATCCTGTTTTCCGTTTCTAAAATGGGAGGGTAGGAGCCTCGGTTTGGTGGGCCTCACTTTGCTCCAAACTGCAAAACGACTTCCTGTTATTAAAGGTAAGAGGTGTTTGTTTTTCCTCTGGATAAAGACAGTTAGCTAACATAACCCAGTCACCAGGTAATACTAGAGTATATTACGTGGACATATGGTGCTGTCATTTTCTTAATCAAGAACTACTCGTTTATGGTGAACACATGTGTGTAACAGAACCCCTGCCTGGCTATAAAAGGCGTGAGATTCGTGTCCTTGCAGTGTCTCCGTGGAGTACCTTGGTTGATGAGCACCACGTCCTGGTTTACTGCTTGTACAATGATTCGAGTGTTTGCTTTCTCTGCTACCTTTGTGCATGATTAGATTTTCACTTATATTTCCCCAATACACTAGAATTGGTATTCTCTTCTTCCCTCATTCCTTTTTCCTTTTACTATTTACCTTTAGTCATTTCCTTCAATCCTTCAAAAAATGTAAGGAACTTAACAAAAGATAGATAATTAGCATTTCTTTTAAATGTTCAATTTAGGAAGTTTTTATATCTCACTATTGGGAAATAACTACTATGATAGGCAGTTATTTGCACAAAGATGAGTAGGGCCTTTGTCTCCAAGAAACAGAAGAAAGACAATGAATACACAGTTATAATGCAGTAGGGTTAATGGAATGATAGCCGTGTCCATGAAGTCCTGCATAGTGTAGTGGGTGGGTACAGAAATCCTAACTCCAGGCTCTCTGAATTCAACCAGTTTTACCACTTAGAAGACTAATAACTTTTGCCAGTCTTCTCTGTGCCTCAGTTCTTAGGCAGTGGAATAATGTTACTAAGCATGTAGGGCTGTTAAGAAGATTAAATGACTGTATGTACATAAAGTCCTTAGTGCTTGGCATGGCATAAGTTCTTTACAGTTCTGAGCCATTAATAAGAATCTGTAGGAAGAACACTAACCCTCCTGGACAGTAGTTTCCATGAGTTCTGGAGACTGACAAAGCAGAGGCAAGAAACAGTACTATGTATGTGGAGAAGCATTTGCAGCTGAGTGGTTTGGGAACTTAAATTGCAAAGCACAGACTGGGGTCATCATGAAGACTATCTTTGCCATGTTCAAGAGGTTAATTCTCAGTGTGGAGTTACAGAAGAGATTTAGGAAGATGTATAATAACCAGATTTGCAGTTAGATATAGCATGACATCATCTTATTAGAAGCTAAATTTGGAGTCGTTGGAAATAGAGGGGAGATAAGAATGATGTGGGGTACAACAATGTGATTGCCTGATGATCTTGTACTCTAAAACTCCAGAATTCACTTTTAAATTATCCTAATAATGCAGCTTCTGAGTATGTTTCTGAAAACTGAGTGGGCAAGGTATTTAATTTCCCTTGTTCAAAACTCCTGTATCTTGGCATTAAGAAAAACAATATGTTTTTCCTTCTTACCTATTTAATTTTATGTGACACTGTAGGCCTAGTATTAAAGTTAATGAACAAATAAATGTGTTGAGTTTTTTCTTATCTTTTAAAACAGGAAAATATGTAAAGAAATAGAACCTCAATATCTCACTTCCATTTTAACGTATACTTTTTGAAATGGAAAATGTCCTAATTGCTAACATCTTCTTGCGTTAGTGTCCATGATAGCCTGGATGAGAAAAAAAATATATGCATACATTTAAGTATGGCTGTTATTACTAGTTAATATTTGCTTTATCAAATTTTCCTCTAAGTGTTAAAATGACAGACTGATTTAGGAGAACTTAAAGAACATGCAGAGGGATTTGCACATAAGTCTGATTATTAGACTTGTTTATGACATTTACACTGCCATACTGACATGCTTTATACTTGGCTTTGGATCTCATAGCAAAGTGATCTCTTGTCTTTAGCCAGGTCAGAATGGAGATGTGCTCTAGTTCTGTCGCTTGCCACTTGAGGAGTCTTTACTCCTACACTGAGTCAGACTCTTCTTTGCACATGTACAACTAGTTGATAATAGTCATCAGGTGCTAAAACATTACTTGCCATATGTTTCAAAGAATTTTCAGCATGCATAGATCATCTGAGTTGAATGAGGACATTTTCTGTGCTCATCTTGTAGATATCATGTAATGCTTGTAACATAGTTGGGGACAGCCTCTATTTCCAGCTTCTGTATGGCCAGTCACATTCCCAAGTGTATTTTGCCTACCTATTTTGGCACAGGAGAGTTTTTTCTTAAGTATAGCATGCACACACAATATGTAGACATAATCCTATTGACAGGTAATCTGGAAATCTGGCATAGCAGATGTATACATTCAAATACTACGCCTGTTCCCTATTGCCTCTAGAGCACTTTAACTTCTAACTAGTATTTTCTATACTTCAAATAATTTTAGACTGAAAAAATAAACTCTAATATAATTAAAATCATGTCTGTATGAAGAAATTGTTATGAATTTCTCCAATGCTTTACAGTGATTGTTTTAAATTATGTAAATCTGCATACTGTAATCTTCACATTTGTCATTTTTGCCAATTCAAAGGATGTCTTCGTATCTCTAGCTTGATTTTTATTTTCCTTAAAGGGGAAGCAAACAAATGTACATGATAAAAAGTTAGTCAGTAAGAAATATAATAAAATATCATAGCTTAGAGGGGCAGAAATAGTGAGATATGGAGAAGAAATGAGAATGAACATGGAAAAAGAACATTCGAACTAAAGAATATCATACAAATACTGAGAAGCAGGTACAAGTGCTTCTTTTATCAATAAACAAAGAAGTGAGAACATCATTGAAAATGATGTAAGATATATTCTAAAATACAGATGTGAGGATATGACAACTTCAGAAAAATAAACAGTTCCTCCTGTAGTCAAAGCTAGTTTCACTGTTCACTACCTTGTTTTTCAATTTTTATGCTGGCGGAATGGCCTAATTATAGCATAAACAAAAATAATCCCAAGCTGGTTGAAGAAATCTAGAAAAAAATTAAACTTTACTGTATATAAGATAGTGTTATGTTTTAATATTTTAATGTTAGAATTTCATATTTTGGAACCATTTTCCAGCATTGTAGGCTCACCACCGGAAGTAATATATGTTTATCCATTATTAACCATTTTCTTTGCTCACTCAATTCTTAAATAAATGCACACTTAATATATTTTTATGGCTACTACTAAATACATGTCATAAAAGAATTAATTTGCATATTTCTTTACTGTGAACAATAATGAATTATTCATTATTATGCAAGAAGCTAATAACAAAAGTACTACTTTAGATCAATTTGTATAAAACTGAGTTACTGAAACACTAATTCATTACATTCTGATATGTTTCTAAACCTACTTTTTTCACAATCTTTCCCATCTTTGATAGTAACCATCACATTTTCTTTTAGTTGCACAGCCCAAAAAGCTTTCTCACCAACCCTCCAAATCTAATCCACAAACCCTGACACTTTTTATCATTTGGCATCAATCTCATCCAAGCTACTATCATCTTTTACATTTCTACAATAGCTTCCCATGAAGGAAATGATTCAATAAGTATGTATTGAATTAATTAATAAATTAATTAACAGAAAATTATTCATCTAAAAACTTCTTGGCTAACTAGCAGTCTTCAGTATAGAAATACCCTAGCCTGGGGCACCTAGGTGGCACAGGGAGTTAAGCATCTGACTCTTGATTTCGGCTTAGGTCATATTAGTCATATTAGGGTCCATGAGATTCCTGCTTGGGATTCTCTCTTTCCCTCTCTCCGCCCCTCCCCTGCTTGCTCTCACTCTCGCTCTCTCGTCTCAAAATAAATAAATAAACTTTAAAAAATACCCCAGCCTTATGTATGTCAAATATGAAATGTCATGTGTTTACTTATGTGTAGGTCGTCTCTGCCACAGTAAAAAGGCACCATTACTCCAGAGAGCAGCTACTCTGTTTCATTAGTGCTGCTGAAGATAAGGCTGTATTGCTCTCTCACCGTTGAAGGTAGTTAAAGCTGACAGCAAATTAAATAACTACTTATCACTGGTTGAATTCAAGCTGCAGGATAATTAAAAGCCTGCAAATTTAGTTTTAGTCAAACATGAGCAAGGAAGCAAGAAAAGGAAACTGCAAAAGATAGTCTAATTTTTCCTGGGCTTCCTGAGAAGCATGCATACACCAGTTTGCAAGAGTATGTTTTCCTTAGAGCAAATAAGGAGGTATGATGTCATTTGCATTTATGTCATCTGTTAATTATTTTTTAATGTGGAAAATTTACCCTAATTGCATTAAAACTTACTGCTTTCCTTTATTTGAAGTTTTTGGTGGGAAAATTGCATTAAATACTTAACTTGATTGAATAATCATTGAGTATCCGATTAAACTATAGTTACAGAAATATGATTTTAATATTCAGAGGAAATTAAGTTGAGTTTAAATGTTGTTGACAACTTTATCAAAGAGGAATTAAAAAATGAAACTTGACTTTGATAAGTAGGTGTGCAGTTTTCAATCATGCTAATATTTTATATAATGCAATCCAAGCTCAAGGGAAAAAAGAAAATCAGAGTACGTGAAAGCAAAAAAGGAATATTCAGGGGTATTGTGAAATATCTGGGGATTTTTATTTTAAAGAGCCAGAAAGGTTAAATAATACCACCTTCTGATGCTTCTCTGCTTCAGCTTCAGCCCTTGGGGATGGATACTATGATGTGCTTCCCAGATCTCCTTTAATGAATGAGGAAATCATTTCCCTAGCAACTGGGAGTACTATTAGAGGAATGCTCTTAGCTCCCTGCCCTCTTTGGAGGTGACGTTAGCTAAAAAAAAGTAGGTCTTGCCTAAAGTAAAGCCTCTTTGCAAGGGCAGTCTGCATCTAAAATGGTATCAGTGTGCAAGGTAGAAAGCCAGACCCGCTTACTCCAATGAGAAACAACTCTGAAGCCCATTCCAGCTCCAGAATTCCTCCTCAAATGGGTGCAGGCCTTCTTTAGGACTGTGTTGCAAATCAGCTTCTTTTTCGAATCTTCTTTCGTTTTTTTCTTTTCTCCAGTGCCAGTCCCTAAATCACTCCCTATAACTTCCACTATCAGTGTCTATTTCCATTGGATTCCAAATGCAATACCCTTGAATACTTAATATGGGATTTTACTCACAGTAGACTCTTTTTGTAGAGATTGAATTGGAGCTGTAGATCATGAACGTATAGGTGATAAATGAAAACTACATAAATGTAGTAGGCTATAATTAACATTAAAACGTTCAAGGGTATATTAGCTAACTGACAATTGCTCAATAAATAAAGTTGATTCAGTAAATGCAGAAAGGCTTTCCCTGTGTGGTCTGCCACTAATTACTTCACAGTTGTGGTGGTCTCATGATCAATCTTTCCACCTTGAACCCACTGTCACTTATTTTATAGCCTGTTATAAGTGATACACTTACAGAGTAATGAAGATGATGTTTTCCTGATATCTAGCCTCCGAAAATCCTAAATTTCATGTTAGGGAGACATCTTTTTCACATTTTATGGGCTATCACCATAGAAGCCTCATTAGGTTATTGACAAAAGTCAAACTGCAAGTTAATCAGCACATCAAGCATTATTGTCAACTAAATAAGTGACTCTCATTTTCAAAGCTTTGTCTATGATGGGATACGTAATAAAATACATACCGATTTAGATAATTTTTAGTCATTGTATACTATTTCAAACATAAATATTACATACACAAATAATATATTAAGTTAGGTGCACCTGGATGGCCCAATTGGTTAGGTGTCCGACTTCAGCTCAGATCATGATCTCACAGTTTGTGAGTCTGAGCCCCACATCAGGCTCTGTGCAGACAGCTCAGAGCCTGGAGCTTGTTCAGACTCTGTGTCTCCTTCTCCGTCTTCCACTCCCAGCTTGCTCTCACTCTCTCTCTCTCTCTCTCTCTCAAAATAAATAAACTTTAAAAAATTATAGATATATATGTATATATATATATATATATATATATATTAAGTTAGAGATCCATTGAATACTTGTTATTAAAACTAAGGCATCACAGCTGATCATTCTAAGGCTGTTCAAACTGGGAAACCCTCATATTTCGTAAAAAAAATTACCTGTGAATTGTATTAGTTTTCTATTATTTCTGTAACTAATTACCACAGTAGTAATTGCTTAAAACAACACAAGTTTATTATGTTTTTAAAAATTTTTTTAGCATTTATTTTTGAGAGATAGAGAGAGACAGAGTAAAAGCAGGGGAGGGGCAGAGAGAGAGAGAGTAACAGTGTCCGAAGGAGGCTCCAGGCTTTGAGCTGTCAGCACAGAGCCCAATGTGGGGCTTGAACCCATGAACTGTGAGATCATGACCTGAGCTGAAGTCAGTTGGTTAACCAGCTGAGTTACCCAGGTGCCCCCACAAGTTTATCTTATAGTTCTGTAGGTCACAAGATCGATATGGCTCTTACTGGGCTGAGTAAATCAGCAGCTAGGCTTCACTTCTTTCTGGATGCTTTATGTGAGAATTTATTTCCTTGACTTTTTCAGCTTCTAGAGAGTTCCTTTACTTTGACTCATGTCTCTTGATTTCTGCTCAGGGTCATGGTCCCAGGTCATGGGATCAAGCTCCACATTGGGCCTTGCAATGAATGTGAAGTGTACTTGGGATTTTCTGTCTCCCTATGTCCCCTTTCCCCACTTATATATATATATTTAATATATATATTAACTAAAAAAGAGAAGGAAAATTAATGATATCCAATTTAACCATTAGGTAACCATTATCTCAATTTAAACTATTTGCTAATTTTAGCAAAATGTCCTTCAAATTCAAATAATGAGGTCCTGACCTGAAGGTATAGTGAGATTCAAGCATAGAATATACACTGGATACTATGAAAGTAGGGGATGAAAGAATTAGTGTGCACTGGAAGAAACAAAGGGTAGTGGGGAGGTATTCATATAAATTACCTTTAACACCCAAACTATTTAATAAACTCTGATAAATTATGGTGTGCTCGCCATATACAGAAGGCTTCTAGACAAATTACCTCTGTTCCCAAAGCCGTATCTTATCCAATCAAATTATCTATATGAGACCTCCATAACAGACAGGTTCTGAAGCCCTCACTGTCATTTCAACAAAAATTGACTTGAAAAACAATGCCAGATTCTTAAACAATGCTCTTAAGAGAGCACCCTGCAGCATGGCATAACACTAAATATTCTTCAAAAGCCTGAAATGCTATGATGGCAACAAGATATAGTCAGAAAAACTGTAATAACGCCATTAGTTAAAACTTGGGAATAATAGGGTTAATAAAAAATAAGGAGCAAAAATAGTGCTGACAGATAATTTTGTTAAATAATTATAGAAATATTTAAAAGGAAAAGATGCTCATTTTAGAAAGAAGACTATAACATTTTAACCTGGAGCGCTCTTTTCAGTGGATTCAAAACTGTCCGACAAAATTAGTGAACAAGAGAAATGAGATGATAATTCTACAGGATATCATTTCCCTCTTCCAACAATAAAATAAATTAGACCAACAGAAAGGGAAAAGTGTTCATAAATATTCTTTTGAAAAGTAGTTTCAGATCCTCTCAAAAATATATGCTATAAAGCTGACTTTCTGAAGTTTTTCTATTTCTTATTCATTCTACTGGGTCAAGCTTCAGGGACATGGCATGCCATTAGTTCCAGCTATTAAAATAAGAAGCAATAAACTGCCATCTTCATTAATCAGATCTCAACCTCTGATCAGAAAATAGCAGTTATCAGAAGCCAATGATCAGTTTAATAGTTTGAGAATTTCAATTTATTTTAATATCTAGCACCAGAGAATTGTTGAAAGCAAATTTGTTGGAGGCAAATATGTCAATTAATATAAAGTGCCCACAGTCACTAATTTTTGTACAAAAGTTCAGGGTCCATATTCAAATCAAAGCCAAGTTCAAAATGGCACTCTGCCTGCTATGCACACTGAGAGGTGATGTGAAATGGATTTATGATACACATAGACAAATACATTCTGACAAATCTTATCTGTGGCTTTTTGGGTGTGTGTTAAGAAAATTCATTTAAACCATCAAATTTGGGCAACAGGTGACAGTCCCAGAGGACTCATAGCTGCTTTAAAATATTTACCCTAGGTTTAAACAAAGCCCTATCAAAAAATCCTCAGAGGAGTAGGGTGTGCCCTTCTCATTCCTCATTCTCAGGGAAATGAGGCTCAATATTGATATTTTCATTACACTCTCTTAATAATTTCAATTCCTAAAACTGAGCTTATGCTTATAATGTCCCTTAGACTATCAGGACTCAGTGAAGGAAAATAGCATTTTCAAATGTCTTGTTTATACATAAAGAACAGGGAGAATCAGGACAAATCCATTTTTTTTTCTAAAAGAAAAAAAAACAGCAAATAATCATGTACATAGGCTGTGGTAGCTAATACACAGACCTGGAGTCTCAGAGTTGTAGTTCAAAATTCAATTCTGTTTACGTATCCTTGACCAGCTTACTGAACACCCTTATACCTTAATTCCTGTTCTCTAAAATGGAAATTATAATAATACTGACTACATTCTAGCAGGAATCAATTACCTTTTTGAGAATTGAGCAATTTATTCCTAATATATTCCATTCATTATGATCAGGCATACCATATATAGACTTGTTCATTAAAATTATTGCTTCTAAGAAATGTGATTATGGCCTTAAAGTCAGTTCATTTAACATCACTAGGGATTGTTATTTCCCTTATATACATTCCTTCTCTGTCTTTATAATCCCAAACTTGAATGCATGTGATTACTAAATAACTAGCTATTGAGCTCAAGATTGGTTATAGTCATCGTGATTAGTGATTCAAATGACAATATTTTAATCATTTCTATTGCATACCATTCTAACCTTCATGCAGAATTAAAGAAGAAAGGTTAATTTCCTTTTTCCTAGAAACATAAAGTTGTGTGTTGGGGCAAAGTACTTCATTGTTTTTTTAGCCTCAGCTCTCTCATCTAGAGGAGTATAAAAAGTATTCATATCCTAGGGTTATTATAAGAACTGAATGAGGTAATTCATATTAAGTTCTTGCATATAAAAAATAGTTCTTACCCTCATCTATAAATCATATTCCATTTTTAGAATTGATTTCTATAAGTCTGACATAAAACACCAATAATCTGAATATTGTGAAGTTAATATTAAATAAGGCCACAAGAAAGAACAAATATCCACGTATGCACTTACAAAAGTCCTGTAGAATATGCACTGCACATATAAATAGATAGGTAAATGGGGGGAAGTTGTCAGATAAAACCCAATTTTTTTAAAATTTAGGTTTATTTATTTTGAGAGAGAGAGAGAGAGAGAGTGAGCACACAAGCTATGGAGAATCAGAGGGAAGGAAAGACAGAATCCGAAGCAGGCTCTGTCCCTGATGTGAGACTCCAACTCATAAACTATGAGATCATGACCTGAGCCGAGATCAAGAGTTGGTTGCTTAACTGACTGCACCTACCCAAGCACCCCAGAAAATTCTAGTATTAGCAAATTATCTCTTGAACTTAATGTAGAATTCTAGATAATATTATGTTATTGAAAAAAATATGTGAAATTTATCTTCATGTTTGCACAGTGGTAACAACAAGAGCATAGTGATGAGCTAGAACTCCCACTGCTGCTCGGAAGTACCAGGGAGCCCCCAGCTTCAGACATCACTAGAGATGTAGCGGGAACCCAGGCTTCTATGCTACCTAGAAATAAGTTGATGATCCGTCCCTTCTTTTCCTTAGTGAATATAATGCTATTTCAGTTATTACAATCACTAAGTTTTTTGTTTGTTTGTTTTTGTCTGTTTGGGTTTTTTATTAACCATTTGGATACAGTGTGACAGTATTCTCCCCTTCAACCAGGACTTTCCTGGATTACTCTGCCTATTGTCCTGGAATTATTATATAATGAATAAATTATGTTTAATGCTCTTCAAATTTTTTTGGCTAGATGATTTATAACTTATAATTGCTACTTTGGCTCTATCAGAATAGTCATGACTTTCCTGAGGTGAGAAAAACGGTTTAAAGATTTAGGCATTTTACAAATTATAAGGCTGAAGTTTATTGCCTATTTGTTCTTTTCTGGCTAGGACAAGCTGTTTAGAACTGTGTAGACCCAGCAGGCGTGCCTTACTGGTGCCCCAAGCCTCCCCGCATTGTAGCACTCTGACTGGAGCCGTCTTTATCTCTTTCATACAGATTTCTTTGGTATATTCACTTTGTGACTGCAATATCATCACAAGGGAAACATTGATTAGCAAAATGAAATTGTCATTTCATACATACTTGTCCTATAGTCATCATATTTGCATACCACATTGGGTTGGGCCTTGTGTTTAATTTAATCCTATTATGACAATTGAATTTTCCGTGTCTTTTACTGTTTTTTAAATTTTTAATGTTTATTTATTGAGAGAGGCTGAGCATGAGCGGGGGAGGGGCAGAGATAGAGAGAGACTCAGAATCTGAAGCAGGCTTCAGGCTCTGAGCTATCAGCACAGAGTCCGAAGTGGGGTTCAAACTCATGAACTATGAGATCATGACCTGATCTGGAGTTGGACACTCAACTGATTTAGCCACCCAGGCATCCCTGCCTTTTACTTTTTAACTAGAATTATTTTCTTCTCCCAGATGACTTCATATTTTTTTTTGTCATTTAAAGAACAGTTTAAACTTTACTCTAAAAATCAATTGTTAACATATTTTCCTTGAGAAGTGAGCATATCTGATGCCAAATCTGCAGTAGATCAAGTTATTTTAGTGAGAAAGTGTAGTGTTAGCGAGGTGCTGAAGATGGAAATGTTTAGTTCTTTTTTTATTTAAAAAAATACCGTTTATTTATTTTTGAGAGTGAGACAGAGAAGACAGCATGAGCAGAGGAGGGGCCGATAGAGAGGGAGACGGAATCCAAAGCAGGCTTCAGGCTCTGAGCTATCAGCACAGAGCCCCATGCAGGGCTCAAACTCATGAACCATGAGATCATGACCTGAGCCGGAGTCTGATGCTTAACCGACTGAGCCGCCCAGGCACCCCATGTCATTGAACATTAGAAATGTTCAGTTCTAATTTTCTAAATAAAGCTTGTGTATATTACATAGCTCTATGATATCTAATAAGCAAGAGTTTGTTCATAGATATTAACTAGAGGTTAATATCATTAATCAAAGTGCAGAGATTTCAAAATCCAACCTGTGGTAACTCCAAAATCTAAGACCAAGTAAGTAGAAGACTTTTTACATATGAGGATTAGGAGAAAGACAGAGTCTGGGGAAGGGGATACTGGCAGAATCAATGTATGTTCAACTCTCTTAAAACAATAGGGTATGGGATCAATTACTGGGGCAATCTGGTTAGTAACTGAGCACATAATAAGTGACTCAACTTGATAATAAGATTTTAAAAATCTTCACATTTGTAAGCAATCAGTCTTCCTAATGTATGGTTTTTATAATAAAAATATCTCTTTTTATGGGCACCTGGTTGGCTCTGTTAGTCATGCATCCAACTTCAGCTCAGGATATGATCTTATGTTTCCTGAGTTCAAGGCCCACGCAGGCTCTGCCAGCACAGAGCCTGGAGTCTGCTTCAGATGCTGTGTCTCCCACTCTCTACCCCTCTCCCACTGGCACTCTGTCTGTCAGTCTCTCCCTGTCCCTCTCTCTTTCTCAAAGAAAAAATAAATTTAAAAAAATTTTAATGAAAACCAAATATCTCTTTTAAAGTCATAGATACACAATCAAACAAATAAACTTTAAAGGCCTTTCAGTTCCAAATTCACTAACTTAAAAGTATATTGGTTGGCATTCAGACAAAACACTCACTGTCTTCATTTTGACCTAATCTTTTTGTTTAATCAAGAGTCTTCATATTCTACCACCAACTGCCACCTTCAGTAATCATGAAATCTATTACCAAGAATGTGTTTTTCCTGCCTAATCAGCCACCATTCAAAAATCACTTTTAGTTCCTTTCCATGAGTATTTTCCTTCCATGGTTTTTTAAAATGTTGTGATCTATACTGGTTCCCATCTTAAGTTCCTACAACACATATATAATGTATATCACATTATTATGATTTTTAACTTAAAATTTTTTATACATCTTGCTTTTTAGGTTCTTTCCCCAATGAATGTATAATATTCTAACAACACACAGTTCATATCTTATATGTAATTATCTTGCTTAGCAATAGTTTCAAGCAAAGTTCTGAGAATAAACTGTATGTTGCTAAAAAAAATGATTTTGGTTTCCATAAATAATTTGTAGATCACTGCATAATATTGGGCTTTGAGGTTCAAAGAAACTACTCTAATTACCTTCTAATACATAGACGTTTATTATGGGCATATAAAACAGACTCTGAAACACAGTTCTCTTAGTACCAAAAGTGGTATTATCGACTAATGATGTTTTCATCTTGTTCTCATCGTTGAAAAAGAATTTTTATCAAGATACACCTGATTCACTATTCTTGCCATCTCTCAAGTGATATGGTTGTCCTCTCTATACCCTGATAAAAATCCAAAGAAAACCATGAGTTGTTTATACCATTTTTGAAGCAGAATTAATCACATCATGGCAATAATTGCCTTAGTGTAATAAGTAAATAGACTTATACCAACCAACTAACACCTCTTTATGAGCTGGGATCTCTATACTGGTATTTCCTCCAGAACCTGATATCAATGACTGATATGTCCTGTGTAAAGCACTGCTGTGAAAGCTACTTGATTGGGTGACAGGGAAAGATTTATGGTTTGGTTTTACTCTTGAGATTAGTAGGATTTTTCCTTAATATAGTAAAAGTGACAGAAAAAGATTAAAAATTTCCATCCCTCACTCTTCTCTCAACTATCTGGCATGAACTACCTTACTCCATTATCACCCCCACAAGTGGATGTTACCTAACTTCTAGGCCTCTCACTCTCACACCATTATTAATTTCCTTCTTCCTCTGACCATATAGTTGTTATAGATTGATAGATACATACAAAAGTAAATACACATTTCCAAAATATTATATGTATACACCATTAATTGCATCATAAAGAGTAGAATTTGGGTTAAATTATTTTAAATTTAGTCTCTTTGTGAGACAATGTGAAATTGAAAGAACTCAAAAGAAAGCTTTTGTTAGCATATTCTCATCATATGATGTAACTTCCTGAAGTAATTTACTTTGAATCCAAAAGCTATAATAAGGATCACATATTTGCTACATTTTGTTAAAATTTGAGACATAATCTTAATATAGAGTTTATAAATCTAAGCATTCTATAAATGCTTAGTATTATTTAGTTGTCTGAGCCAAATAAAGTCTGATAACATGCCTATTTTCCCCATTCCCCATCCCTACTCACAACACCACACAATGATTCACCTGTTTATCTTTGTGGAATAATGTAACTTTAACCTAATTTCAGGATTTCTATGAATAGACCAGAATTAATTATATCAGCCACTCTCACAAAAATTCTATATCATCCAGCAGTCCTGCTTCTGTGTATATATATCCCAAAGAAATAAAAACAGGACCTTGAAGATACATGTGCACTCTCATGTACATTGCATCATTATTCATAACCAATTCATGGAAAACCCTGAGAGAATCTATCAATGATGAATAGATAAAGACATATATTATATATACATATATATATAATGTATGTTCTTATATATGTTATATAATATATATACTATAATAAATACATGATTATATATAATTTAGCTATGGGAAAGCAGGAAATCCTACCATTTTTGACAGCATGGATGGAACTTGAAGGCATTATACTAAGTGCAATAAGTCAGGCTGAGAAAGATACATATTGTAAGATATCACACACATGTATATGTAGAATCTTAAAAACCCAAACTAAAAGAAACAGAGACTACCAGAGGCTGGGGCTTGGGGGAAATGGAAATGGGAGATTTTGGTCAAAGGACATAAACTTCAAGTTATAAGTTGACTAAGTTAAGGAGATCTAATGCATAATATGATAGTTAATAATATGTACATACTTGAAAGTTGATAAGAAGAGATTTTACATGTTCTCATCACAAAAAAAGAAGTGGTAATTTTGTCACAAGATGGAGGTGTTAGTTAAAGCTATGGTAGTAATTATTTTACAGTTTATATCACATCAACAGTGGTACACTTTCTTTTTTAATGATGAATTATGGCTTCTATTTTATTTATTTATTTGTTAAAATAGTTAATTGTCAAATTGGTTTCCAATAACACCCAATGCTCTTCCCCACAAGTGCCTCCTCCATTACCACCACCTCTTTTCCCCCTTCCCGTCCCCTTTCAACCCTTAATTCGTTTTCAGTATTCAAAAGACTCTCAGGTTTTGCGTCCCTCTCTCTCTCCCCAACTCTCTTACCCTTTCCTTCCCCATGGTCCTCCATTAGGTTTCTCCTGTTCTCCTGTTAGACCTATGAGTGCAAACATATGGTATCTGTCCTTCTCTGCCTGACTTGTTTCACTTAGCATCACACCCTCGAGGTCCATTCACTTTCCTACAAATGGCCATATTTCATTCTTTCTCATTGCCATGTAGCACTCCATTGTATATATATATATACCACTTCTTCTTGATCCACTCATCAGGTGATGGACATTTAGGCTCTCTCCATGATTTGGCTATTGTTGACACTGCTGCTATGAACATTGGGGTGCATGTGCTCCTATGCATCAGCACTTCTGTATCCCTTGGGTAAATCCCTAGCAGGGCTATTGCTGGGTCATAGGGGAGTTCTATGGATAGTTTTTTGAGGAACCTTCACACTGTTTTCCAGAGCGGCTGCACCAGTTTACATTCTTACCAACAGTGCAGGAGGGTACCTGTCTCTCCACATCCTCGCCAGCATCTATAGTCTCTTGATTTGTTAATTTTAGCCACTGTGACCTGTGTGAGGTGGTATCTCAGTGTGGTTTTGGTTAGTATTTCCCTGATGATGACTCATATTGAGCATCGTTTCATGTGCCTATAAAGCCATCTGGATGTCCTCTTTGGAGAAGTGTCTGCTTATGTCTTCTGCCCATTTCTTCACTGGGTTATTTGTTTTTTTGGGTGTGGAGTTTGAGTTCCTTGTAGATTTTGGATACTAGCCCTTTATCTGATATGCCATTTGCAACTATCTTTTCCCATTCTGTCGGTTGCCTATTAGTTTTCTTGATTGTTTCCTTTGCAGTGCAGAAGCTTTTTATCTTGATGAGGTCCCAAGAGTTCAGTTTTGCTTTCATTTCCTTTGCCTTTGGGGATGTGTCAAGTAGGAAATTGCTGTGATTGAGGTCAAGGAGGTTGTTTCCTACTTTCTCCTCAAGGGTCTTGATGGTTTCCTGTCTCACATTCAGGTCCTTCAGCCATTTTGAGTTTATTTTTGTGGGTGGTGCTAGAAAGTGGTCTACTTTCATTCTTCTACATGTTGCTGTCCAGTTCTCCCAGCACCACCTGCTAAAGAGGCAGTCTTTTTCCCATCGGATACTCTTTCCTGCTTTGTCAAAATTTAATTGGCCATACATTTGTGGGCCCAGTTCTGGGTTCTCAATTCTATTCCATTATTTTATGTGTCTGTTTTTGTGCCAATACCATACTGTCTTGATGATGACAGCTTTGTGGTAGAGGCTAAAGTCTGGGATTGTGATGCCTCCCGTTTTGGTTTTCTTCTTCAATATAACTTTGGCTATTCGGGGTCTTTTGTGGTTCCATACAAATTTGAGGATAGTTTGTTCTAGCTTTGAGAAGAACGCTGGTGCAATTTTGATAGGGATTGCATTGAATGTGTAGATTGCTTTGGGTAGTAATGACATTTTCACAATGTTTATTCTTCCCATCCATGAGCATGGATAGAATGTTTTTCCATTTCTTGGTGTCTTCTTCAATTTCTCTCATAAGTTTTCTATAGTTTTCATTATATAGGTCTTTTATATCCTTGGTTAGGTTTATTCCTAGGTATGTCATGGTTTTTCGTGCAATTGTGAACGGGATCAGTTTCTTGATTTCTCTTTTCGCTGCTTTGTTATTGGTGTATAGGAATGCAACCGATTTCTATACATTGATTTTGTACCCTGGAACTCTACTGAATTCATTGATCAGTTCTAGAAGGCTTCTGGTGGAGTCTGCCGGGTTTTCTATGTAGAGTATCATGTCACCTGTTAAAAGTGAAAGTTTGACTTCTTCTTTGCCAATTCTGATGCCTTTTATTTCTTTTTGTTGTCTGATTGCTGATGCTAGGACTTCCAGCACTATGTTAAACAACAGTGGTGAGAGTGGACACCCCTGTCGTGTTCCTGATCTCAGGGTGGAAGCTCTCAGTTTTTCCCCATTGAGGATGATATTAGCTGTGGGCTTTACATAAACTACTTTTATAATGTTTAGGTAAGTTCCTTCTATTCTGACTTTCTCTAGGGTTTTTATTAAGAAAGGGTGCTGTATTATGTCAGATGCTTTTTCTGCGTCTATCGACAGGATCATATGGTTTTTATCCTTTCTTTTGTTAATGTGATGTATCACAGTGATGGATTCACAAATATTGAACCAGCCCTGTAACCCAGGAATGAATCCCACTTGATCATGATGGATAATTCTTTTTATATGCTGTTGAATTCGATTTGCCAGTATCTTGTTGAGTATTTTTGCATCTGTATTCATTAAGGATATTGGTCTGTAGTTCTCTGTTTTTGCTGGGTCTCTGTCTGGTATGGATATCAAGGTGATGCTTGCTTCATAGAATGAGTTTGGAAGTTTTCCTTCTATTTCTATTTTTTGGAATAGTTTGAGAAGAGTGGGTATTAGCTCTGCTTTAAATGTCTGGTAGAATTCCCCTGGGAAGCCGTCTGGCCCTGGACTCTTATCATTGGGAGATTTTTTTATAACAGATTCGATTTCTTCACTGGGTTTCAGTCTATTCATGGTTTCTATCTCTTCCCGTTTGTATTTTGGCAGTGCATGTGCATTTAGGAATTTGTCCATTTCTTCTAGGTTGTCCAGCTTGTTAGCATATAAGCATTTTCTTTGTCCCAGAGATTTTGAAATTTTTTTTAATGTTTTATTTATTTTTGATACAGAGAGAGACAGAGCATGAGAGGGGGAGGCACAGAGAGAGAAGGAGACACAGAACTGGAAACAGGCTCCAGGTTCTGAGCTAGCTGTTAGCACAGAGCCTGACACGGGGCTCGAACCCACGAACGTGAGATCTGACCTGAGCTGAAGTCCGAGGCCCAACCGACTGAGCCACCCAGGTGCCCCTGTGTCCCAGAGATTTTGGATTGTTGCATTTTCCTTTTCATTTGTTTCCATCTATTTTTAATTTATTCTCTAATTACCTGATTAGCCCAATCATCCTTTAATAGAGTGGTTTTTAACCTCCACATTTTTGGAGGTTTTCCAGACTTTTTCCTGTGGTTAATTTCAAGTTTCATAGCATTGTGATCTGAAAGTGTGCATGATATAATTTCTATTCATTTATACTTATGGAAGGCTGTTTTATGCCCCAGTATGTGATCTATCTTGGAGGATGTGCCATGTACACCAAAAAATAAGGTGAATTTCCTAACTTCAGGATGCAGAGTTCTAAGTATATCTATCAATTCCATCTGTTCCAACGTGTTGTTCAGGTTCATTTTTTCTTTTGTGATTTTCTGTCTGGTTGATCTATCCATTGCTGTCAGTAGAGTACTAAAGTCCCCTACAATTAGCACATTGTTATCAATAAGATTGTTTCTGTGATTAATTGTTTTATGTATTTGGGGGCTACACTTTAAACTTATACATTATTGGGACATTGGGGTGGCTCACTTGGTTAAACATCAAACTCTTGATTTAGGTCCAGGTCATAATCTCACAAAACATGAAACTGAGCCCCTTGTCAAGCCTACCCCTGACTGCCTTGGACTCTGTGCTTTGGTGCAGATTCTCTCTCCCTCTCTCTCTGCCCCTCCCCCACATGTTTCTCTCTCTCCTCTCTCTTAAAATAAATAAACTAAAAAAATAAATTTATACAATACAATATGTTAATTATATCTTAAGGAAGCTGAGAAAAAAACATACTTCAAAGATAATAATTTTATACTATAATCCTAAAGAACCAAATGTTTTGTCAATTTTGCAATTCAAATGGTTTCACCTTTATTATGTGAAAATTTTAAAAATGTGGGTATATTCTGCACTTAGAGCCCATTTTGGTTTAATCAGTGGTATTTGTCCCCTCCATTCAGAATGGTATATACAAAAACGGTATGAATTACAACCAATGGCAATTTAGATTGGATAAAAATCCATTACCAAAATAAAGAAGACATGTCATTAATATATTTAATGCATAGGTGTTATTCAATAAATACTTCATAAGTAATTGTTGGGTATATTTTGGCAAAAGGAGAAATAGTTATAGATAGTAAGGACTTAGAAATGTTTTTGGTATCAGCTGTTGATAAAAAGGAAAAGCAAAACAAAATACTTTTTCTAAAGATCATAAACCAAGAAAATAAGATATAATACAGTACCTAAAAAATCAGGAATACTTGTACATGAGATGTATTATATAGAATAGATGAAAGCCATTACCTTCATTACCTCTTCCATGAATATATAGATGATGTGATGTTCCAGAACCATTAATCTATCACCTCTAATGGGCATTAAATTGTAGTTTGGTGAACAAACACCTATGTTACAATCATCAAAAATTAATACACCATGGGCTGTTTATCCTCTGAATGACATGTCATAAGTGGAAAAAGCTTTTGACATATTTTTCATTTACAGAGACTGCTCTCTTAAAATTTCTCTCATGAATCAGAATTGTAGCCCATTTAGCCCACAAACTTCAAGTAAGTGGCAGTACATAATATCCTTCTTTGTCACTTTTGTAGCTATAATTTCCATCTATATGAGTTTATAATAAATGAACTAGACTTGCTAACTAGATAGGACAACAGATTGGGGATTTCTGTCACCAAGGTCTTCTATTCCATGAAAATTTTTCAGTGAAGAGCACTTAGGTGAAAAATCCATGAAGTGTGTTTGCAAATAAACTTATGTATATGCCATTGAAAACGGGAATTTTAGTGGTGTCAAGTCATGACTAGGTGCCAGATTTAGTTGTCAGAGTTGATGGCAAATGGTCCATCAATTTATATTACATTATTTAAAATAAGTAATGAGACAAAACTTACTCTCTTGAAATTTGCAAAAACTTATATATTTAGTATGTGCAAAGTGCTTTTTCAAGCATTTGACAGTTATCCAAGCTGTAAATAATTCTGTGAGGTGGATAACACTAAGAAGAGAAAATAATAAACAAGATAAACTTGCCCAAAGTATCACAGATAAGGAGGGAAGGAGTCAGTTTTCATAGATAAATAGTGTGACCTTGAATTCTTATTCTTACCAGGTATCATATTTTACCTCCATAGATATCATCATGCATTCTTTTAGAGAGTTTCTTTGGTTATGCCAAAAAGTATGAAGATATCTATTAATTCTTAGGCTTAACTATACCTGAGTCATCCAGTATACAATACCGGTGCCAGTTGATTATGGAATGTGGTTTTTAATTTTGATCTAAAAGTACAAGCTTTTAGAGCATCCTGCTAGTTCATAGTTTCCCCCATATTCTTTGATAGCTGATTTAAAGCCTTAACAGTGAAAAGTAGTGCAAAATATTAATTGGATATTCTCAGGCAGTAAGTCTTCAAGTATCTGCTGCAATCCATCCAGCCAATAAGAACTGACACCCATTCCTGTTTTGAATGGGTTGTTAAAATTATTTTATTATTATTGTTGTTGTTGTTGTTGTTGCTATCATTATTTTGCTGTTGTTTTGGTAATAGGTGATGTTTTGTCTCAATCCCTTCCCTTGCCATCCATGCAATGCTATTGAGAAAATTTATAACTTATATTGGCTGACACATTGTGACAAAATGGTATTAGAGACTTGGTGTTAAAACAGATTTTAGTAGCCCAAAAACCTTCAGGATGTGGTTAAGAAAAAGAAATAAAGAGCAGCAAGTGGTTGGAGTTTTGGGGAAGTGCTTTGACATCAAAGTATTGATGAATATTGAATATAACTTGGAAAAAATAACCAATAGTTGTACAAATGGAAGGTAGAAAGAAATATGGCTGGGTAAATAGTATCTCTTTGGGGGCAATTGAAAAAAAAAAACCAGTGGTTTCCATAATGGATAAAATCTCTCATTTCTATGAAGCTGTTTCCCCCCCTTACTCCTATCATATGCCTATAAGAGAGAATATGAAGCAAGCTAGTGGATCTAGTTAGGGAAAATTTTGAGATTAAATTGGTACTGCAGGTTTGGGGAGACATGGAAATGTATGTGTGTTTGGAAGAGAGGGGCAAGGGAAATAATGTGCCAGTGAAATTAAAAGGAATATGAAAATGAAGTTGTGTCCCTTTATGGAGAACTGGGATGATAGAAATAAATACTGACTCTTGACTTCAAATCCATGTGATTCTTGATACTAGTATTTATAAACAGTGTGTGTTACCCTGTGAGCATTTTTATAGTATTTTATAGTTGCAAATTTACTCTGCCATAATTCACTTTAGTAAAAATGTTTATTTACCCTTCATCCTTTTGCATAGTTACCTATTTATCCATTTTCCAAATTAGAAAATGTTCTCTCCTTCAATTTACAATGTCTAAACAATTGCCTCTACTATCTAAACAATATCTGAACATACCTCTACTATTTCTGCCATATTAATATAATTCGTGGTATTTTATTAAACTTTAACATTTCAGGATTAAATGAGAACACTGTGACTATATGCTATAAAGGAAGTGGGTAAGATCACTAAGTTTAGAAAGAAGAAATAGGAAGAAGATTGTGTTTTTGTCTCTATCTTAAAAATAATTTTCACAAGTTATTGTGATTCTCCATCCTTGGTACTGATCTGTTTTCCTTCCCTATATTTTGGCTTTTATTTGATTGATAGCTTATGATAACACCTGTATTTCTCAACATATGTAGTTTCAACCATATTATACACCATTAGAAACACATAATTCTATTATTATCAATGATAGTCAGGCATTGGAGCAGAAATATGGTACTGAATTCTAGACAGACATATTTGATGTTTGGTGTTTGATACTGTTTTAATGTTACTCTATCACCATTATCTGGTATTATGTATCATACTTGAGAAAAATACTGTCAAGCTGCTAGAAAATATGATATATTTTTAAATGATGACAAGCTTCATCACATATTGGTATACCTGGAAAGAAAAAATATTTTTTTCACTGGAAAAATATCTCTTATGAAATTATTTGGGGACACATGCATATAAATTTTTAATTAAGCTAACATAAAACTCAAAATTTGTTTGATTAATAAAATGAACATATTTAAGAATACCTAAACTCATAATCCAAATTTCATGAAGAATACAAGATGTCTTTTGAAAATTTTAATTCCTTTTTAAAAATCTCAATAAAAAATTAAATCCACTAAATATCTAAAATAATTCAAAATAAATAAAAAAATTCAATAATTCAAATTCAAAATAATTCAAATAAGGTTTGTATTCTGACTTCACCATTAAGTTTCTATATGTCAAAACCAAATTGCTTAACTTAGCATATTTAAAACAATTCATACATTTTGGCATTAATATTGCTAATATAAACAAAATTATGATAGCTAATATAAATAATTTACTTTATATGTTTTTCAATCATTAAAAATAATTTGTCATTAGAAAACTCTACACAGAAAAAGGATGTTAATGCTAATTGTCAGAATCTCTTAAGAGTAAATATCAGTTTGAAATATAAAGGTGAATATTTGAAGCATGAATAGCAGGTCTTTAATATTTATAAGTAATATTTTATGCCCTTGAAAGATATATGCATTTATAAGGGAATATATTAGGGATACTAAAGCATCTGGGGAAGGGTAACTCATATATTTCAAAGGCATATGCATATGCAAGGAAATAATTAAGTACAGGTTAGTATCTGGAGATAAGAGAAGGAAAGATATAAGGGTGGAGTCTTACATGCATTAATTATTTTTTTATACCATCAATAGAGATCATGAGCTTATTTTTTTGACCTTGATAAAATATATACAGAGAGATAAGTGTGGGTTATATTTTTTCACAGAGCTAAAAATTTGGACCTGCTCCTATTTTTTCAAATATATAATATTTTAGAGTGATTTGCTGCCATCAAGTAGGAATGATTAATACAGTGTTCTAAATCAAATAGTTGTTCTGTGCTGGTTTAATTTAAAAGAAAATTATGATGATAAGTTTTGATCCCTGCTATTCTGGATAATTTGGAATTGGACTTTCTTCCTGCAATAAGGAAATGAAAATTTGGAAAAATTATATATCTATATTTATATATCTGCATGTATGTATGCTTATATGAAGTGTTTTCGCACAGAGATGTGATCTTTGGGGACAAGGAAGCATAAGGCAATTACTTAAAATTACCATAGCTTTCAGCTTGAGAAAATATCCAAAACTTTGTGTGTAAATGGAGTCAAAACAAAGAGTGACATTCTCAGTAGAGGAAAAGAGATTGAATTTTAGAATGGCACAGAAGACTGAAATTTGAAGAATGGAGAAATGGAAGAGAAATTATTGCTAGGAAGTACTAGCAATGTGGGTCACTCAAAAATCTTACATAGAACATGATAAGGGTAAACCTCTTCAAGTCCTAACAAAGAACGGCTTTGGGGGGATCTATCTGATTGGTGAACAAATACTTCAAGATCACTGAGTACAAAGATGTTGAAGTCTTGATTGATCCAGAGTAAAGAGATCTTCGTGAATACCCTGGACATTCAGTTTGCATACAAGTTGAGACTGCAGGTCTATGTCTTATAAATAATGACATCAACTCAGCCTAAATTAAAGCATTGACAGAAGCAAGGTGATCTGTCAGTAATTTAACTGTCTGTTTGAACAAAACTCAAGACTCTTTAAATAAAGATAAAATAATCCAGAGTCTCTGAATAGTATCATACAGTTAAAAAAAATATTATTAGGGGTGCCTGGTGGCTCAGTCAGATAAGCATACAACTTTGGCTTAGGTCATGATTTAGTCATGGGCTCAAGATCCATTTCAGGTCAGGCTCTGTGCTGACAGCTTGAGACTGAAGCCTGCTTCAGATTCTATTTCTCCCTCTCTCTGTCTGTCCCCCACTTGCCCTCCCTCTCTCTCTTAAAAATAAAATAAACATTAAAAAAAGTAAAAAATACTATTAGACATGTAAAGAAGCAATAAAATGTAGAATTCAAGCAATAGAACAAAAAATCAAATGAAGCAGAACAGACAACCTAGAAATTGGAATTTGAGACAAGATATTTTAAATGCCTATTATAAATATGGTAAAGAATTAAAGAGTGAGAAATGCATTCACATAAATATTGGCTGATAATTAAAAACTTGAAAAGTTAACTTAAAAAGCATACACACACACACTCAACTAAAACTTGTTTAAATCTGGACGAATAACAAAAATCCAAAGATCCTAGAATCTTAGTGAAACCCAAGTAGGATATGTACAAAGGAAATGAAATGTAGCTCATCATAAACAAACTTCAGAAAATCAAATATGAAAATACTCATCATGTTAAGGAGACCAACAAAAATACTTACAGCTTACTTCTAATTAGAAACAGTAAGATCTGGAAAGCAAGGCAATTTTATCCTTACAATACTAAGAGGAAAAACAGCACTTCTGTGTATTATATAACATGCATTATTACTGTTGTTGTTATTATTATAAGAATTATATATATAACTATTTTAAGTTTCTCACTTTGTACATGTTTGGTAAAATAGCAACTCAAATAGACTATTGTATTTTAAGGATGTATAGTTTAATCCCTATATCAACCACTAAAATAAAAATACATCTCAAAAATCTAGTAAAGAAAATAAAATCAAATTCTAAAATATACTTGAATAATCCAAATGAAGGCAGAAAAGGAAAGACAGCAACAAAAAAGTGAATCAGGCAAACAGAAACAAATACCATGATGAAATAATTGAACCCACCCCTATTAGTTATTTCAATAAGTGTAATGAACTAAATACTGTCAATATGACAGAATTTTTTCTCAGACTATATAAACTTCTATTTCTTAGTTATATGGTAATTGCAAACATTGCTTTGAAAGCAAAGATACTGTTTGGAAAAAAAGATAAAATATTTCACACAAACAGTAATCAGAAGAAAGTCATGATGCTTTAACAATGGATTAGGAAATATATTTTTTAAATTTTTTTAAGTTTATTTATTTACATTGAAAGAGAGAGAGAGAGAGAGAGAGAGAGAGAGAGAGAAAGAGAGAGAGAGAGCAAACTGGGGAGGATATAAGAAAGGGAGAGAGAGAGAATCCCAAGCAGGTTCCACACTGTCAGCACAGACCCTGATGTGGGGCTCAAATTCATGAACTGTCGGATCATGATCTGAGCCAAAATCTGTAGTCAGATGCTTAATGGATTGAGTCACACATCTGGAAATATTTTGAAGAAAACAATAATGAAAATAAAATTGCAAAATTTGGTAAAATTTCAAAAATTTAAGAAGTCAATTTATGCTTTCATCTCAAAAGGCTAAATAAGTAGGGAAAAATTGAAGCCAATAATGGCCAAGGGAAAAAATGATTAAAAAAAAAGAAAAGAAAAAAGCTTTTGAAAAAGTGAAGTCAAATGATACTTCTTTGAAAGATCAGTAAAATTGATAAACCTATATCAAGATATACTGAAAAACCCCATGCCAATAAATTTGAAAACCTCAAACATATGGACAAATATAAAAAATTGCACTACTAGCAGAGGACAAAAGAGTAAATCTGAGTAATCTTGTATCAAACAAAACAGTCAAATTCATAATTTAAAATTTCTCACAACACTCAGGTAAGTAGTCACTGGTGAATTCCACAATATACTTAGACAAGAAATAACATCAATTTTTAGTATTTTTTTCAGATAATAAAACAGATGGGAATATATGCAACTAGTTCAATGAAGCCAATATAAACCTGTAAAAAAATGTATAATGGCATCAATAAACTTATAAGAACAAATACTACACTGCTCTTAGCTAATAGGCTGGCAAGGATTAGAACATTATAGCATAAGAAGATTATAGAATAGCAACTCTCATAAAAAAATAGATGAAATGATTCTCATGAAATATTAACAAATTGTATTAGTATTATGTAAAAAACATAAGATATCATGACTATGTGGAATTTATCCTGGGAATGCAAGAATGATTTAACATTCAGAAATTAATGCATGTAATTCACCTTTTTTAACAGAGTTAAAATATGTTTATTTGATTATTGAAGTAGAGGTAGCAAAACATTAAACAATCATTTACAATGAAATTCTCAGCAAAGTATGAATAGAAGGACCCTTGAATCCAAAGAATGGTATTCATGAAAAACAGATACTATCAAACTTCAGAGTGAAGTACTGAGCATTTCCTTCTAAAATTAAGAGAAATGGCAAGGATACCCACTCTGATCACCACCAATCGTCATTGTACGGATGATCCTAGCAGTTAAATGATACAGAGAACATAAGAAATATGAAGTTTAAAAACAAAGAGGTAAGCAATCTGTATTCACGGATATCATGATGCTTTATTTGGAAAACCCGAAGGAATATAAAAACAAAGTCACAGAATTATCATATAAATCCACCAAATTCATGGAAAATAAGGCTAATTCATAATAATCAACTGTATATGTACATACCAGGAACATACATATTGAAAATAAAATTAGGGATAAATACACTTTGCAATAATCTTGACAAGCACCAAATACCTAAAAATTAATTTAATGAAATGTGCAAATTTTCTATATTGAATATTATAAAACATTGCAAAGAAACTAAATACACCCCCAAAATGTAAATATACCATGTTCATTTTTGCAAAACTGTCACTTACTTAGATGCTCCCTGCAAATTAATCTATAGATTTGATGCAGTCCTATTCAAAATCCCAGGAATTTTCCACTGTACAAATGGCAAATTGATTGTAAAATTCATATGATGTACTAAAAACCTAGAATATTCAAAAAATACATATTTGTAAGAATAACAACACCTGATATTTCGATATTATAAAGGAACAAGAATTGATATGCAATATATTGGCATAAGAACAAATAGAATCACATATTTGGTTTTTGGATTATCAATTGTGCTGAAGCATTGAATAAGAGAAATAAATAGCAGGTCTGGATGTTTGTATGAAAACAAATGAACCTTGATACCTACATTTAAACAAAGAAAATGATTCATTCATTTAAGATGTTTCATAGAGCAAAATGCAAAGCTAAAGCTTTGAAGTTTGAGGGTGTATGGACAGAAGAGTCTCTTATGTCAAGCAAGAGCCTACGTCAAGCAGGGGCCTGTGTCACACAATGACGCAAATAAAGGTACTGCAGCTCTGAGATATCATAGGACCAGCGTCAGCTGATACCCCAGAACCAACAACAAGCAGACACAGAGGAGGTCTGTGTGGCTGAAGACTGATTAAAGTCCTCTAAATAGAGGAAGATTTTTCTCAGCAAACTGTCAGGATCTTCAGACATGACCTCTCTATGTCTGACACTTAAAAAAGGGAACTTCCACCAGGCTCTCTGCCTGATTGATCTCCAAACAGACCTGATATATTTCACTGCTTGAACATCATAAGTAGTAAGTGCCAAGAACTGACACCAAATGGTCCAAGGCCTTATCTCAACTGCAGGCCAACTGACTTCACGTTTAGTTCATTAACTTCTTACACTATTCTGTTAATCTTCTTTGTTGTGTTGTCTTATGTCCTGGTCTGTGTTCTGTGTAAGAAGTCACATTTAATTACATAGTGAAATGTCATTCAGTTTGGAATCCTGAACCTGTTTTCCAATTGTGATTAACTTTGCTTTATGATTGGATAAAGCTGACATTGTGGAAAGACACAACTTTTGTGTGTGCCTTTATAATGTGCTCATAACAGAGGGAAAAAACAAGGATCATCTGCCTTGCCTTAAGGGTAGGGAAATTTTTCTTAGGATATCAAAAACACTAAACAGAAGAAAAATTATAATTTAGACTTCATGTAAATTAAAACTTCCAGCTTATCAAAAGTTACCTTTAAGGACACTGAGTGCCTAACTTGCTTACACCAACTCCCACACCCCTGTGCTCTGACTTCCCCTCTCAGTCAAGTTTGCCTCATTACAAGCAGTGCAAACCCCTCCCCTAGAAGACCAGCACAAACACAAAAAGATGAGGAGCATCTCAGGATATAAGCAAACTTAAAGACGTAGAACCCAACACGATACATACACATAAAGAAAATGTATGTAGGGTAAAAAGCAACAGGCATTTACAAAGCCTGTATTGAATGTGCCAGAATAACACAAATCTATTAGAAGAGAAAAATTAAAGTTATAGACCAAGTTCATGAAAACTATATTTAAATGAAATCATTTTGCATTATGCAAGACAAAGAATCAATATTCCAAATATACAAAAAGTTCTAAGTCAATAAGAAAAGACTAACATCCTTGAGGGGAAAAAACACCAAGCAGATACTATCGACAAGCAAATCTAAATATAGGTAACACAGAGGGAGCAGGAAAATGACAGCACAGTAGGAACCCTAGGCTCACCTTGTCCCACAAACACAACTCCTAATTATCAAAACATCCTAAATACCCCCAAAATCAACCTGAAGCCTGACAGAACAAACTCTACAACTAAAGGGAGATAAGAGGCCACATCAAAGAAGGTAGGAAGTGTACAGACATGGTTTAGGAGAAAAATGGATAACAGCTTACAGAAGGGAAGGAGCCATAAAGGGCAAGGGAAGAAGAGAGAGGAGCCTATAGGGGAACACACAAGGATATTGTTTCCCCAAAGCCATTGGCTTAGAAATTGAGAGAAGCTGAATTTATGAGTTCTTGCAACCCACAGGGCTTAAAGTCTAGAGTTTTAAATGTCAGTAGGCGTGGCTGGGATAGAGCCCTGAGATCACTGCGTTTTCTGAAAAGAAGGCAGGCAAACAACCCAGGAGCAGACAGCATGGAAACAGTGATCTGAAGAGCACTTGGGGCACACAGTGGGGAGATTATTCCCTCTTCTCAGACTATGTCCCTGAGAGGAAGCATGGAAAAACCTCTCCAGGAACAAAGGAGCTGGCCTGCACTATTTCCTTCCCTGCCCCTCACCATAAATACAGAGTTGCAGGAAGCATGCAACACCAACCCTAACTGCCTAACTTGCTTGCACTAAGCCCAACCCCCACCCCGTGCTTCTGTAGAACTGCCTTTCTCAGTCACACTTACCTCTGTCCCAGTGTAGTGGATCCCTTTCCCAGAAGTCCAGCACAAACCCCTGCCCATCCCATGTCTCCCAACCAGAGAGCTCTACGGGTGGAATTCCTCAGTTCTGGTGGAGTTGGTGTCAGGTCTCATTTCCCAAGCAGACAGAGCACACCCAATTAAAACTTGTCACATTCAGGCCAGGAAACAAACATTACCCATAGCAGGCAAGGAAAGCCTCTGCAGACAACTGGCCAGAATGATAGAACAGCCAAAACACAACAGCAGAACACAAGCAGCATACATAGGAGAAACTCCCTGAAATGCCAGGCTGTGGACATGACATGACTTCTGATTCATAAAGCCATTACTCTGAGGAGGAGGAGGAGGAGGTATAAATGACCTTTCTAACAAAGAGAAGAAGGCAGAAACATAAACAAATGCCAAGATGGAGGAATTTAACCCAAATAAAGGAACATGATAAGGCCGTGGCCAGAGGTCTAAGTGGAATAGGTATAAGTAACATGCCTGATGGTGAATTTAAAGCAACAATCATAAGGATCCTCCCTGGGCTTTAAAAAAGAATAGCAGACATCAGTAATACCCTTACCATACAGATAAAAACATTAAAAAAGAATCAATCACAGATGAAGAATACAATAAATGAGATTTGAAATAGGCTTTTGGAATAAACACCAGGCTGGAAGAAGCAGAGGAATAAATTAGCAACATAGAAGACAAAGAAATGAAAAATAATGAAGCTGAACAAAAGTGAAAAAGCTTTATGAAAAATGAGAAAAAAATAGAGAACTGAATGCCTCCATGTAACATGATAATGTTCATATTATAGGAGTCCCAGAAGAAGAGAGAAAAAAGGGTGTAGAAAATGTATTTGAGGAAATAATAACTGAAAACTTCTCTAATCTGGGGAAGGAAACAGATGTGCAGATACAGGAGTCAGAGAGAACTCCCATCAAAATCACTAAAGCAAGACAATAAAAAGACTGTGTAATTACATTTGCAAAACATAGTGATAAAAAAATCTTAAAAGCAGCAAGACAAAAGAAATCCTTAACTTACATGGGGAGACTCAAAAGGTTAACTGGAGATTTCTCAATAGAAATTTCACAAGCCAGAAGAAATGGCATGATCAATTTAACAAACTGAATGGGAAAAATCTGCAGCCAAGAATCCAGCAAGGCTATCATTAAGAAAATAGAGATAAAGAGTTCCCCAGAGAAACAAAACTAAAGCAATTTGTGATCATTAAACCAACCCTGCAAGAAATATTAAGTGGGCTCTTTGAGTGGAAAACAGACCAAAAGTTACGAAGACAAGAAAGAATCAGAGAAAATCTCCAGATAAAATGACAAAATAAGTAATAAGTGGCAATAAATACATTCCTATCAATAATTACTTTGAATGTAAATAGACCAAATGCTCTAATCAAAACATAGAGGGTGTCAGAATAGATTTAAAAACAAAAAAAAGACCTATCTGTATGCTGCTGACAAGAGACACATTTTAGATCTAAAGACACCTGCAGATTGAAACTGACTGGATGGAGAAACATTTATCATGCCAATGAATGACAAAATAATGCAAGGTTAGCAATACTTATATAGGACAAGCTAGGCTTTAAAATAAACAGAAAAACAAGAAATAAAGAAGGACACTATTTCATAAGAAAGGGGACAACACAACAATATAAAATGATAAATATTTATGCTCCCAATATGGAAACACCCAAATATATAAAGTAATTTATAAAAATCATAAAGGAGCTCACTGATAATAATGCAATAATATAGTAGGGAGACTTTAACACCCCACTTACATCAATGGACAGATCATCTAAACAGAAACAAAGAAGGAAGGAAACAATGGGTCTGCTTAAAACTGGACCAGAGGAACTTAACACATATATTCAGAATTTTCCATCCTAAAGCTGCAGAATACACATCCGTAGGACATTCTCCAGAATAGATCACATATTAATTACAAATCGGGCCTCAACAAACACAAAAAGGTTGAGATTATACCATGCACGTTTTCTGACCACATTACCATGAAACTAGAAGTCAACCACATAAAAAATTTTTGGATAGATGACAAATATATGGAGGTTAAACCACATGCTACTAAACAATACATGAATCAACAGGAAATTAAGGAAGAAATCTAAAAATGCTTGGAAATGAATGAAAATGAAAACACAAGAATCCAAAACTTTTGAGATGCAACAAAAGCAACCCTCAAGTTTCTTGAACAGGAATATTTCAAAATTAGCTATTGGAATGACAAATAGAAAATAATCTAAATGTCAGATCAAATATTACTTTGAACATCAAAATACATAAATGTAAAGCAGTGGTTTAAGTTTATTTTAATTAATATATTGAGTTTAGAGTCCAAAGAGGAAGCAAACTATGAAAATAAAAACAAAAAAAAGCAAAACATAGATTCTGATATCAGATGATCTGAGTTCAAAAAAAGACTGATTTATTTAAATTATTTAATGTAATTTATCATTTATATAAAATATGGATAATTATCAAACTTATCTGAAGGTTTCCATAAAAAGTCAATTTAATAATTATCATTAATCTTGACACAAGTTATGACAACTCAATAATTTTAAATACTTTATGTGGACAAATTGACTTGAACCTACTGACAGAATCACTAACTTTTTTAGACTCAACATTATACTAGGATATTTGTAAGGTAAACTTGATTTTAAACTGCCATTAGATGGCTCATTTCCCCAAATGATGATGACATTTAGCTTTATAATTTGTTTATAGAACACGTATTTTGATAGAAAATATATGAAAAATGCTTACCTTTTTATCAGAATATTTGCATTTTTGAAAATATAAAGATACATGCTTTCAAAGTGAACTTATGAAAGGTATTGTATTCTTGTTGATGCTTAACAGAAATAATCAGAAAAGAAATTTTCATAGAGACTTTTGTCAGCTATAAAAAGTTGCCTTTTAGTCCATGTTGTACTTGTAAATATTTAAGAAAATCTTCTACATGATAAATAACATGCATTTAAAATGTTATATTCAATAATGCATTTGCTTGGGACTTCTGCTTTTCACCAAATGGAGAAAGAAGAACTGGATTTACTCTTCTGCCTAAAACAATTAACTGCATAAATGATATGAAACAATGCTTTTAAGACATTGGATCAGAGACTGTGCAGGGAAATCACAGGTGACCATTACCATTGCCCTAGCACACTATAGAATTTCTGAAGGCACAGTGCAGGGAGTCTAGTCTGTCTTCTAGGACTGAAGATAGAAAGCAGGTTGTGTGTGCAGGATGGATGCAACTATAGGAGAATATTAGAGTTAGTAAAATATTAGAATTGCAGTAGAATATTAGCAAAGTAACCAAGGTGAGGGAGCAGCTCAAAAAGAGAAAGATTTAGAGGAAAGTACTGAGAAGAGGGATTTTCTATTGTTTTCAGCAAAGCACATAATGTTTGAGAAACTACCCTATATCAGGGAAACAGCCATCCAAGAAAACACAGGAAATAATTCTCATAACTCATGCAGGGCCAGGAAAAGCTTGAGTTCCTACAACTTAGGGTGGAAAAACTCTAGAAAACAGAACAGCAAGAGAATTCAGAAGAATAATGCCTCAAGTATAGGGAAAAATTTGTTCTAGAGGCTTCTTAACTCCTGCCTTAAAAAGTTGCATCTAAGAACAAATTTCAAGATGTTACCTAATATATACATGTTATATCTACATCTCTATCTATATCTGTACTTATGTATGTGAATGCATGTACATATATGTACTCTATGTATACATACAGTCTACGTATAATCATATAAGAGTAGTGAACTGGAAGACAGAATTGAAACTCTACTACTACAGCTAATTTTTGAGTTTAGCAAATTTTTTGGTGTACAAGTTTAATATACAAAATCTATCTCATTCCCATACTCTAGTTGTAAAAATAACGAAAATTGAACTGAAAAATAACATTTAATATAATTTCAAAAACATGAAATGCCAAGAGATAAATTTGTCAATGATGGGAGTGTTGACATCAGAAATTTGAAAATATTGCTAAGAGAAATTGAGATATAATTCTAAAAAGACTAGATCTATCATGCCATTGTATCAGAATGGTCAATATTGTTATAATATCTACTCCTAGTGTCTCTTTTTTTAAAAAAATTTTAATGCTTCTTTATTTTTGAGAGAGAGACAGAATGTGATCTCTGAGAGAGCTCAGAGTGAGAGAGAGGGAGACAGACACAGAATCCAAAGCACATTCCAGACTCCGAGCTGTCAGCACAGAGCCCAATGTGGGACTCAAACTCACAAGCTGTGAGAACATGACCTGAGCTGAAGTAGGACCCTCAACTGACTGAGCCACCCAGGTGCCCCTATTGTCCATCTTTAATTTTAAAACAGATGCTGTATGCGAACAACAGCAACAAAAGTTCAATTATACATAGTACTGAAAATCACATGTCAAATGCTTTCCTTCAAGAATTGTTAAAAAAAAAAAAGACTAGTATACATAATAATATCTCTTCAAACAGGCACAGGCAATCCTAATGAAATAAATCAATAAAAAATAATAAAAGTTATATAAATTAGCCAGGAAGCACTGTCATTAAGGTGGAGTAATTATGTACAAAGAAAAATGTCCAAAAGAATAAGAAGATATACTGTTAGGATTAGGAAGTATGCTTACAAATATTGCTAGTTTGAAGGAAATTTAAAAACATCACTTATACAGCACAAAAGTACCTCAGAACATATCTAACAATAAGTGAAAACTTACATACATAGAAAAATCTAACACTCTATTAAAAAACGTAAAAAGTCTAAATAAAAAAATTTAAATGGAAAAATTCCAGGAGAATTTTGGAAACTTGAATTTGTTACTCTATTATATAAAGAAAATTAGCACGAAATGAGAGTAATCAAGACTTTATGTTTCTTGCTGGGATAATTAATCAAATCAAAAAGAGCAGAGAGTCCAGTTACAGACTATCATATATGAAAATAGGTTATGACACAAAAATGTCACTTCATAACATTACAGAAAGAACAGTTTTTCAAACAAAATGGATCTGGGTCAGTTTTACATAAAAATAAACAGATATAAATTTGAATTCTTTCTCAATATGTAAATGCAAAAAATCATTTCTAGAGAGAAGCATATCTAAATGTGAGGGACAAGGCAATACAACTTCTAGAAAATAGCATAAATTACTTTTAAAAAAATTGTAATCCAACATTGTTACCATATGTTACTGTATGTTAGTTTCAGGTGTACAATACAGTGATTCAACAATTCTATACATTACTCAGTGCTCATCATGATAAGTGTACTCTTAATCCCCTTCACCTATTTCACTCAATTCCCCACCAACCTCCCCCTGTTAACTATTTGGTTTGTCTCCTTTTTCTTTGTTTTGTATCTTAAGTTCCACATATGAGTGAAGTCATATACTATTGTCTTTTTCTGACTGACTTGTTTCACTTAGCATTCTACTCTCTAGATCCATTCATGTTGCAAATGGCAATGTTTCATTCTTTATTATGGCTGAGTAATATACCTCTGCTTTATCCATTGATCTATCAGTAGACATGGACTACTTCCATATTTTGGCTATTGTAAATAATGCTGCAATAAGCATAGGGTACATATATCTTTCTGAAGTAATGTTTTTGTTTTCTTTAGGTAAATATTGATCCAATAATTCCACTATTTTTTTTATTTTTTGAGGAGACTCCATACGGTTTTATACAGTGACTGCACTAGTTCTCATTCCTGCCAACAGTGTGCACAGGAGTACCTTTTTCTCCATATCCTTGGCAACACTTGTTATTTCTTGTTATTTTGATTTTAACCATTCTAACTGGTGTAAGGTGACATCTCATTGTGGTTTTAATTTGCATTTCCCTGATGCTGAGTGATGTTGAGCATCTCTTCATATGTCTCCTGACCATCAGCCTGTCTTCTTTGGAAAAATCTGTTCAGATTCTCTGCCTACTTTTTAATTGGATTGCTTGTATTTTGGGTATTGAGTTGTATAACTCTTTTATCTACTTTGAGTATTAACTCCTTATCAGATATATCATTTACAAATATCTTCTCCCATTCAGTATGTTTTCCCTTAGTTTTATTGATTGTTCCCTTTACTGTGCTGAAGCTTTATTTTTGTTATGAATTGCAAACGTGTATTTTTGCTTCTGTTTTTCTTGCCTCAGGAGACATATCTAAAAAACTGTTAATATGGCCGATACCAGAAAAATTATTGTCTGTGTTCTCTTCTAGGATTATTATGGTTTCAGGTCTCACATTTAGGTCCTTAACCCATTTTGAGTTTATTTTTGTGTATGGTGAAAGGAAGTGGCCCATTTTCATTCTCTTGCATGTAGCTGTCCAGTTTCCCAACACTATTTGTTGAAGAGACTGTCTATTTTCCTTACATATTCCTCTCTCCTTTGAGATAGGAATTGATTGCTAACCATACAACTGTGGGTTTATTTCTGAGCTCTCTGCTCTGTTCCAATGATCTATGTATCTATTGCTGTGCGAATACTACATAGTGTTTTGTTTACTACAGCATAAATGACTATTTTTTGATGATGAACTGAAACTTATTAAACAAACCTAAACGCATTTATTGTAAAGAAAAAAACTGATACAATATATTTATTTCAATTTTCATCATTATTAAGAGGGTAAAAATGTATGAACCTACAGTAAAAGAAAATGTTTTCACCCCACAGAGCCCTACAATAGGTCCACTTTAAAAACCTTGTTCACAGCATTAATTAAAAAGTAGACAAACAATTAGGATATGTGAACATAAACATTATAAAAGAGAATATTCAATACCCAATACACATGTTAAGTATCTCAATAACATCAATCTTTAAGAAAATTCAAATTAAAGCTACAATAGTATAATAGTATATACCCACTGAAAATACCAGTTATTGGTGAGAAAGTGGACCAACAAGAACTTTCTAGGTACTACTGGGAATATAAATTCACTTAATTACTTTGAAAAACAATCTAGTATAATTTTCTAAAATTCAAACATAAACATAGTCTAAGGTCCAAACCTTTAAATTTCTGGGTTATATAATCAACAAAATGAGTATCTGTGTTTATAGCAGCATAATTCATTATAGCCTAAAATCTGAAAAAATCAAATACCCGTTATCATTGTGTTTATGTAATGCTATACAGCAATGAAGAGAGTGTATGAACAGTAGCTATGTAGTACCATAAGTGATTGAATCTCAAAACAATATATTGAGCCAAAAACCACATAAAAATGAGGCTACAAAGAAAAGAAATAAAATATGAATTATATAATTGCATTTTAATAAAAGTTAAAATATGGGAAACACATATATTACTAAAATTTTAAATGGTGGTTAACTCTGGGGAAAAGGGGACGGTTTCCGATATAGAGGGGCATGCACAAGGTGGGTGATACCGTTCCATGTATTCACCTGAGTAGTGGTTTCACAGGGGTTTTAACTTTGATACAAATCACTGAGCCTCATAGTTAGAATTGGTCCAAATTCTCATTATATCTTACAAATCCATAAAGAAGGGAATGAAATAAAGCAACATCATTTTTAAAAGGTTTACTTATTATTTTTTAAATGTTTTATTTATTTTTGATTACTTATTATTTTTTAAATTCTTAGTTCTCACAGGGAGAAAAATGCTAATATAATCCACTCAACATTTATTCAGTGACCACTATCATAATATGAGTGAAGGACGAAGCAATGAGAGAATCCTCCTTGGCTACAAGTAATATTTTCTCACTGGCATTGCAAGAATTGACACATATAGGGATAATAGAAAAGGAAAGTTTTACTCCATTTTACTTTCGTTTTAAAATTTTCTCCAGATATTTCCTTACGTCTATCTCACATTCACCACTGGGCAACTGTGTGCCCAGCACATGCTTGGCATTTGCCAACATATTTGGCTCACAAAAATCATTGTCTGTAATGTTGAGAGACAAGAGATTAGAGTTACAAAGCATAACTGGGATTTGAGTAAGCACCATTTGTTTTCAAAGGTCCCTTTCTTGCCCTACCTTTCGTTATCTAGGACTGTTGATGTGTTTTGAACCTTTATATTCATTTAAATTTAAGACAGTTTTATTTTCCTCCCTTAGTTCAATTCATAAGCATTTTGTAGACACTACCTTTTAGTGAGGTTCTGTCTTGTTACTGGAAATATACAAAAGGATATTATCCTTTGAAAAGAAACGTAAAGTCTAGTAAAAGTGAAATCATGCAAAAGAGAAAGATAACAATTAATCATTTAAATGTAATACATATAAGTTGTAATTTTCATAGTCCATTAAATACACTCTTTAATGATTGCATTTCATTGTTACTCTTGCTATTTAGCATTCTTTCTTCCTCCTCACTCCCGGAAGAGCCATCACCTTCTGATTGTATTGCTTTGCTTGAGAACTTTCAAGTTATATCCTCTCCTTCTGAATACAAGCTAAATACCTTAGTTTGACGTTAGAGGCTATCAGACTATCCCACAACATCTTCTAGCACTTAAAGACTGCACAATGAATCAGAATTTAACCCTTTGTGCTCCAGCATACTCTGCTTTCTTTGTTCGTCTTTAGACCATAACTCTTAGATGACAGGAACCAAATGACAAATAACTGTATTTCTCAAATATTTGTCTTAGTACCTTGTTCATATTAGGCACTTAATATATAATTTCACCAAAATAATGAAGTGTGACATTGCAAGATTTCCTAACAGAAATAGGGTAGAAATGTAAAATCAAGAATATTATTTTCTTGAAAAGTATGCAATAATTTTTAAATCAAACTTCTAATTCTTCATGGTGACAGAAATACACTTTTAGATTAAACAGACTCCATGGCAGCTATGGAAGTCCCAACATTGAAATGACAGCATAAGAGGTTTTAAAATTAAATGTTTCTCATGTGTAGTAAGAATATTAATTGTGTGTCTATCTCTTATGCAAAGCTGGATATCCATCAGATGTTATCGCTATTAAGCAGATTCAGATAGACAGATAAGAAATGATTCCAGAAAAATATCAAAGTTAGTGCTACCTTTTGCCAAGTCAGCTTCAGTCTGTTTGAATTTAGTTTTGAATCTTTATTTGGAGAAGAGAAGTTATAAAACTGAAATAGCAAAACTAATAATTTTATTAACCCAGTGGATCTCTCAGAAGTACCTAATAGTCATGAATATGATGAGTCAGAAAGCAAATGCAATAATGAAAACGGCCCACCAAATAACAGTTGAATGGAAAGCTGGCAAAATTCATTCATTTTTAGAATTCTAAATCAATTATTTTTCCATCTGAAGGGGTAGCATTGGTACAGCTGGGGCCAAAGTGGACAAAGCTATGACTGAGTCCAGGACTCCTGAACTAGGATAGGAACTGGGCTGCTTTGCTGTCCCAATGAATAACCTTATGAAAGAGAGACAGGTGCCAAAGGTGCAGGGACTAGAGAATTAAGAAGCAGGGGGCTACAACTCTCCAGAAGCTGAAGCATCAGTCGCCCAGCTTTTTTTTTTTTTTTTTGGCCTCTTTTATTTTGCCTCTTTTATTTTGCCACCTGTCTGATAACAGCAAGCACATACAGCACAGTATTTGACATCTTGACAGGTCATGCACCTGCAGTGTATTCATTACTGGGTCATGAGTCCATCTGGCACCAGAGAAAACATTCTTATGCCTGGTGTGGCGTCTTTATGATGTCCTTCTGAAGAGAAAGAGCAGTCCCAGCGGCTTCCTGACCTGGAAATGGAACTGCTTTCAGTTCCTTGCTATTCTGTCCCTTTCCTTTAGGACATCCTTACAGCGCCTCTGGCTTCTTGTTCTCGAACATCCCCTTCCCTCCCTTGCTTTTTGTTTGTATACAGTGGACTATAGGAGGACGTTGTCTAACCCGATCTGTAGGTCTGTATGTTGATAGGCTCATCATCCTTGGTGCCAGACTGCACATGCAAGGACAAATACACTGCATATTAATATAAACAGAATAGCAAGAGAGAAACTAAACATCTTAATATGTTTTATAGGGTTTAATTTTTCTAATCTCTCTGATATACTTTTTAAGATCTTAAAATCAGATAACATGTCCAAATTTGTTTTGAGTCTCATATATCTCTGCAGATGTTAAATGTCCACGGACACATTAGATTGCATTAGTAAGTGTCTCTTAACAACATTCTATGGAAATTTAGTGTTATTAAATGGTAATGGGGTTTCACATATTGACGTAGCATTCTAGTTACATTTTTAGGTGGCCAGGGTGGCCTTGGCCAATTCTATGGCAAAAAGTAGAGCAAGAATCACAATAACAGTGAGAAAGAAGGTGTGACAGTACATCACAGTAAGGAAACATAGAATTAAGGTCAGATTTTTTTGTTTCACTGGACTATCCATTCCTCAGGCTTCTGCTGTGTATATTAGTCAGCTTCCAGAGTGACTAAAGCAGGTCTGTAGCCTCCCTGAACCTCTGGAGCTGCAGATTGCTTCTTCTGTATGGTCAGCCTGCACAGCATTGATGGATCAGTAATTCACTCCCAGTTTCGAGATGCCAGCTTCACTCTGCTTTAGTGAATCCAGAGACCCATGTTGGCTACCTTTACTCCAGTAGGGGTGAACAAAATGACAGTGAACAGGCCCCTCCACAGGGGTTTTAGGGGTTGGACATTTTACTCCCTTATCCATATTGCATCTCCTGTTTTAAAGAGGTGAGCATCTATCATCAGATTTACAGGTAATTGTTCTCTGACCCAGTGGCATTGATAGTTTGATTATGAACACATCATTGTAGATTTTGTAATTAATTTTTAAGGTAAGCTAAGCCCATAGGGCTCCAATCAGTGATGCTTCTATAGGATGTATTTAAAAGAATCTTGCCTTATCTCCCTTCTGTATGCTTCCCAAGTACCCATCTATTCCATTCTGACAATGTACGAGTAGCTTAAGACAGAAGCATTGGAGGAGTATCATTATTTTTAAGATTGGAGCCAATCAGAGAATGGGCTGATTCAGTGACAAATCGGCCCTTTAAAATGATCTCAGCTTTAGTGGTGTTGAGGGGGATAGCCATATATTTAATGAGCATCTCCCTCAACTTCTCCAGGAAGGCCATTGGGCTCCCATTTTGTGTTGGTAAAATAGTGGCTAATTTAGCATAATTTAAGGGCTAAATCTTAGATTTTTAATTTTTTTTCTAAAACATCTGTCTCATTAAGAGTCTGATTGAACAAAAGCATTATATCTTGATTTTTTTAAGGCCCAAAAACAATGAACATAGGGGAATTCTCCCCATTTCCTTCATATATGCAAAACCCATCCAATTGTAGTATAATGTTGTTATTGATATTTTTTTCTGGCGACCAGTTTCCCTCTTTCAAATTTGTATTGGGACCAAATCCTTTGAGCAAAAGAAAATGAATCCTAATGCATTTGATTGGAGTAATGGTCTTGGTTGGGGGAATACCTATCTATAGAAAAAAGGAAGAAAGTTCTTCCTTATCTCTATTTCCTTTAGCCTGCCGAGAGAAATACCAGCTCCTGGCTCTGTGTCTGGACTAGCTATGCAACTGGCAGCCACAAGCCTTGTCAGTCTCCCTAGGTGCTGGGAGTAGTCATTTTTACTAAGGTTTTATCTTATCTTTGAGAACTAACCTGGTCTTTCCTTTTTTTTTTTTTTTTTTCTCCTTTTTCTTACCCCTCTGGCTTCCTGCCTGCAAGACCTTGAGGGTATGGGCTCTGACGAAGCAAGATTTTCTTTGTTGTCACAGAATGCACTAATTTTATTTTAGTCTTACAGCATCTTATATATTGATTACTGGCCATTGAGGGAAGGGATTAAAGAACCAAAGTCAAGGTCTTTTCCCCTGCCTTTTTCAACAGTGCCCACATAAATATGTTTCGGCGGCCATGTGGGTATCCATTTTTGGCATACAATGGGCTAAGTTTAGTAAAACGGCTCCCATGTATCTTAGTAAAAGCCCTTTATATATTACCCATCCCTCATAGGCAGAAGCATCCATTACTCTGCTAAACAGGAACAACACAAATGTGGAGGATTTCGAGGCTGGCATCAAGGGTGCTGCCATCATTTTCTCAGCCTTTGGACCAAAGAAGAAATTTCAATCTTAACCTCATGGATTTTCAAACTCCATTTATTTTAAACTTAGTCTGTCTTGACTATACGTAACATTTTTAAAAGGTTTTTTAAATGTACCTTTTACAATTTTTTTGTTTTTTTGCATTTAGATTTTGTCCCAAGCCATTTTTCCCAATAACCAGTGTCATTTAGGGCAAAATTACTTTCTTTTACATTTAACAAAAATACATTTTCATTTTTATGTCATTTTTTATCATTTAATTTTTTATATAGAGAGTTGTTTTTCTTATTTTTATCAATTTTAACTACATGCAGCAGAATTTTAACTTTTAGAAACCTTAGTCTCCAGTGAAAACTAAGTAGTAACCAATCGTGAATTCTGTTACATCAGAATTTTTTTTTAGATAGAAAACTGACGAATCCATTAAGCATAAAGCATGTTTTTCAATAGCAAGACTTTAATGTTTTAGGTTACCAATGATTTTGAAAGCTACCTTAACAATTACCTATGAAAACTTTGAGAAAGACAAAATTAACGATGACTTTAAGTCATCCTTTTGTTAACAAATTGGAACAATCTGGAACAATTTGACCTTTAGCATTTGTACGTAGAATAAAAGTTTGTTTTTGCTTTTTTTTTAAATGTTGATAAACAGCATCTATCTCAAACCAACAAACTTAAATTAGCTTAAACATTAAATACATTTTACTTGGGTCCACATAAGACAATTTGTTCCCCATGGTTAATTTTTACTTGAAATGTTGGTGGGGAAATCTGACTTCATTAATCTTGGTTCCTCAGCATCAAGGGTGGGAGGAAGAGCTGATGGTGCCTGAGGCATCAAGGAGCCGGTTATGCAGGCCGCCCCTGTCCCCAGGGGATGCAGAAACCGAAGGGGAGGAAGGAGAGGCGGAAGAGATGAGGTGCCAGAGGAAGGCAGAGAAAGAGAATTCCCATTTTAAATTTTGTCAGCTCAGACAGAGGAGCACCCTCCAGGTTTCTTTTATTTTGTTTTCCACCAGTGAAATTAGGCAGTCAGTCTCAGTCTGGAGAAGACAAGGAATTTCCCTGAAACAAAAGGAGTTTCGGCACCTGCTTGGGAATATTCCTTGAAGTCCCTGTTCTGAGGTAGAAAAACCAGAGACCGTTGACTCTCACTATCATAATTACTGACCCAGAAATTCAAAGAGAGATAAATCCCCAGTGTTAGCCTGCAGAAATCCCAAAGGATGAGTTCCCCGGCTCTAAAGTCCCTTCAGTTCCCTCAACACTTCGTCAGTGGTGCTGTATACTTCCACCTTCAGGTCCCTGCGCTGTTGTCAGCTGAGAGAGAGACAGATCCCAAATGTACGGTGACTAGAGAATTAAGAATCAGGGGTCTACGACTCTCCAGGAGCTGAAGCATCATTCTCCCGGCTCTAGCCTCTTTATTTTGCTACTTGTCTGATAACAGCAGGCACGTACGACATCGTATTTGGCATCTACGCACCTGCAGTGTATTCTATACTGGGTCATGGGCACATCCAGCACCAGAGGAAACATTCTTATCCCTGATGTAGCATCTGTATGATGTCCTTCTGGAGAGAACAGCAGTCCCAGCGGCTTTCTGACCTGGGGATAGAACTGCTTTCAGTTCTTTGCTGTTCTGTCCCTTTCCTTCAGGACATTCTTACAGCTTGTTCTCCAACAACTTTATCTGCTCTGGATTTCCAAACAGTTAAAACAGATTAAGACAGGTAAGTAATCCTTCAAATTAAGACCATTTGAGCTGAGGGAAGAAAGGAAACAGCTATCTATTTGGTCAAACATTATAACAGATTTTAGTGGCCAGCTTAAAAAAAGTAGCTGAATTTCCTAAATTTGGAGCTGTGGTTTTCTGCTTCCCAGGCATCAACACCTGTTCACACAAACACACACACTCATACACTGGTGCACTCTCAGACCCACATCCTTTCAACAGAAACGTGTTTAGCTCACATATCTCTTTTCTTTATTTAATGTGTAATCAATGATTGCCAAAAATCAGAGTACATTTTTACAAGGACAAATGGACAAAACAAAACAAAAAAAAGGTTTCAGTGTTTGTGGTGGGCAGCTACTTTTAAAGCATGTAGTAAAGTTAGGCATCTCTCTTTGCCTAGGTCTATGGACATTTTTAAATGCTATTTTTAAAACTAAAAAAACAATCACAGAGGCTTAATTTTAATGCAGAATTACAGTATATTCTTAGGGTGGGGAAAAGATGAGTCACCTGTTACCTGGTATGGAATATAGTATGTACATAAATTTACATAACAGACTTTTTAGTATTTTAATAATTTTTAATACATGGCTCTATAATTTTCATGATTCTGTATATGTTTCAGATTCATGGGCCTCCCCATTATATACAATGTAGTTAATGTTGTATCCTCAAAGCACAGCACTGATCTCACTGGTTTTATTTTATATCTTGGAAGAGCAAAAGATATGAAAATATTTCTGGATCAGATAGGATCACAGTCGTCTTCTTCAGCTACTTTTGTTATATGAGTTGTCATGGTGACTGGAAGAGATAACCCCTTGGAGGGTTTTGGAAAATTCATGGCAAAATTGTTGTTTAAGGAAACAAACAAAACCTTGTGAAGTGTTTCCTCCTATAAGTTAAAGAAATTCCTGAAGTCTCTGGAAATTTATATCAAGGTGTTTTCTTGGTATTCAAAAATTCCCCTAAGATTTTTAAAGACATGAAATGTTTAATAAGAGGAGATCCATACAATTATTGAAGCTCCTGGGTGGCTCAGTTGGTTGAGCTTCTGACTCTTGATTTTGGCTCAGGCCATGAGCTCACGGTCCTGAGACTGACCCAGTCAGACTGCACACTATGCAAGAAGCCTGCTTAAAATTCTCTCTCTTCTTCTCCCTGTGTGCCTCCTACACATTTCTCTTTCTCTATTTCCCTCTCAAATGTTTTTTTTTTAATATTTTTTAAAGATGGTTATTGTAGCCATTTTAAGATAGGATTAGAAGTTATAGTGGAGACTTGATGCAACAATGAGACTTACTTAATACATGGAACTTTGAAGTATGGCTTGAGAAGGTGACAATGAAGGTAATATCTAAAACATGAATTAATCAAAGGGTAAAAGAGAAGACATATTATATGCTATGCAGAAGTATATTCAAAGGTCCAAAGTTAAGAGAAAGGATACAGTACACAAGGAAAATGAAATACATGCAGAGATGATTGCACTAGGTTTTAGAATTTTAACTTTCATTTGCTCAAACATTTATATATCTCTTACTGCATTATTTATCTTAAATGGAACCTGATTGACAGCTGTGCTTATACTCTTTTATACACTTACCTTTTGTACAATAAGAGTGTCAGCAATCACTGAACCACGCAGTGATGGCTTTGGTTAACTATCAATATATACATCATGCCAGCTGATGTTGTCGCCATGAAAATTGCATTAGTTTCCATTTTCCTGACTTCACCTGAGATTCTAGCTTCATTTTTTCCTTTCCTCTTCCTCCCCCAACACTCTCTGAAACTTAGCATGCAATTTATTTTCATTATGGGAATTGTCACCAGCCTGCTGCCCTAACATACTCTTCTCTCTGCTGAATCCTGATCTACATCATTATTTTTGCACAGTCTCCAGGATAATGAAGAAATGAGAAGATAATTAAGTGTCCATGATTGCTTTCCTTCTGGATTGGAAGTATGTAAGCCTATTTTTGAATTGCGTCCATAAATTTGAGATTGAAGTCCACATGTAAATAATCACATGATTTTCATAAAGTCAGGTTGATATTTTATGGTCATAGACATGAATCAAAACTTTAATAAGTAAATAGTAGAAAAGAAAAGGAGGTCATTTGTTTCCATTACATTTTGCCATATTTTATACAAGCAATCTATCTTCTAACATGTTACTAGGAGCCTCTCCTGATACTGTATTTGGTAGTATCATAGGAAATTCTTGCAAAACATAGGCCAGAACAAGGACACATGATAGAAAAATAAAGACATTAAGAAATCCAGTAGCTAAAGAGTCAAATTGTTTACGTATATAAAATTATGACAAGCAATACAAAGTTATCATGGCCTCATCTATATATGACCATTCAGATGAATATTGTTCATTATCTGATGTTATTTTTGTTTCATTATAATAATGTATAATAATTTACTTTGCTTAAAGTTTCAAGTTTTTTAAAAGTTCTTGAATTTAATTCTAAAATGAGAATTATTTAATTTATTTTCAATGTAATTTAATATTGCTTTTTTTTTTCCCCTAGCGGTCTGGTACATCAGGCAGGGGAAAAAAGCTATCTTGACTCTGCAGCTTTGGTATTATTGACCTTGTCAAATAGGAGAAGGATGACAGAAGAGAACACACATTTTTCAGTGGTATAAGCTGATTATATTCAGTCAAGTCGACATTTAAGGATCATTTCTTATCACATTTAGAGTTGAATCTCATGCTACTTTTGATAAAGCCGTTCTGAACCTTAGAGCCTTTGAACTTAAGAAAGAACAGTCTGATCCTTGAGAAAACATTTGTCAACTAAGAAAAATGCACATTGATGAAGGAATGGGCCATAAATTTAAATACAAGCAAGAAAAATCTGTACTGGATTTTTGAATTTTTACCTTAAGATAGACTCTAATTTACCATAAGCACTAGGCATATTACATTTTCTCACTTGACCCTGAAGCATACACACACACACACACACACACACACACACACACACACACACAAGTTGCTTTTGACTGTCTCCTTTTTATACATTGTATATAGTGGATTTTCCTCTTATTCATAGATTAGATTCTAAAGTCATACTGCCAGAAGAAAAATCACAATATACTCAAAACTACTCTAGATAATTCCACAAATACTCTTTTAATTTCCAAAACCTGGAACCTCTGATTCTGCAAAGAATATGCATTTTATTATGGTTTCTTCCACTGAAATAATGAGAACCGAGATTCTGTTGGGACCCAAATTCTCTCTCTTTCTCTCTTTCTCTCTCTGCCTCTCTTCTCTGTTCCTCCAATCTCAATGTTTACTTCCACCTCTACCATTATTTTCGTCTCTTCTTTCTCAGTCATCTTGTGCAAACAGGCATGTTAAATGTTTATGTGATACAATTCCATGTACTAAAATGGATGGAGCTGAAATAAATCAAGGACTATAACAGAGTTTAACACTTACCTGTATTTGTATATATATTTAATAAAGTATATATATAAGCATATATATATATATATATATATATATATTTGTAAAAAAAAGTTATGCTTCATCTGTGAAAGAATGGTATATATCTAGTTAGGTCTTGTCGTATATTTTCCCAGTTCTAAAACTTGAGAAAATATATGGATGTAAGATATTAGCAAGGGCCTGGAACACTCTGAGTTCTACTGACTTGTTCTACACTAAACATCTGAATTAATCTCTCTGAATTATTCATTTAACTCTCAATGGCTACTATTTATTCATTCTTGCCTTTTTCTTTCAAGTATTTATTCATGTTACCTTTATCCATGCACACGACATGTCTCAATTTCTTCTTACAGTAGGAGTCTAAATTGTTCATAATATAACATACTTCATACTGTTATCTCTAGATATGGATTGGATAGAAAAGCCACAGAAAATTATAAATGAAATCCCTATACTAAGACAATGCAACCACAGTCTTGTGAGATCCACTTATTATCTTTAAGAAAACAAACCTCACTAAATTTTTTGCTAAGAATCAGTGCATTAAAATGTAACATATAAAGTGGATTAGATAGGCAAAAAAAACTTTTCAAAAAAAATATTTTGCTAAAGCCAATTTGCCTAAGCATGGATAATTTTTCTGCACAACCTCAAGATTGTCAAAAGTACAATGAAAATATTCCCCATTATATGTTATTAGTTGCCTGTATAATCTGGAAATCAACTGTGAATAGAGCAGACACAATGTCTGGTAGATGTTTTTGATGTCTGCTCAAAAAATTTGTTCAAGAAATACTGAAAAAATTTTTCCTGTAGAATTCAAGTCAATGTTTTTAAAATCTGACAAATATTCTCAAAGGTTGAAAATGAGTAGTTATAAAAACAAGGTAAAACACAAAAGCAAAGTAATTAAAAATGTTATCTAAAAACTGACTAATAATAAAATATGTAAAAACATCAAAGTAATCATATAAAAGAATGTGAAGTTTATAATAACTTCCTTAATGTGGATGACCATTTTTCCTCTTCTTTCCAAAGATATTTTCAAGTTTAACTGCTTGATAGAAAATTATCTTCTTCTGATGTTTTATGACCATTTTTATTCAGGCTTCATAGCAGATTGAAATTAGTTGACATCTGGTTCATTCTAGTAGGCAAAATGGGTAGGGTGGGTAGTTTCGAGAAAGTAGTAAATCTCACTGATATCACCCTTGCTTTTTATCCACTCTACTCAAACCTGAGTAATTAATATATTTTTATAAGCCTGGTATTTTGGGGAATCACCTCCCCAAACTCTGGAAGCTTAGAATCTTTTTGTTAATACCTGGAATAAGAATTGAGTGATTTAGCCTCTCAGAATAGTTAACTTTGTACTAGTTTAGGTTCTACATTCTGCCCAAAATGACAACTTGGCCATAATAGACAGGTTAACAAAAATGTTATTGATTCCTTTTAAGTCTATTGGATTGTTATTAAAATACTCTCTCGTGTCTTTCCAGTAGTTAGTTACAAATAAATTTTATTTTAATCATATGAATGGAATTTTTATTTTTTATCATTGTACATTAACAGTTTTGTATTTTATATGCTTGATAGTGTATTTCAGCTATATTAGCTTAGTATACCTGACTTCTAATATGTGATACATTTTTATTACCTTTACCTTCTAAAGTACATCATGTATAAAATTAACATAACTCTAGTAAAAAGAAATCTGTGTGAGATAGAAAAAAGCAAAATATTTTCTTTAAATAGGAAGTTCCATTAATGTGTATAGCTTGTATTTTCAGATCTCCAGGACATTTATTTAGCTACTTTCAGTGTTTTAGGCCTATTGTTTATTTGAATAACTATGAAAATTTTATTATTATAATATATTATTTAAACAATGCCCAAATAATTTACAATATCCTATCAAAGAGAAAACTACATTTTCTAACAGTACATGATCATGTTAGTTACCTTGAAATAAATGTGCATAAATGTCTAATAAGTATAAGGTGGATACTCATTTTTACAAAAAAGTTAATAAAAACTTAAGAAAATCCAAAGTATTCCTTTAATATGAAAATTATAGTTTTTTCATAGTTTTTTCTTTCTCTCAAGATCAAAGAATACAGTTTTTTTAGTAAACATGTAAGCTTCTTCATTATAGTAACCTATTAATACCATAAGCTATTATATTTATCTATAGTAATCTATTCTTTATAGCATCTATTATCTATTTAGATAAAATATTAGTTACAGCTTACACCTTTCTAAGAATTCAAGACCCCATTTATATCTCATTTACAGTATTAAGATTATGCATTAAAATGTATGTATGGCAATGTAGAACTGTATGATTATATTTGCTTTATTTGTTAATATGACTTTAAAAATTCTAAGTATGATTCCTAATCCTCCATGTATAATGTATGATTTATTTTATTTTATTTTATTTATTTTTATTTTTATTTTACTTAGTGCATATTCACCCCAGAAAAGAGAATGTGTTAAAGGCACAAATATATCTATTCCTTGTCATTTGATATAGAGTCTCACTGATTTTTAGCCTTGAAATTTTCCCTGGCAGATTTATTTAACTAGTGTAGCTGCCCAAGACACAACCTTAGTTAGGTAAGAATTTCAAGTAAGTATGGAGGCATGCAGAAAACAACTTATCTCATGACATTTTTTATCAAATAAATGTTGAAGGTTTTACACTCCAAGGAAAGAAAGAAAGCACAAGGAGTTTATAATTATGTCAGCCAGTACTTTTCTAATTTTTAACACTGTGTTTGTATGTGTGTGCTTTCTATAATCCTTGGTGATTATAGATTGAGGTTATGATCATAAAATACTCTAATGTTTTTCTAGACTATGATAGAATAAGTAGACAAAGTATTTGCAACAGTAATCTGCCTTGTGACATGGCTAGTGTTGTATTATCCTGCTGTACAATTATCTCACTAGTGCATAAAAGCCCCTTGAAACCCAGACACATATCTTATAGAACTGTTTATACCTGGAATTAACAGTTAATACCTTATTCATAGCAGATGCTCAGTAGTTATCATATGATTTTTTTCTAATTTAGCAACATGAGATATAAAAACAGGAGTGAGGAAAGATGTCCTTGTTCGCAGAATTTATAAAATATGTTGTGGAGATTGTGTATATATTATATGTGTGTATATTATATGTGTATATATTATATGTGTATATATTATATGTGTATATATATATATTTCAATTACAGAATAAGAAAACATGACCCCCCCATAATGCACTACAGATACATGTTTCTAACTAGATCAATGAAAGAAATAGACATCTAGGAAAGCAATTTCAAAATCCTGAGGTAATCCATTTATTTACAGAAAGCAAGCTCCCCAGGGTCAAATACAGAAACTATTTGGACTGATTTTATACACAAATAAATTAATAAAAACATATTTTCTAGTTTACATAATTGGCAATAAGGTGGAGACAAAGTCAGAAAATGAAAAGAAAGATAGGGAATCTAGACAGAGGGATTAAAGCCATGGTCACAGCATGACAGATGTGTTGCCGTGGTTTGTGAACACTGATGTCAGCACCTGAACTACCACTAAACTGGATGTTGAGCAGGGACATGATAGCTACTCTGATTCCTGAAAATTAGAGGTGGCTAGCAACTCACTTGACCTTGTGGTCCCTCTTCCTGCTTCACTGAATCAGCCGCCCACAATCAGAACCCCAAAGATGTATGACTGATTGGCCAAGTCCAAGTATCCTTGAGTTGACTGAAGACAAGGGTCAAAGTGACAATAGCATTTGAATGTTTCACTTTCACAGTGGTTGGACTGGAATTTCCCTGTCATAGACGTATTTCAGCTCCTGAGTAGACAAATTTCAAGAAATGTGTCAACATCTCTATTCCTCATTTGCAGATTGCATGTAGGTGCTTATTCTCTATCTATGTACTTGCACAACTTTTATAGGTCTGTACACTAACACTTTAAATACAGGGCATTTTTATAAGTTCAAATTCAGAGGCTATGACCCACTTTAATGACTATGCCAAGGCATGATTTTTGTTTTTTTGTTTTTTTAAAACTGATTCATACTTCCAAAAATCCAATGAGCTGTAAGGTGGGAGTTGGAGAGGGGAAACTTTCTTTATCAAGAAACAACTAATTTTGAATGTAACTCCTTATATAGCTTCTATTAGTCCCATTAGTCTGTAAGTACCTTAAGAGCAAACCTGTTTATTATCTTCCTGTTGCTATAGATTAGCATAGTAAAAAGCTCAGAAAAAAGCTTTCATTTGTGGAGTGGGATTTCATAGAATGTGGCTGCATAATATCTGATTTATTTTTGGAAGTCATTCAAGTTTACATGCAGTGTGACATCAATTTTATTTTGTAAGTACTCTAGGGAAATTTCAGAGTAAGATATCTGAACACTATGTATCCAAACATGTAAAATTAAAATTATAACTGCATGGTTTAAGATATTAAGATGCTTTGCAATAACATTAATTTATTTATGAAGGAAATTTTGTCTCTAACTTGGAAAAATAGGGAGGATATTTTTCTTCTTATTCTTCAATTACAAACAAAATTTAGTACTTATAAGTTATTTTAGAATCACTTGGTTATCTATCTCCAGAGACCCATGCAAGATAACAGCTGTCACATTAAATTTTTTAAAATTTAAAACAAAAAGTATCTCCTGAATATTATACTTTTGGATATTTCTCAAAATTGTGGGACTTAATTATAAAAATAATGGCCATTTTCAGGGAAAATTATTCACTTACTACAAGCTGATGAAAATGTAATTGACTTGATATACCTCTAGAATGCAAGTATTTTTTACATGAAACAGTGTAAAGATCTTCCATATTCAACTCTAGGATAGACGCTTACCTTGGCTAAATATAATAAAAACTAGAATGACACAAAAAACAAAATCACAATCCATCAAATAGAAAACAATTACAAACATTGTGATATTAGTTCAACTATATAAATAATAATTTTAAACATGAATAATCTAGAAATACCAATTAAAAGAACAAGACTGTCAGATTAGATTAAAAATCCAGACCTAACCATGGATTGTTTTACAAAGTCCACATTCAATATGAGCCCAATGTGGTGCTTAAACTCATGAATGGTGAAATCGTGACCTGAGCTGAAGTCAGCCTCTTAACCAACTGCACCACCCAGGCAGTTCTTTCTCTCATAATTTCTGATGATAAGGGTGCTGTGATCATTATCCCTGCCATCTTTCACAATGTTCTTCTTGTCACTAGTTTTCTGCAATTTGATCATAATATGCTTAGCAGAATAATTTTTTTTTGTTTGTTTGTCTCTGTAATTTTCTGTTGCTTTTCTCTGAGCTTCCAGGAACTGGGGTTTGTTGTCTTTAATTAATTTGGAAGGTTCTAATCCATTATGACCTTACATAATTCTTCTCCATTCTCTCTCTCTTTTTAAAAACATGTGTATTTGTTTATTTTGAGAGACCACATGTGCACAACTTGGTGACATGCAGAAAGAGAGAGAGAAACCCAAGCAGGCTCTGCACTAATAGCTCAAAGCCAGAGGTGGGACTCAATCCAATAAACTATGAGATCATGACCTGAGCCAAAATCAAGAGTCAGACACTTAGCCAACTGAGCCACACAGGGACCCCTATTTTACATCTAGTATTCCTATTACATTCATGTTTCAAATTTGGTATTTCCCCGAATTTTTGGATTTCCTGTTAATTTTCATTATTTCCTTCCTTCTTTCCTTACTCCCTTGCTTTGTCTCTTCAGACTGTGTTTTATTTTCCCATTTGGCATGCCTTTTAATTTTTGTTGTATGATGGATATATATATCAGGCAGTGGGGAATGTGCTGAGTAGCCTTCAGTATGTGTATCTATATTCATCTGGCTAGCAGTTGCAGTGTGTTTGATATTTTATGTGCCATAAACCTTAATATTTTAGTTGCCATAGGCTTAGAATTCCTCTGGTATTATTATTTTTTCTCCTTCTCTCTTCTTAATTCTGGACTACATTAATGCTTTTCTGAGAGAATCTGCATCTTGCAGTTTCTCTGAAGGCTGGATGCCTATTGGTGTGGTGGTAAAGTCTGAGGGAGGTGAAATTTTCTATAATTTTATGAGTAATTTCACACTTTTAGTTGGCCTGTGTCTCTGGACTGGGACATTCACTAGTTTGTCTCTCTTGGTGTAGCTCACACCTCTCTGCCCCCTTAGTTCAGACAGGAAGTATATACAGGGATAGAGTAAGAGGAAGGTCTTTTCCTCCCCCATTTGGAATAAGGCTGTGGAAAATATTTTTCCCTGGTGAGGAGGGTTTTGTTATGGAGCACACTATGTGCATATTTAATAATAACTACTCTTCCTCTTACCCAGCTAAAGCCATGAGAGAACATTCCCTACATCTTCATTGTAAGAACTTGGAAGGGTTTGGTGGGGTTTCTGCAAATAAACTGATAAAGTGTGGCAGCCTCCCAAAGATTTGACCTCTAGCAGTTTCTCACTAGGCTAGTCTACACTCAGTCTCCTGCAGTTCATCAAAATCAAAATTATCTTTAAGTGGTCCTTTCAAGTTATGGCTAAAGCAACTTCTGCTCTAGGTAAGTAGACCTAATGTTTTACTCTCTGGATTCAACTAGCTGTATATTTGTCTTCAAACCAGGTTCTCTAATGTGTCCAAGAAAACTAAGGCCTTAACTATTTCTCTGGTCAGCATTTTTTTCTTTTTGTAAGGATGCCAGTGAATACTTCCAATCTCTTTATATGTTGTAGCTGAAACCTGATACTTGTAGTCTTTTTTATAGCAACTAGAAAAACAAACTTCTCAAAGATATTACCTGATAAAAAATTGTACAATTATCTTATATGAAACTGTAAAGTATCTGGAGCTAGTAGTTTGTGCTATATTTGATAAGTGTTCATTCTCATTATATTTGCCTCAAATGTTTAAAATACATCAGGGTGACTGTAAGTTCATTGGGGTGCCTCCAGCACTTTAGAAACCACTCTAAATGGCCTGCTGCACATAATAGTGGACAAAAGAGAAGAGTGCATAGGAAATACACATATTCTCAATCACCTAGGCCATGTTCCAGTAGCACGAACTCGGCACATGGTCCCATTGGAAGTGAGAGGCCTAGGAAATGTTTTCTGGCAGCATGTAAAGGCCTGAGAGCATAGATAGTTGTCTATAGAGAGTTACTTAACCCATGATGTAGGCTTAACTGTCTATGATTTCTAGGAAGGCAGATTGGCAAGACTATTCATTAGCATTTATACAAAATTGAACAACACTTTTTAACCTGAGATTTTTATCACAGATAATATAAAAATGCAAAAAGGACCTACAAATAATCTTTTATTATTTATTTTCTCTTCTAATCCCATAAGCAGCAGGTGGGCCAATGAAAAAATATTGCAGAAAAGTAGGTTTGTTTAAAATAAGGAAAAAATATTTCAAACCAAAAGAATTTTTGGAAAATGAAATGGCTCATCTAAGAAAGTAGTTGAAGTCTCATGAGAATGTTTAATCAAAGACTTGAGTAGAAACAGTAATCTCTGAATCTGGTGTTTTGAATTCTTTCCAACACAACTTAGAGTCCCTCCTTTTTAAAAGCTGGATCTATAGTCTACTTGAACAGCAACAACAAAAAATTCCCCCAAACTATAACATAAATAACACAAAATTTTCTTGGCGGAGAGAAACGGTGCCTTTGACTTTGAGAGAAAAATACAATAACCCAGCTGAACAGTTATAGTATATCAGGTGCTTTTTCAATGTCATATCCTTTACATGTATTACCATCTCACTTCCTCCCCCAAACTAATGGGGTAGCTTTTGTTATTGTGCTATTTTACAGATGAGTAAAAACAGTCATGTAATTAAAAACATCAGTTGAATATGGTACCAGGGACAAAATGAAAACAATAATACATTCTGAATTGTACATTCTGAATTGGGTAAGTGGCGTAAACATTGGCCAAAAGATATGGAAGTTTGGAGAAGTTAGCTGTCTAAAAGGTTTGTCCATGGTGTAGGGAGATTAAAACGCACAGAGAGGTCTAATTTTGGAAATCTGGTAAAAGCACAGAGAGGAGCTTAAGTTGATGAAATAATTAGTGAAGAGATTTCTACACAGTGGCAAGGAAAATGAAAACATTAATTTGGTAAAATTAGAAATAAAATGAATGAATTTAAGTAAAAGGATTAATTAAATATAATCACTTTGTTAAACATTTATGACAACTGGCTGACAAGAGAAAGGAAGAGAATTGTTATTGTATTCCAAGCAAGAAGTGAAAATACAATTATTTTCTGTTCTATGATGGATGATTTTTTTATTGACACCTTGTATGTAGAGAATAAAATGAAAGGAAAGTAATATTTTAAAAGATACTTTCTGTTTGCAAAATATCTATACAATGAAACTATGCCTCTTTGTACCTTCAAAAGTAATTCTGTGATTTTATGGAACAAGAAAAGGTAGCACCAATTTTATAGCAGCTCAAAAGTTCACCAATCTTATGGACATTTTGCTAACTGTAATAACAAGAACACTGAGCTTGTCACTTAGTTGAAGTTTCTTCTGAAATATAGTTTATGTAGAGAAACAGCTAAAGAAAATGAAAGAATGGCAGGTCATAAAAGTCAAACAGGATAAGGAATAAAATTTTATATCTTACCTCTAGTCAGTCCAAGTGAAAAATCAAAGAAAGGAGAAGTGATGATTGCTTACCCTGGCTGAAGAATGGAAACTGTTGGCCCTTTATTCTCAGAATGATTGAAGATTTATGATAAAATATGGCAACACATGGAAACAGTTTAAAGGCCATATAACTGGGTTACCGGTGTTACATGCTTGCCTGCAATTGATTCTGTCTATAAAATATGGGTATACATAGTTTTATATATATATATATATATACACACACATACATACATACATATACATGTCTATATATAATACATAAGATATATATTACTTACATAATACTATATATATGTACATATATACATATATAATATACATACATATATTATATATAAGAAATACAAACATAGGGAATTAGGAATAAACTAGATAGTTTGGAAGAAAATAAGAACCATTCATAGCACAGCAAAGAAAATTCAGAGATCACATCCTATATCCACAGAGAAAGAGAATGAGATAAAAACTCTAATCTAAGCAATTCAAGAGAAAAAACTTCTTTACTTGGTTTCTCTACCTTGTGGGAGATGAAGCTTATGCATGGCACCCAAAATTAGAATGATGTGATGATAAGACACCATGAAGTAAGTTGTGTATTGAAATTAAATAATATGCATGACAAGGACATAGTAGAGATAGGGTTTTAGAGGTAAAATCCTAATAATGAATGGAATTCAGGAAAAGGAAAAGCCTACACATAAGAAGGCTTTCCCTGTGTCCAAGTCTGTCTGCCTGCAGCTGGTTAGGAGAGTTGAGGTGACCTGAGAGGTGAGTCCTCAATAGAATTAAAGTAAACTAGTGCTTGCTTTGTTGTCTCTGAACTGTGGTGAGGGAAGGAAGGTAACTGCAGAGGCACTAGAGAATGTTTCTTATGGTAAAATTTAATTTAGTGCTATATTTTTATGACTTGTTGAAGTACATCACTTGGCTCAAGACCACTAATCAGGTACCAGACCAAGAGTCAATTGGAGCATTGTACTGTGCTCCGTATTAATATTAAGGTACTCAGCCTTGTATGGATTTAAAAATTATAATTATACACATGAACATGGTATCCTAAACTCATATTTCTTCTTTAATAAAACCTGAAAAACATAGTCAATAATTATATGTTTTTCACATAAGATTATGAAAGATATCAATCTACTTGAAGGTAGCTATCTGTAAATGTGTCATAACATACCTGAAAAAAATCATAGAAATTACTGCTTTCTATGGATGTATGGTTTTGATCAATTAATTAGTAATATCCTTCTACTAATATAATTACAAATTATAGTAAAAAAAACCTCAGATATTTGGTAGATATTCATAGTTGATAATTTTGGGGGGATAAAGCTGTTCAAAGTACTTGTTCATCATTATCAAAAATGTTTTTATAAGATACTTTCAATGTATTTATTTTCAATTTTCTAATTTATCATAGTTAGATTTGCTGAAATATATATTTTACAAATTCCCCCTGAAAAGAGTATTTTAAAAATATGAAGAAACTCCCTTTATGCTACTATGGGAGTCTGCCTTGGGCAAGCAATTTGGTTGGATAATGAGTGAACAATCAAATATGCCAAAAGAACAAGAATATAGCCTCTCCCAAATATGCAATCGCCAGTTTATTATAGAAATAAATATTGATGTATGGCAGAAAGAAATGAAAGAAAGAATAACATAGAAAAGATAATATAGAAAAATAAGCAAATATACACATATTTAAAAATTAATTATACACATGAATATATATCACAGATATATGAGTAGAGAGTCGGGGAGTCATTTTACATATTATATGTTAATATATGAAAAGTTCAGGTATAAAATAGGGAAGTCTGACATAGAAGAATAGTATTTAGTCTACAGATCATATTCTAAAGTAACAGGGATTTTCTCAGAGTCATCCTAGAGAAAGAAATAAATCTTTACTGGAGTCAAAATGGTAAATTTGTGTCTCTGGTGGCAGAATGAAGAGTAGATCAACTTTAATATTGAATTTTCAGTATGTACGCCATGAAATGCTATTCTTTTACTAGGAAGATGGGAAAGGAGGGATGAGAGGGAAGGGATGAGAACACATATTCTGCCTGCCCAACCTCAAAACTATAAAAGTGGTGAAATATATTCATTGTTCAATTCAGCTGTGCAACAGTAAAAACAGTTTTATTTTTATCACGATGGAAAGGAAATTGTAAGAATGGAGAGACCCGCCATTATTTACCAAACAAGACTGCACCTTTAATCTCCGTTTCTAATTGTGACAAGGAGAGTTTGATTTTGTTTGCACCTCACACATTCCCTCTACAAATATATTTTACCAAGGGGAACTTTTACTGTTTTTACTACTGTTCTTCATCCACTATAATTCTTAAAAATAGAACTCAGCAAAAAAATTAATAATTCAATTAAAAATGGGCAGAAGACATAGACATTTTTCCAAAGAAGAC
>NC_043705.1:61049626-61087157 GCF_006229205.1 Suricata suricatta | reverse complement strand
GATATGAGTAGGAAAAGAAAAAGGTCTTTTTGGATTGTCTTGCTGTAACTTGAATAGTGGATAAGGAAATATAAGGGGCATGGGAAGCTATCACACAACCATACTATTAGTTAGATTACAATACATGTGCTGGAATCTACATATGAATACCAATTTTTCCAAATACACATCGAAGTTATCTTTAGTTGTTTTTCTTTTTTTTTTTTTAATTTATTTTTGAGAGACAGAGACAGCATGAGCAGAGGAGGGTCAGAGAGAGAGGAAGACACAGAATCAGAAGCAGGCTCCAGGCTCTGAGCTGTCCTCACAGAGCCCGACGCGCGGGGCTGGAATCCACAAACGTGAGATCATGACCTGAGCCGAAGCCAGACGCTTAACCAACTGACCCACTCAGGCGCCCCTGGTTGGTTTTCTAATAAGCTCCACAAATGTTTTCAGCTCTCTATTTCTACAAGTTTGGCATTTCTTCTTGTCAAAATATATGCGAAACTCATACACACATAGACATGCATGTGTTTCACAACATGTAACACACACACATGGAAAAGCATTAATGTGTGCTATTTTGCTTTTTAGAGTACCTTTCTAAAAAAATCATGTATATCTAAGGGTATGATAAGTAAAAGGAAAGAGTACCTTGTTGACTAAATATACATGCTAACTCTGACTTCGTAGCTAGATTAAGCAAAAGGCCATATTTGGTCAACTCAGATTACACATTTTAATGTGGCCTCAGGAAAAGGGTTCCATCAGTTGTGTTTATGGTGTCCCAGAGTGTATTTTCCAGTCTTTTATGTATGAGGAGTGACTCTTGATTGTGGTTGAAAGGAGCAGGCCTCCACTTCCTGAAATTTTAAAGCAATAATTCGACGACCTGTAGGGGCACACTTTCCTTCTACATTTATAACTATATGGAAACAAGAGATAATATTTTCTCTTCCCTCTGTATGCCTATGGCAGAACTGGTCTCATATAATTTGCAGTAGTATTATTGCCTTGTAATTTTTGTTGATTTGTATAATTCACTATGAGCTCTCTTTAGAGCTTCTTAGGAGCTTTGACAAACATGTTGCAGTTGGGCATGCTACTCCTATAACCTACCCTAACATGACATTTGTACACCTTCTTGTTAAAAATTTATAAGCTGATTTCCTCTTATTCTTTTCTATATGTTCAATTTTAGGAATAAATAAAGCCTAGGGGCTTCGGGGTGGCCTAGTCAGTTAAGTGTACAACTTTGGCTCAGGTCATGATCTCATAGTTTGTGGGTTCAAGTCCTGCGTCCAGCTCTGTGATCATAGGTCAGAGCCTGGAGCCTGCTTCAGATTTTTGCCTTCCTTTCTCTGCCCTTCCCCCATTCATATGCTGGCTCTCTCTCTCACTCTCTCTCAAAAATAAACATTAAACAAAAGTTCAAAAGAATAAATAAAGCCTATTTGTTTATTCTTTTAAAGGTTTTATTTAAATTCCGGTTAATATACCATGGGATATGAGTTTCATGTGTACAAAAAGTGATTCAACACTTCCGGACAGCACCTGGTGCTCATCACAAGTGCCCTCATTAATCCCTATTACCTATTTAACCCATCCTTCCACCCCCCTCCCCTCTACTAGTCATTAATTGTTCTCTATAGTTAAGAGTGTGTTTCTTGGTTTGTCTCTTTCCCTTTTCCATTTGCTCATTTATTTTGTGTCTTAAATTCCACATGTGAGTGAAATAATATTGTATTTGTCTTTCTCTGACTTATTTCACTTAGCATAATACTCTCATGACAATTGCATGGCAAAATATTATTCATTTTTATGGTCAATTAATATTTCATTAATTCCATATCTATATGTAATGGAATATTAATTACCATAAAAATGAATTATATTATATTATATATACCCCTTATATATCCATTCTTCAGTTGATGGGCGCTTGGTCTGTTTCCATAATTTGGCTATTGTAGGTTCTGCTTCTATAAACACCTGGGGGCATGTATTCCTTTGAATTAATAATTTTGTACTCTTTGGGTAAATAGCTAGATTGGATTGGATTGTAAATACCTAGATTGGATTAAAGGTAGTTCTATTTTTCACTTTTTGAGGAACCTCTATACTGTTTTCCAGAGTGGCTGCACCAGTTTGCATTCCCACCAACTGTGCAATAAGGCTCACCTTTCTCCACATTCTCATCAACACATGTGGTTTCTTGTGTTGTTGAATTTAGCCATTGTGACAGGTGTGAGGTGAAATTTCATTGTAGCTGTCGTTGTGTTTCCCTTATGATCAGTGATGTTGAGCATCTTTTCATATGTCTATTGGCCATCTGTGTATCTTTGGGAAAATGTTTATTTGTGTCTTCTGCCCATTTCTAAACTCTTATTGATTTTGGGGGTGTTGAGTTTTATAAGTTTTTTATAGATTTTTGATACTAAACCTTTATCAGTTATGTAATTTGCAAATATCTTCTCACATTCCTTAGGTTGCCTTTTCATTTTGTTGATTGTGTCCTTCAATGTGCAGAAGCTTTTTCTTTTGATATAGCTTATTTTTACTTTTGTTTCCCTTGCCTCAGGAGACGTATCTAGTAAGAAGTTGCTACAGTTGATGTCAAAGAAGTTACTGCCTGTGTTCTCCTCTAGGATTTTGATGGCTCCTGTCTCACATTTAGGTCTTTCACCATGTCTTAAAGAGACTATCTTTTTCCCATTGGATATTCTTCCTGCTTTGACAAAAACTAATTGATCCTATAGCTGTGGATTCATCTCTGGGTTTTCTACTCTGTTCCATTGATCCGTGTGTCTGTTTTTGTGCCATTACCATTCTGTCTTGATCACTAAAGTTTTGTGATAGAACTTGAGGTCCAAATTTGTGATGCCTCCAGCTATGCTTTTCTTTTTCAAGTTTGCTTTGGCTCTTTGGAGACTTTTGTGGTTGCATTCAAATTTAGGATTGTCTGTTTTAGCTCTGTGAAAAATGCTATTTGTATTTTAATAAGAATTATATTAAATGTGTAGATAGACTTGGGTATTGTAGATATTTTAAAATATTGATCCTTCCAATCCACAGGCACGGAATATCTTTCCATGTGTTTGTATCATTTTCAACTTCTTTCATCAGTGGTTTATACTTTTCAGAGTACAGATCTTTCACCTCTTTGGTTAAGCTTATTCCCAGGCATCTTATTTGTTTTGGTGCAAATAAAATGGGATTTTTAATTTAATTTCTCTTTCTGTTGTTTTACCATCATTATATTGAAATGTGACAGATTTCCATATGTTGCTTTTTTTGTTTGATTCTGCCTTTTATTCACCCACCTTTTTCTTTTAATTTTTCTTGGTCTATTTTTTCTCTAGACTAGCAGGAGATTTTTCATATTTTTTATATCATATTGAGTAGAACAGTTTTATCCTCCTTCTAAGTATTGTTCTAGCTATTTCATGAGCTTTCAGAAAATACTGCTTCAGCAATCTCTTTCTGACACAGCTTGGCACTTTTAATGAAGCCAGTGCCACACTTCACTAAACTATCCCTGTCTTGTCCTTATATGCAGAGAATGTCTATGAACACTGACAAACCAACTTCCAATTTGTCCTAGCTAATAATAACATTGTTAGAACTCAGAATAAATACTTTGTAGAGTGTATTTGAAGAATGCTCCAAAACCTTACTAATAATATAAAAACTGCATGTGACAATTAAAATTATTATAATAATCCACATTAATATTACCATCCATAAAGCAATATTTTGTAGAGATGAAATTACAAAACAGAGACCCTAAAACATCTCTGAAAATAAAGGGAAATCTGAGCTTCGATGTTCCAAAACAATAAAGGCTACTTAGAATATCAAGTGGTATAATAATCACCCTACTTTTTAGTGTTAATATTATATATCTCAGGTAAAACTTACTATGCATTGATCTCATAGTCCCTCCCGAAAACAAAAACAAACACACAAAAAACACACAAACCAAACAACCTGATGGATTTGGAAAAGAAACATAAAACCATTAAGATTTAGCATAATTGGTACATAACTTTCCTGAATGATTCTGAGAAATACAGATATTGAAAATTCCTTCTTATAGTTGGAATATGTCCTTTATTATAGAATTTTAACCATATCTTTGAAATTGTATGACTAATTGCACATACTATTATACATCTCAAACATGCTGCCTTGGAGTCACATTATTAATATATAATTGGGTGATAATATACAACTTATATGTATTATATATAACTTCACAAGTTTTCAACATATAATTTTTACAAATAAATGTAATAATACAAACTGTGTAATAAATTAAGAAAAAAACTATGTCTCAGTAGCTAAATATATACTATATGATTGTAAATAACTTTTGGAAGACTTTTTACATTAAAATTAATGTTATTTAAAATTTTTAAAAAATCTTTCTTAATGAAAAATCTTAAAAACAAGCTGAGTTTTGTATAAATTCAGATTGATTCTGGTAGAAATATGTTGGATATTTTTCTCCAGAAGAACTCTCAATAAACACTAAAAATTTATAAAGTGTAAACAATGAAGTACATAGTTTAGTAGTATATATATTTTCTAAATTACTTAACTGTATCTTTAAGTTATGAAGCTAAGTTTTCTGTAAAAACAACAGTACAAATTTTGTAAGAAGAAAATATTATATTTAGTGAAATATCAAGAGCTATGATAACTACCTGTCATATGTTAAGTTAGTTTATTTCTTTCAACTATAAATTTAGGATAATGAAATCATAGAATTTAACATGTGCTCAAATCACACTTTGCTTTATGTAACTGGGTAGGTGGAGTTGAATTGAGTCCAATCTCAACCAAATTTGTGTTCTATGCACTACACATTTAGGTTTTATTTGAGGCAAAGAAATTTTTAAAAACAATTTTGATAATATTTGATGCAATTTAAAAGAAGCTGAACTCCTAAAATTTACTATGTTTATGCACCAATATGTTAAAGTTTATAGACTCTCACTGAATAAAGCAATGTTCTGTCAAGGATACCATCAATAATGGATAAAAATAATTGTTCCATAAAGAAAAATAAAATAACTTCCCCTATTCTTAATTTCATTTGCATATTTGAGATGATGGATAGAGTTTCTTCAGTTTCTATTTTATTTATGGACAATGTGGTTTCTATTCATTCTAGGTATTATTTTGCTATCAAGTATGAGGAGAATCGATCTATGGCAATTATTTTCTAATATGTTTCCCTTACCAATTACTGAGAATAGAATCACATAGAAATGTGGACTATGTGTTAGATTTTTTTCCACTACCAAATACCATGATAATAACTAAAGTGGCATGTAAATAAAGGGCTGTGTCAACATTGAAAATAATATCTCTCCCCATTAAACATTTCAAAGAATTTTTGAATATCCAGTAAAGGCTGTTTTGAAGAGTTAAAGCAAAAATTTAAGAATGGCGCTTGTGTATCTTTTCTATATGGCCTATCCCTCGAGAGGGAAGAAGAGTATAATTAAAGTGAAACCCTTAACAGTGATCTCTTCATTAGGCCAGAGATATTGAGAAATATCAAGAGAGATTTAACCTTACTTCTTTACCTTGTGGACCAACAGAATTTGTATCCTTACTTTCACATTGAAGAGGATCAAAGTTATCTTCATGAGGGGGATGTTCAAATTAAGAAGAGTTGATTTTGCTTCTGAAATTATGGGCACATTACAGAGTGAATGGAACATACCTTCTTAACTACCCATTGATCTATACCTACAGCAGTCGATACACATCTTGATTTTGTTCTAATCTGTTTCGTCTACCTTTCCAACTCAGTGCTCTCAGAATCAGGTACTTAACATTGAGGGCTTGTTTATTCCTTGTTCTGTGGTTTGATCTTAGGAATTCTTCCCTAAAAAATTTGAGAACTGAGCCAATAACAACCTTTAACATTAGAAGACTGTAAGAATGGGCATAGTAAACATACCACATTTCAAGAGATAGCAGCCATCCTGATGATTGAGAAATAGATACAATGTTAGAATCATGGTATTATAGGGATGGCTGTCTGGGTCATCACAGGACTCTTGATTTGGGGTTATGAATTTAGCCCCATGTTGGGTGTAAAAATTACTAAAAACAAAACAAAAAAGAAATGTTCAATTTCATAAGCAAAAAAAAAGCATAGAAGAAAAAAACATAATAATAGCAATGATAAAAGCAAGGCAATGAATCTTTTGAAATAAGTATAAGTATTGTCAAAAATTCAATCCTATTGGATTGAAGGTCTTAAAATGAAAATTTTAAAAATCTAAGATAAACTTTTGAAAAAAAGAAATCAATTTATAAAAAGACTAAATCAACAGTTCTTGATAAATATGACCAAAACACACTACAATATATTCAGTAATGTTTATTTTATGAATATGAATAATCCCTATGAAAATTTGAAGCCTAAGAGTGAGGATATGAATAACAGATAAAAAGGTGAAATTTTACTTTTTATTCTTTTTCTCATCAAAACTGGTATCTTGAAAATAAAAATGCCCTAAGAAACCCTATTTGTGCTTGGTAAATTTGTGGTAAGCATGGTTGATCTGAACTCAAGAGACTTTAGGATTTCAAATGCAGAAGCTGTGGCTTTAATATCATACAAATTGTATTAGATAAAAAAAATAGATTATGTACTATGAGGTACTTATCAAAAGGATACAAAAATGTTGATTCAAAGGGGCACATGCACCTCATTGTTTATAGCAGCACTATCAACAATAGCCGAATTATGGAAAGAACCCAAATGTCCATCAACTGATGAATGGATAAAGAAAATGTGATTTATATATATGATGGAATACTACTTGGGGATGAAAAAGAATGAAACCTTGCCATTTGCAACAACATGGATGGAACTAGAGGACATTATCCTCAGCAAAATAAGTCAGTCAGAGAAAGACAAATGTCATCTGATTACACTCAATGTGGAATTTGAGAAACACAACTGATAACTTAGGGGAAGGGAGGGAAAAATAAAAACAGAGGGAGACAAATCATAATACACTCTTAAATACAAAGAATAAACTGAGGGTTGCTGGAGGAGAGGTGGGGGATATGGATTAAATGGGTGATTGGCATTAAAGAGGGCAGTTTTGGGGGCACCTGGGTGGCTAAGTCAATAAAGCATCCAACTTTGGCTCAGATCATGATCTCATCATTCTTGAGTTCAACCCCCAACCCATCACCCACCCCTGTCAGGCTCTGTGCTGACAGCTCAGAGCCTGGAGCATGCTTCAGATTCTGTATTTCTCTCTCTCTCTAACCACCCATGCCCTGCTAATGCTTTGTCTCTTTCTCTCTCAAAAATAAACAATAAATATTAATATCTTTAAATTTCCTTTTGTAATCACTTTTTGGGATGAGTACTGAGTGTAATATGTAAGAGATGAATCACTGGGTTCTACTGCTGAAGCCAAGATTACACTGTAGTTTAACTAACTTGAATTTAAATACAAAACTAAAAATAAAATAAGCAAATTATGTATTTTAATATATTTTTCTTAATAAATTCATTAATTTTTAAAGTAAATTTTTTCAAACACAAGTTTTGTTACTGTAGACTAGGGGATGGCAATTTTCTTTCTATAACAGGCCAGGTAGTAAATATTAGGCTTTGTGGATAAGATTTATTTTTTGGCAACTATTCAAATCTGTAGTAAGTAGCTCACAAGCAGACATAGACAATAGTCAATGAATGAGTACTGCTGTGCTCCAGTAAAATTTTATTTTCTAAAATGGGTTGAAGCCTGAATTTGGCCAATAGACTATAGATCACACAAACCATCATATAAGTAGTAATTTAGTGATACCTATTTTTTTCTTTAATATTTTTTGTTTGAGGTAATTATGTGGCTAGAAGAGGGATGCCAAGACAGAGTGATACCAAAATAGGTACACAGAAATTAGCACCTGGGATTCTTTTGTCTAGAAACCTAGGCAAATATCTCCTTCCATCGACTAAATGAAAAATATTCTATCTCTTCAATATTTGGAAAATTGCTATTTTTTTCACATTCTCATGATTTTACAAACATACATTCTATCTGTTTTACCCCATATAAACAAATAAACATCAGCTTTCTTGCGGGGTCCTCAGTAAACCAACAGTCAGGAGATTTTAAATGTCATCTGCCTTTGTTTTCCCCTTTTCCTCTGTTTTCCAAACTGTTGCTGCCCTCTCTTCGAACTCCTGTATAACACACCACACACACACACACACACACACACACAAAAAGCATGCCTCAGTCCAATTTACCCTAAGACTGAATATCTAAGTAGTTGTCCTTAAAGCATTTGTCAAAAAATCTTTCTTGGACAGACAAACACAGTTTATGAATGTTTGAATGTTTCCACAACCTTGATTGGTAGAGTTGAAAAGACACATAGATGAATGGATGATAGATACATAAATGGTTAGATGGACAGATAGATAGATAGATGGATGGATGTAGCATGCTTTATTTGATATTCAAATGTTTGCAAACACTTCCTTGAAAACCCTTATACCAATGAAATAAACAATACATTCTCTTTTGCCTGTTTAAACACTGCAAATCAAAAATGTCCATAGCATGTGAGACTGGCTACTCTTTTTAGGTTTGCAATTAAATTGCCTTTGAAGTGTATTAACATGAAAGAAAATAAACCTTATCCAATTGTGGTTGACATTTTTCTATTTCTACTTAGTCAGACTTGACTGGAGAGTTGGGAGAATGATGAAGTCTTATGCAGAATTATCTGTGTATACCTCAGTTATCCTTAGGGGGAAAGAGGGGTGTGATCGTAAAAAGGGAATCCACTTTGAAAGTATTTTGAATTTTTTACTTTAAATGTCAATTCATTTAGTGTCAGAGAACTAGCTTGGAATAGAATTTCTGAATGTTTGTTATTTTTTGAAACTTATGTATTGTCCATTTCCTATTATGGGTCATGATACTAGATAATATTATAACAATGAGAATATATGAATTTTTCTTTAAAGAAGATAAATTTCTCAGTAAGTTTGAGTTACATACTTAAGTTTTCTTTTGTAACCAAAACCTTCCAGAAGTTTTATTTCTAATCATGAAAGTTGGAAATGTATCCTAAAGGATCTGGCAAGTAGATTAAAAGAAAGCTGGTGAACAGCAAGAATATATTTTGTGGGATGTTTTTACACAATGCAGGTAAAAGGATAGCATTTTTATTGATTTTCAGAACACATAACTAATAAGAGATCGTCTAACAAAAAAGTATATGTAAATGAAAAACTTTATGGTTAAATATGTATATAGAAAAAATATAGTGGAACTAAAAGTACAACTTTAAAGCAAGTAGAAATGAAAATACACCTTTGTTTCTAAAAGAATTGATGATGAAATAATTGGTCATTGAATTCTTATGCACGGGAGTTGAAAAGAAACTGTTCCTTGCATTGTTCACTTACCTTTCTCGTTTTATGTTTTCAAACTCTCAGAGTTAATATTGCTAAAATTATTGGGAAGGTAAACTCATTTAAAATATTTTTAAAATATTAAAGTTCATCACATTCAAACTAAGATACTTATGGCAATATATTTTAATTATGAACATTTATGGGACACATTTCATGTATATTAAGAAACATGTATAATTTAGTTAGCAGGCAGTTGAAAATGAACCACACATATCGCAACTGATAATTTTACATTAATAATTCCCTATAAAACTAATTTTCATGTACTATAATCTTTATCTCACCTCTCATAAATGAGATGGTCTAAAACAGCCCTATGAGCTCATTCTGTTTCTTGACAGTGAGTTGCTGGGAGCGAGGGTTTTGTGTGAAACCCCTGGGAAAAGCTGTGCTCAAACTCAATTTCCTATGGACGCAAAGGTATTCTATAGGAGAACGGAAGTAATTCACAGTTGAAACACAACCTCTGTAGGTCCTGGGTACTGGGCAGCAGCCTTTACCTGAAGGCACGAAACCGATGATTTCTTTTTTAAATATTTTTATTTATTAGAGAGAGAGAGACAGAGACAGAGACATAAAGAGCATGAGCAGGGGAGGGGCAGAGAGAGGGAGACACAGAATTCCAAGCAGGCTCCAGACTCTGAGCTGTCAGCACAGGACCAGCTCAAACTCAGGAGCTGTAAGATCATGACCTGAGTCAAAGTTGGACACCCGCCCGACTGAGCCACCCAAGTGCCTCAAAACAGATGATTTCTAAACACAGACTTTTCAGCACCACCAAACACAAGATTTTTACGCATTAAAAATGCCACTGTCAGATTTATTTTTATAAAAAGAGCAAAAGGGAGTGGAATCCCTCCTAGGCAACGTTAACTGTGAGACATCCAGCAAGCCGTAGCCTAGTCGTGAATGCTTGACACAGATGCGCAATCTTTGGAAGTTTCCTTTCTCTCTTCTGTTGTGTCATTACCTCCTCACTCATCTTGCCATAATCTGTATCTTGTAATTAGAACTTACATCCAAACTTTATTATCATTTTTAAATAGCCTTTTCCCCTAAAATTCTATCCAGTTGTTCATGTACTCAAAATTAAAAATACAAGTAATGATTCATTTTATTATTAGATTAGTTAATTGAATAAAGCTATCCAACATTAACAAATCAAATCACATATGTATTTATGAATAAGGAAAATTTCAATAATGTTGATCTTATTTAATATCTTTATGTGGAAAACAATTGGCATCTAATTTGGGATTACCAGGAGACTTATTTGATCAAATACAATCTTTACATCTCTGAAGAATTCCATGTGGCTTAGTTACTTTAGTTGTATTATAAATTCAAATTAGTTTTCCTATATCCAATAAATTAGATATTCTTACTAAAGTAGGTTCCAGCTTTTAAAAAACTTTAAACAAAAATGTTGTCAATCTCATTTACATGAAAATTATTGCTCATAAGGAGGAAGTGGATTTCTGACAGTGGAGTTTAACCCCAGATTTCTAGTTAATAATTTACATCTGGAGTTTTTTAATTAATATTCAGAAGATATATAATAAATAAATGTTATAAAATCAATTAGAAATGATACTTGACATAACCTTCCTATCAGGTTACATATCAAGCATTATTTAGAAACAAGGATAGCACTATGGAGATATTTGTGGGATAATATAAAAACATCAGGATATGAAAGGACTTTTATATGGTTTTATTACTTCAAATATCCTAAGATACAAAGGCTAATTTATATTTTGTATTAGAAAGAATACTTGAAAAGGGAAAGAAAAAATCAAAATTAAAACAAGACAAAACAAATAAATCAACAAAAATATTTAATAGCCCAATTTGCTTTATGTATCTGTAACCTGGGAAATATTAATATTCCATAAAAGCACTAACAAAACAATGTTTCTCATGTGTCCACACTGCTTACTAAATTACGGAAATCTATTTTTTTCCTATAAGTACCTATAAACAGATATACAGAACTTCCAATAGTTTTGCACAGGCATTTGAAAATACAAGCAAATACCCACACTTTTCTGATTTTTCTGCTCTCGCTGGCTTGGAGGAGAGAATTATTTGTCCTGAATTACTATTATATGCCATCTATTCTTGGCTCTATTTGAATCAAGTAGCTCACTGAAATTTAAAAAGTAGAAAAAAGGAAATGTTATGTTATTTTTCTGTTTTCTGTAATGCCAAGATTGAAGATGCTTTTTAGGAGCAGGGATCATGCCTTACTCACCTTTGATCTCTCTCTGACATTTTAAAGTCGACCTAGGTGTCCTGTACTTTCATTTTCAGGAGGGTTTACAGAGAAATAAATAGAGATATTTATATCTCTTGAAATAATAGAGAACTTGACCAAAAAAATGTATCATAACCAGAATTCCCAATAATATAAAAAGAAGAAATTACTGGGTAATTAATGGATAATGTAAAGAAGTAAAATTTTGAGGGAAATAAGAAATCATTCTATCTCAGTAATAAATGAAACAAAATGGTAGGGAAGTAAAATGGAAAGCAAGAAGCTGAAAAATTATAAAAGTGCTAAAATATGATGTTGCTGTTATACAAGTGTTTCGCCATTGTGTGGTACCAATTGTGGTCACACAACAAATTGAGGAGATATCCCTAGAAAATCAATTTATTAGTTATCAAAAAGTAAATGAATAGAATGAGGCAGTTTGCATCAATACCTGAGGTTTACTGGGCTGTATGATATTGACTATCCTTCCTAATCTTGGAGGCATTGAGGCTTGAGAGCTGTAAAAGTAAATAGCTGGAAATACAAGGAAAGTAACTTACTCAACCTGACAGAAAACCAGCTGGCTGTAACTCTTCTGTTCAGTGTAATATATTCATTGTCAAGACATGCAGAGAAACATGTAATTAAAACATCTGGAAATCATACCAATGTGGGGCAGTAAAACTTTTATGAAACAATATCTTCCCTTTCTGAAGTGAACCTGAGTTGACTGCCTTGTTGTTCTGCCACAGCCACAAACTTCGTTGCCTTGTGTGTGCGCTCTTTTTCTAGGCTCTAACAAAAGGCAACATAAAATGTTACAGGGAAATTGACTAAAAAATTATAGATTACACAGATAATGTGACAAAACCATGATAACTATATATCATATACTTAAACACGAACAGATTTGTACTAAAACATCCACAACGTGAAGATGACAAATGGAGTTACTGACTTGGCATTAAAAGGGGAAATAGGCATTAATTAACACATTCTTGGGCCCACACCATTGCTTATTATATATTGCATATACTAGGAATTTTTCAAGATATCAGGTACAATTTATGTAATTGTAGATTCACTATGAAATGTGTGCTTTATAAGGCCATCAATATTTATGTAAATACAAAATGGTACTTCACTGAGTTTAAACTATCTACAATGTGCTTTGTCCCTTTAAGAACATTCCCTTTTTCATAAAAAATACATACTTCAGTCCTTTGAAAAAATATGGTATTTTATTCTTGGATCAAGATACGTATTCAAAATATTTGTACCATCCAATGTTCTCTTGCTATTGGAAAACAGGTGCTTGTGATAGTGATGCATACTTTGGCTTTCCATAGCACCTCAAGGTTTTCAACTGGACTTTCTTGGTATGAATTAAAAAAGGGGGTTTTCTAAGACTGTAGATTCCTGTGAGAAATTCTCCTGAAATGTCCAATACATACCCTTTTTATCAGTGACTCATGGGTTACCTCTGCCTCTAGGCCATGTACACAAAAGGAGATTTAATGAGTCTTATAATATATAAGACTATTTATATATTGCCAACTTGTTGTTCAAAGTGCTTGTGAAAATTTATACCTCTATTCCGCCAGCAGCGCACAGTAAGTCACTGCTACTTTTGAAATGAATGGTAATGTCGGCCTTTATGTTTTATCTTTCCTTAACTGGTGAACTTGATGCTATTTTCCACTGTGCTTTTAATTTGTATATTCCTAATGCCCTTTGAGAATGAGCATCGTTGTATGAGTTTATTGGCTTTTAGTGTTCTTTTTCATTAATTTTTGTGATTACCCATTTTCTATTGTCTTTTCCTTTAAAATTTTGACATTAAGATTTATGCATATGTATCTTTTCTTAGATTTTTGCATCACAGATAAATTATTCCCATTAGTAGTTTAATTATGGCTTCTTATAGAACAAAATTTAGTTTTCTTTTTCTTACAGAATTTCAGTCATGTTTTTGCTTTGTTGTTGTTGCTTAAGATTCATTCATAGTTGCCCACAGGTATTTTGGCTACTATAAAATGGATTTTTCTATACCAATTGTTTATTAAGTAATTATTGATATAAAGCACATTCCTATTTATAGTATATCTATCCTGGCTAAGCTTTTTTTCATTTGTTCTAATAGTCTTTTTTTTCTTAGTTTTACGGAGTCAAATAACATTGTCTGCTCTCTTATCATTTTATATGTCTGATTATAGCTGTATTACCTTGTTTAAATCTGTCTACATGATATGGACAAATAAATGAAAGGTACCTAGTTGATATATCTTTCTCAGCCTGTCACTTTTAAAGGATTAGTTTAAATATTTAACTGCTGTTATTGTGGTTAAGCATGAATCAGTGTCATATTTTATTTGCTTTTCTGTATTTGTGATAATCACTATTTTTGTCTTATCAGCCAGTTTAATATTATAAGTAAATACAATTTCAGGAAATGAACTATGTTTGCATTCATGAAATATACCTAATTTAATCATGTTGTGCTTTTAAAAATAAAAATGCTTAATTAAATATGCTAAACTTTTCTTGAAGCTTTAGCATTTGCCTTAGTAAAATTTTCAATCACTGACTTTCATTATGATACTGCTCTTACTTGCCTTCATTATCATGATTATATTATTTTTAACCAAATCTGTTAGATGATGTTAGTTTCCTCTTCAAAAAAGTATATAATATTTTCTGTTCTTTGAGAGCTTGGTAAATATTTGCATATAGATTTATTTGGATTGGGTATTGCATTACGTAAAACAAAGAGATATTATTTTATGACATATTTAATTTCTTAATGATTATTGGGTATTCAAGTTCTTAATATTTAGGGAGTAAATTTTGAATGTTTGCACTTTTGAGAAAATAATAAAGCACATCTCACATCATACATGAAAGCTTATAAGGGAAAATCACATGGGAGATTCATCCTTGTTTTCAAGAAGAAGAAAGGAGAAATTAAAATGCTCCTCTTGGAGCTACAGGTTTTCAAGTGCTTTTAACTCAACAGTAGAATCTTTTGAAGTGGCATATTCTGCCATTCTTCCCCATCACTCTCTAGCTAGCTGGCTGTCTAGCTCTCTTTTACTTATAACTATCCGTATCTATATGTTTACAGAGTTTTTAATGTTTATTTATTTATTTTGAGAGAGGGCATGCACCCACATGCCTGTGCAGGTAGAGGAGGGGCAGAGAGAGAGAGACAGAGAGACAGAGAGACAGAGAGAGAAAATCTCAAGCAGACTCCACACTCAGCATGCGGCCCAACACAGGTTCTATCCCATGACAGTGAGTGAGATCATGACCTTAGCCAAAATCAAAAGTCACTCACTTAACCAAAAGAGCCACCCAGGTGCCTCTCTATACATTTGGCGCTGCAGGTTCTCTATATTTTCTTAATGTTTATCAGCTTAAAATTGCTGATTTTCACCTTCTAAAGTGCTGAGAGTGATTAGAGTTTTGTGCTCAGCTTTTCTTGCTCTGTGCTTTCCTCTACCAATATATCCCCATTCTTGAATTATAGCCAAGTTTTTGACAATAAGATGGAGCCCAGTTACATTCATGATTTTCCTGATTCAGTAGTTGGAAGAGTTGGCCAGCAGTTGGAAGAGTGAGAAAATAAATGTTTGGTCTTTGTATTCCCACATTCTTTACCCAAAGTAGTCTACGAAGTCAGAGTCAAATGAAATACAACAGTAGTGCATTTTAGCTGACTTTTATAAATGACCATGACCCAACCTAACCCTTGGTATCAGACAGACATGCCGGCCCGATTACTCCATTTCACTGCAGAGGACAAATTCATCGTTGCCATTGTTTCCTTCAAGACCTGAAACCATCAGAGACCATCTCACCCCCACTCACACCTACTTTCCATTTCTCCTTTTGTGTTCTTAGAGCTTGGGTATTTCCCTATCTACATTTGTTTGTTTGATTTTCTCACTTTGTACATTAACCATGATTGCTCCTTTTAGATCAGAAACTATGTATCAAAGAAAAAAAAAAAAACCTGACTGTGTCTTCCTAAATGGAAATCTGTGAAAGATTTTATAACAATGGCAATTATTATTTTCGGCCTCTGTCCTTCTCAGACAACAGCTGTACAATTTTTAAATCAGAAGAACTTAATATGTTTTCATACCTAACTATATTTCATTTCATTTCACTTCACTTCATTTCATTTCATTTATAAAGAAAGATATTCAGGGAAGAAAAATTATTTGTGGCAGTTAAAGCTAAGTATACTAAAACCATAAGTTTTGGAAGTAAGAATCATGTCCTAATGAGCAGGCCTATCACAGAGATGAACTCGTTATTAGGTGCCCTGCATAAGCATAGTAGGCTGTGAGTGCTTAGTATACATGCAAATGGCTCTGATAATTTTTTATGCATTTCTATTAAAGCTTCTCCATTTTTCACAGACATCTAGTTATGCACAATTAGACAATGTTTACTTCTACAAAATCAACAAGAATCAAAGCCTTTAGCTCAAAAATATCTACCATAACTTGCCCTAGTGTCTAGAATTTTAATAATCTCTATTTATTTGTTTTCATTAGGACATTAGTTTGTATCAAAAATACAACCACTCCTGGGGCTCCTGGGTGGCTCAGTCGGCTTAAGCCTCCGACTTCAGCTCAGGTCATGATCCCATGGTTCATGGGTCCAAGCCCCGCATTGGGCTCTGTGCTGACAGCTCAGAGTCTGCAGCCTGTTTCAGATTCTGTGTCTCCCTCTCTCTCTGACCCTCGCCTGCTCATGCTGTCTCTCTCTGTCTCTCAAAAGTAAATAAAAAACAGAAAAAATTAAAAAAAAAAACCAAAAAACAAAAATACAACTACTGCTGAGGTTTATACTTAATTTGTATGATATTTAGTTGTCACACAGGGCCCAGAGGAAATACAAGATTTCACAGAGATGATGATGTAGAAAGGAATGTGCTGAAAGGAGATAAGGAAGGCTCAAGACAGCAAATATTATTGGAGAGGTGTAGGATACCTGGATTGAATCTCAAATTTTAGGAGCCCTCACAGAACAATAAAATAATCAGTGAAATTAGATATTGCTCTCAAAACATGTAAAAACTATTCATTTGTACCTCTATGTTAGGAAATTGAAAAGATTTCTTAATATATGAGTGCTTCTGTCTTCCCACAAACCTGTCATCTACCGACCATAAAAGGAGAACCTTTGTTCAACCACAGTAAAAAGGAGACATAAAAAACAAGAGAATTGTGATGTAGACATGACTGAGGAGACTAGATCAAACATAAACTGAAAATGTTGAAAGTTACATGAAGCTGGATGTAGTGGAAGTACAGACTCAATAAATGAGTGGGTCAAGCTTAGAGCAGATTCAGATTTAAGAAACAGAGAAAAAAGATTCTGACATTGTTGCTTTGAATGGTAAGATGAGCTCCATTAATGTGCTTTGAGAAAAGTAAATACGGATTGGATTCCTTCTCAATTAGTATCTGATGTTAAATGACGCCTCTTTAAATGCAACTCAGAGCATAATTTGAACCTTATGGGCCTATAGCTTATGTCTGGGCTACACTATCAATTACTTTAGTTAATGTACAGTAAAGTGTAAAGCAAACCTTGAATTGGAAAATGAGGCAAGAATTTTTATTTCTTCATGTTCATTTATTTATATTCACATCCATGAAAAAAGTCACATACAGAAGTATGAGTACTTTGTTTTGGAATTGGGATGTGGGTTTTAAATTTTATTTTTTAAAGAAATGTACTAAAATGTAAAATGTTTGTGCCTCCTCTCAGAAGTGTAACTATCTAATAACTAACACCATCTGAGAGAATGTGATTCAGAACAACAAGTTGATTTAAGAAGGATCATCACATTTATTGGAAAAACACAAAACATGTACATTCGTGAGAAATAGCAGAAAACTTAGCACATAAATGACTCTCTGTCTCCTATACTTAGAGATAAAAAAATACCATGGCCCTCATTTCATTGCTAGAATAGATATGTTAATAGCTCCTCTAAAATAGGAGGAGCTGATATTTGAACATAGATATCAAAGTTGGCCATTGTAGGTATATATACTGAAGTCACTCAAACTTCTAAAATGGAATGTTTGCAAATTGTCCAGTTGCTAATATGGTCTTCTATACTCTGAACCAAAATAGTTAATTATTAATATAATGTTGCCCTAGGATAGCATTTGAAAACTACCTAATTTCTTTTTTTAACTGATATAAATTTTAATTATTATGTGTATTTTTAATATAACATTTAGACAACAATTTTTTAGAGAGGATATGAATAAAATGTTCCTCTATTTATATAACAAACTATAAAATTAATGTGATGCAGGGACACCTTGGTGGCTCAGTCTATTAACCGTCTGACTCTTGATTTGGGCTCAGGTCATGATCTCAGAGTTATGAGTTCCAGCCCCATACTGGGCTCTACACAGTCAGTGCAGAGCCTACTTGGGATTCATTCTCATTCTCTCCCCAACTAACACACTCTCTCTTTCAAAATAAATAAATAAATTTAAAAATTAATGTTATGCATATATGTTTAGATTCTATATGTTAAATTTTGAATAAAAAGGAGTCTGTTTTGCATTTGCTATTAAGATGTTTGGCTCAAATGTACATTTTGAAAGCTCTGAATATGCTATACTTTAATTATCTTTCATGATGCAATATAAATATAAAGGCATTTATATTTCATAAGTAAATTTATTATTTAAAAAGTAAATGCATTATTTAAATTAAATTAATACAGCTTAATAAGTATTAGGATTCATTTTGTAAGTTATTGTTCTGAGGATTTTTAAAATGTGTTTTATAGTTTATTATTTTTCAAGGAAATTTATGCTTAATAATTCCTTGTTATAAGATGAAACCCTTTACATTTCTTTTTTTCCCACATACAAGACTAACTAAAGAACTCATCTTATTATTTTTTAATATTTATTTATTTTTGAGAGAGAGACATACAGAGTGTGAGTGGGGGAGGGTCAGAGAGAGAGGGAGACACAGAAAGTGAAGCAGTCTTCTAAAAATACTTAAAGTCTATAAAACATTACCAATATTGCCTACGCCAATCTTTTATCTTGAGATGACTCTTCCTTTACAAAGGTAAAATTAATTAATAGTAAATGTAGAATATATCTGAAGTAATTCTGCATTTAATATTCTAAGGATATATTTACTGATTTACAAGATCAGAATTGATGCAAATACTATTTATCATTAAAATGCTAAGAGGTCTATATCTGAGGGAAAACAAATCTATATTTTAGGACAAAAAAAGTCAGTCATTGATGTTTTGCTGAAATGAGGTTTTAAAAAATCTGTGCTTCTCCTTTAGTCAAAAGCTCAGAAATAAAAAAATTTAGTTTCCTTCCACTTGTAGATATAAGGAAAGCATACAGTTCATGAACTGTGACACAAAGACAATTTCATTCACATTATATACCACGTTTCAGTTAGAAGTGATTCAATTTCTGGGAACATAACCTTGACCTCCGCGGTGGTTATTTTTTATAGCTCTACAATTTGAAAAATATTATATGAAAAGATGCAAGTAGCAGCAAAACACAATGATATGCTGTCATCTTTAAATCATGAGCTTCTATATCTTTTCTCCAAATGTATAACATTTATACTGTCTAACAGAATATTTGTACTTGCACAATTATCTCCATGTAAGTTATTTAGATTTCAGATAACAGTTTCAAATCATTTCCTTCTTGAGAATCTTCTTTAAAGAATTAAGAACATGTATGAATGTCATTACATCACTTATTGTTTTAGGAATATTTATTCTTTTTAAACATTTATTCATTTATTTTGAGAGAGAGAGAGAGCACAAGAAGAGGAGGGTTGGAGAGAGAGGGAGAGAGAGGATCCCAACCTCTGCACTGTCAGTGCTTCACAAGCCAGGAGCCCAACCAACTGAGCCACCCAGGCACTCTTAGGCAATAATTTCAAGGCAAATGTTACTTATTATAAGTCCAAATACCACTCCAATAATAATTCTTAATAGATTTTTAATTTGTTTTCAAATACCTATTTCTATGTGGCCGTTGGAAGATTTTAAAAACAGTAAAATTCCAGATGTGTATGCACATCTTACTTTGTTTCAACATGGTGGCAGAGAAATACAGTTCCCTTGGATTCTTGAGGTTGTTAGAATTTTCTGACAGTATATTTTTGCTTTTGAGAATTCCTTATAAAGTATCCCTTTAAAATCAGAAAGAGTAAAGAGGTAAAATATTCTAAGAAGCCTGTTATAAGGTGTGGTGATGGTTTATCTCATTTCACCCTATTAGAATTTATTAAATCATGTTGATAAGCAGGTATTTATATTGATGGATACACAGACACATTACTTAAGGAGTGAAACTGTATTTTTCCTTTATAGCCACCACAACACAGATCTTAGTTAATTTCCTACATTATGTCCTCTCTGGTAAACAAGTCACTGTATAAGCCAGACAAGGACATTTATTATTGAGTGTCCTTTGGTCTGGATAATCTTGATTACTGTTGTTGCAGAAAAGACTAATTCTTCAAGAGCCATTTTGTTCACACTACATTCAAATGAAGAATGTGTTTAGTTGGAAATTACCATGTATCTTTATAAAATGTGTAGTTGTTAATCTTTTTTTCATGTGTTGTAAAATACTCTCTAAGTTTCTAATTTAAACCTGTAAATTGAGATATGCAAGACATGTTGCCTTGATTTAATTTTTTAATTAAATTATTTTAATTCCAATATAGTTAACAAACAGTGTTTTATTAGTTCCAGGTGTAGATTATAGTGATTCAACAATTTCTTACTCTGCTCAGTGCTCATCATGAGCATCATGCATTAATTTGTAAACCACCCGTTTCCCAACAACTAAACAGTTGATATTCTTGTTTATAAACAAACACTTTGCATGCATAACATATTTTATTTTACTATGTTAACTTTACTTATTGTCCTTCATTTGCTATAAATTCCTTTTTAAAAATCTTCTTTAGATAGGGGTTTGTTGTACCTATATCAGGCAAATATAGAAAGCAAAACACATTATATTAAATTCCCAGAACAATCTGACTTTTCAAGAAAAGTCTTTAAACTGACTCTAACACTATTAAGTCTATTAGCATCAGCAGTATTCCAGATTGCTTAATATTTTATTAACAATTTCTGCATACTTCCAATATCTATACATTTGACTCCTGATACTGATGTTCAGCCAGTTAAATTTGGATTATAAATCAAGGCTGTTCACTCATATAGCCTTTTAATGTTAAATTTAGTTTTAAGGATATAAATATAAAATATCCTTCTGTAAACACTGGCTAAAAAAACTACACTGGTTTAGACAAGTACATGAGAGCTAAATTATGGAATAATACATGATATGAGGCACTAAAATTATAGAGATAGTCTACTTACATCCTAAAAAGGGCATACTTAAAATTCACTGGATAGGTCTATAATTTATTTAGAGCTATAGTGATATAGAAAACTGAGACATGATTCCAAGCAATTCAGCTTTGAATTAACAAAACTCAAGTAACTCAAGTACTGAGAGTATGGAAAAATTGGCACCCATGCATATAATCAAGCCACCAGTCTGTAAATTGAGTCAAACTATGAGATACAATTTGGCAATGTCTAATGAAGTTAAGAATATAACATGCCCTATGATCTACATTTAGAAACATTTTTATATTCATGAAATGAGCATGTAAACTATTGCACTGTCAATACTTACCAAATCCTCATAATGATCTAAAGTTAACATATCAAGTGATTTAAGCAATAATGGAGTATTTATTAAACGTAATATCAGTAGCCATTAAAAAAATGTGCCAGTTCTGTATGTTTTGTAAGAATAATCTATAAAATATAACTGTTAATTTAAAAAACATGATTTGGAACTGGTAGTATACTCTGTTACCATTTGTATACATACTTTATCATTTAAGTAAAAGTGTTTATTATGTATATAGTAGAATATGTATGGATTATCTATGAAAATCTATAAGCACACAGGAAAATCTATCAGTAGAAAGGGGTATTCTGAATGCCAGAGAGATAGAATAGAAAGATGATAACGATTTTATTGCCTGTTCATACTATTTCTTATTTAAAAACATGTTTCAAAATGTTCTAAAAATGCATTCCCAACATACTTTCAATGCAATCATGTCTAAGATTATTATTGCATATTGTAAAAAACGGAGCCAACGCTCTGCCTTGAATCAATATTTATGAAACTCAGAGGCTGAGAGGGATGAATAAAACTCTGGTAAGATTTTTAGCATGTGGCTAAATAAAGTCAAAACTGACCCATTCTGCAATTATACATTAAAATTTATATCACTCTCTACATGTGTTAATTCAGCTGCATAAGTTGTGCTTTTTCAGATTACACAGTTACATATCTCATATTTGGGTAGCAAAGCCTCTTAACTAATGCAGATTCAAAAGATTTCAGCAAAACTAGAACATGGAATTCCATAATCTTATGAATTTACTTGAATTGGCTGGATAGCAGAGGAAAAGCACTACCTTCTTCTTAAATATAAATGAGTATTTATTTAGATGCCACACACACGTTTTTATAAATGTGTTTTATAAACACATCTGTAAATGTACTTATGTAAGTGTTTGTGCATGTGGGTATAAGTAAACATCAGATCTTTTAACATAATTTTACAGTGCTTAATGTCAACTAACTTGTTGGGTGCAAGTTAAGCAAATGAATATGTAAAATAAAAGAGAGATTATGTAAACAGCCTGAACACCACTGTTTATTTCAATAAGAAGGGGACACAAATCCACTCCTGGGGTGGTGCATGCCCAGCTAGGGGTGTATTTGGCTTGACCACTTGAGGAGCTCTGTTGATCTTCCTTCTCTGGCCTATTTGTACAATTTACAGCCCAGAAAACATCCACCCATGATTAAGACCTTCAGACTGTGCCTGTCAGTTATGAATTCTTTGGTGTCGAGAACTTCATACTTCTGGACTCAGGTAACTAGGATTTATTCCTTTGGAAAGGCAATAACTATGTAGTTAGTGGAGATTTTGCCCTCATAAATTCTCTGTAACATCATTTATTGCCACATAATTCATAAAAATAGTGGGGGTGTTCTGATTTATGATATGATTCAGCACAAAAGTTTGAGGACCAGAATTCAAATACACAGCACATGGTAACATGTTCAATTTCAAAGAAACGTGAGTAATGAATTGATTGCTCTTAACTTTTTTAAATCTGAAATAATATAAAATCATATAATGTGATTCAGTAGGCAAGCTATTATCAGGAGCATAATAATAAATCCAGTGCTCCTGCAAGTATTTATTATTGTGTCTTATTTCTAAAACTTAATATATATATATGCATTAAATTTATTGTTAGTTTGGTGAGTGCTTCCTGTGGGGGGTATTTAGAAGCCACACACACACTGGTCTCTTTGCTCTCTCATTCTAGTTACCCAATGAAGGTTTGTGTCTCTGTGATGAATTTGCACAGGCTGCATTAACTATAGAAAGAAAAGGGGGCTCAGGAATATAATTCCAAACAACTTTAACTTTTCTGTTAAACTGTATATGACATTATGTACATAGGTTCTCTTGGGTTGACAGTACTCAATCCCAAAAGTAAAAATAAGTGACCTTTCACAAATTCTGAAAACAGGCATGGGTGGGGAGACAATACTTGGAAGGAAAGAGAAAGGGATATTAACAGTGTCAATTCTTATTTCTTGTATACCCTACACAGTACTAACACTCAGTTATTTGAAGAAGAGATGTATACTGTGAAATATGACTTTTTTATAAATTTTAATGATTCACATGTTAGTGCATTGATCTTGAATAAGATGTATATGCTCTAGGATATGCGAGGTGTAAGATACCTATGAGGGTGATGAAAGAAATGAGTAGAACTTCTGTTCAAATCTTAACTCACCTTTTATATCAATCTATTTATATTTATCATTATGTAAAGATAGCAGAAAGAATATCTTGTCTGTACCTTCCAGGTTATTCTTTTTAGCTTACAGTCTGTATGAGTGAACATGGAGCCATAACAAAATACCATAGGCTGGGTGGTGTGAATAGGAGAACCCATTCTGGAGGACACAGGTCCAGGTCAAGGTGCTGGCTGATTTCAGTTCCTTGTGAGAGTCTCTTCCCAGCTTGTGGCCAGCTCTCCTCTTGCTGGGTTATCACAAGGTCTTTTCTTTGTGGGATGAGAGAGAAGAAAGGGGAGGAAAGAGAGAGGAAGGGAAAGAGAAAGTAAAAGAGAGGGAGGGAGACAAGGAAGAGACAGAGAGGGTCCCACTTTGCTTTAACCTTAATTATTATTATTCCTTATGAGATTGTGAATTGTTATTCATTTAACCATAATTAATACCTAAAAGCTCTGTCTCCAGAGAGAGTCACATTGTGAGTTACAGCTTCAATATATGAGTTTGGGGGTTTTCTTTTCACCCCATATCATTTTCCAAGACAGGATTAAAAAACGTTTGTAGGAATTTTTGCCAAATAATTTCAGAGAAACTTCAAATGTAGCAATAAAATGTTTGCTATGTATACATCAGATTTATATATGAAAAAGAGGTTAAATAAATATACTGATTATATATTTGTATAGAATACTAGATATTAGAAGTCATGAATAAATATATGGTAAATAACATGTATCTGAATAAACAGTCCCTATATATTAGAGAAAGGTTTATTTACGTAATAATTTATAGTCCACACCATATTTTAACACAAAAAGAAAATGTTCTCTTTCTACATAATTCAAGACCAAATCTATAACTTGTATTTCTGTACCTTCAGTGGAGACTACTCTATTTCTTAACTATTTGAGAGCTTTTTGGAAGTACAGAGAGTTGCTTAAATTATACTTTGAGCTCAGAGAGATGATTTTTCTCTTCCATTCTCACAGCACCTTTCAAATCCATCATCTGACAAAGGGAAAAAGGAAAGGACAAAGAGTAGTCCAAGGTGGAAGACTCATAGCATTTTTTCCAGGGCTCTAACCTTGAGATTTTTAATGTTGCTCTGATATACATTTTGACTTTGACATTAAGGAAAGTACCCCCACCCCTACTCCCCAATGTGAAAAAAACAATACCTTATTCATTTAAAATAATTGTCAATAAGGGTCTGCCTCTTTAATGTGGGAAAAGGACTGCAGCACAAAATTCTTTCCTAAAGATGAGGAGATAAGTGGGAGAGTCAGCAGGGGGATTTTTTAATGTTCACTTTGCAGCAGGTCCAGTGAAAGTCACTCTGTGGAATACAGCTGACCTCTGACTAAATGGCAGAACATTTATAAAAATGTCCACCGTTCCATCTTTTGACCCAATCTTATTGAAGTGACTCATGGATTTAGGGAAAAGAAACCCACAGATCATGACTAGTATTATTATGATTACCACTAAAGCTGATCTTTGGAATTTTGTGTGCTCCAGGCACTAAAAATATCTCTGACACATTGAATCCTGCCATTGTTGTAACCTGTCTATTTTATTCTTATATAATAACACCTTGAAATCCTTAGAGATTTGTTCATGAGAGAAAGCATTAAAATATATCATCCCAGTCAAATAAAACCTGCTCATCCACAGAATATCTTCACAATGATTTTTACTTATTGTAAAGGAATTCTCTAGAGAATTAATAAACTCACTATTTTCAACTTTGGGCCAGTTGTTACAATACATTTTATATCACTAGAAGGGTTGAAGTATAACCAGTCAATAAAATCTCATGTGTCTTTTTTTTCTTAAGTTAGCAACCATACAAAATGACAGAATACTAAAATATGCAATATGCTGTGAAATATGTTGTATAACATTTCAAAAATATAACAGACATAGGGTATTTTTCAATGTAAACATCAACTGTTCTTACAGATAAGAAAATTTTAACAAATAATTGTAACTAATGACATTTATAGTAAGTTTTTTAATATACTTTCAGGAACGAATAGTAACAAATAGTAATGGTATTTTATTAAACCTTTTGTCCTTTTGGCAGTTTGAGATACCTAAATGTAAAAAGTCCTGAGAAAAGCAGAAAACCCTGAACTTTTTCTTAAATGCAGGCTAAAGGTCACAACAAGGATAAGTTAAAAAATGATATTCGTTTTGTTTTGTTTGAGTAAGTGACAACAGCACTATCTGAGTTTTATTTTTGGTCAGGTATCATGCTTGGAAATATACATAAATTACTGGGTTTAATTGTTATAATCATACGAATAGGTAAATTTATGAGTGAGTTGAGATTTAGAGAGGTTAAGGACTGTACTCGAGGCTATGTAGCTAAGTAAGTAGCTGTTTCCAAGAGATGCCTTTGGTTGCAAATAATAAAAGCAGCACTAAACTAAGCTAAGCATAAAGGAGAAATTCATTATTAAGGCTCCAAACCATTTTACAAAACTCATGAGTACAAATCCAGTTGGGCATCAAAAAATGGTTGTTTCCTAGTGTTGAATAGTTCTTTGTGGCCTGAGTTGAGTCATTCTCCTCTCTCTCTCAAAAAAATACCTTAGATTTCATATTTTTATGGTGTAACTTGATCAAATTTCACATTTAAAACTTCAGAAGCCTGAAGCTAATGATTCCTTCCTTGTCTCAGCTTAGTTAACATGTGCATTTTTACACCGGTCACCTTACAAGAGAAGGATATCACAGTATATGACCTACTGACAGCTGTACCCAGGAAGAATGAGAAATTATTATGTTTAATTTTTTTTTAATATTTATTTATTATTGAGAGACAGAGAGAGACAGAGCATGAACAGGGTAAGGGCAGAGAGAAAAGGAGACACAGAATTCGAAGCAGGCTCCAGGCTCTGAGCTGTCAGCACAGGGCCCGAACCCACAACCGCAAGATCATGACCTGAGCCAAAGTCAGTTGCTCAACCGACTGAGCCACCCAGGTGCCCCAAGAGTGAGAAGCCAATAAGGTCATCTAAAAAGTGGCTACTACAAGGGCAGAACTGGCATGTTACTCAGACCAGGGTTAATTGTCTCAAAAATGCATGATTTGAACACTACTCTGGCTTCTTTAAAAAGCCTGTCACATTTTGCTCTTATATTTTCCTGTCTGCTTCTTTCCCAGATAACACTAATTAGTTGCTGTGGTCTGTGGCTAGAAATAGCAACAAAAATTGCACAAACAACTGGGTTTCAGAAATCTGATTCTGGTAGGGAAAACTCTATATTTCAAGAGGAATGGTACTTGGATATTAGATGATTTTAATGGATGGAGGTTCAATTTTTCTTCCTGTTCTCACCAGAGTGGTTGAGGATTTTTAATAATTCCTGCATTTGGAAATTTTGCAAAATACAGACACATGAAGTTTTAAATTTTGAAATCAATATACATGCAAGTTTAGAATTTAGTAAATTCTATACAAGGTAGTTCATCTGATGAGTTTACCCTTGTATTTGGCCTGAGCACAATAAGTAATGAAGAATGGAAGATATTTCTATTTTAATTTCTAATTAGGAGCAAAGGGAAGGGAAATTATTTTGTCTCTTTTTCTCCCCATGGAAGTAGGACATTTACAGTGAAACCATTTAATACTGGTACTTCTTGAAGAGATGTTGAAAGTCTGGAGCATTTTCATATAGATGAAACCATTTTTAAGGCATAGTCTCAGGCACTGCTTTAGGACACAATGAAACATGACACTTGTTAGCATGAACTCCATGGTAGGGTGCAATGTCGTGTCCCGCCCCGGCCAGAAGGGCGGAAAATCCTCGTGGGTTCTTGATCCTGAGGGAGGGAAAGAAAGGGCAGGAAGGGGGACGCACAGAGAGGAAAGACAACACACGGAATCCGATCAAGCCTCTTCTCGTTTTATTGAGAAAACACCCTATCTTATAAAGGTTTCAAGGCGGGAAAACAAGGCAGCTGACCTAGGTCAATTGCTAGGAAACAGGGTTAAGGGATTAAGGCTGGAGTGAAAGAGGAACCAGACTAAAGTGTTTTAGCACAGCGCCTGAGGGGCTGATACTACCCTGCCTGCAGGCGGTTGAGCTTTGATCTTCTGGCTTCTCCTGACAGGGAGTGGCGCTCCCCTGCCTATTTTGCAACTCCCCTCAGGGAGTGACATATCCGGCTAGCAAATGGCCAAGCAGCTGAATCTTTGCCACTCCCCACAGTGCAATATTGTTTTGACTACTGACATCTCTATGGCATTGGTCAAATTGCTTATCCTTCCTAAGTCTCATACCTAATCTATTAAATGACTTCATAACAATAACTATATCTAGGGGTTTTCACAACTATTAAGTAAAATAATGTATCTAAATGATTTAGCAACATACATGGTGCATAGCAAATCTCAATCATTTTAGCTATTATCTTTATTTTTTAATTTTTATTTATTATTTTTGAAAGAGAAAAAGAGAGAGGGAGGGGAGGTTCAGAGGAAGCACAGAGAAAGAGAGAGACACGGAATCCGAAGCAGGCTCCAGGCTCTGAACTGCCAACTCAGAGACTGATGTGGGGCTCAAACCCATGAACCATGAGATCGTTACCTGAGCTGAGTCAGACGCTCAACTGACTGAGCCACCCAGGCGCCCCTTAGCTATTATCTTTATAATTATGCACTGTGTTATATTTTTTCAAGTAAGACATATGTGCACTCACATCTCTCCTCTGTTAATTATTTAGTCAAGAAATTTAAGTAAGCCTCTTACTCACTCCTATTTTTACTCATTAAAGTAGCTGATGATCAATTTCTGTTGACAAAGTGTTGCCTTCATCTTCAAGTTTGCTGGCAATGTGGAATCTCAGACACCACAGGATCTAGTAGGTTAACAAGATCTACTATGCACTTTAATATTGTGTCATGATTCCCTCTGTAATTAGTGTGGCCATTAAAATTCATCCCTTTCTCTCTTACACAGTAAATGTATATGGTTGTTGCTCAACAAATAATTGTTGATATGATATTCCATATCTCCTTACAGAAGCCACAAAGTGAATGTTCAATTATGTACTGTTGAGATATTGTGATTCTGTTTCAGAATATTTGATTTTTACAAAAATTTGGCAGGTCCTGGAATGAGGTTAGATGATGAAGGATTAAGTCAAGAGAGAGGTCGTTAAGTGAACACAAAGTGACATAGAAAGATTGAGGAGGAAAGGAAGGCAGTCATGGCTGCTATGTTTATAAAAATTGACATGTGTGTATTTTCTCTCCTCCAGTTGTCAGTACCACTGTGACTTTCAAGGATATATAAATTCTTGCCTCCCTGTATTCTAATTGTAGTATAAGATCTGACAGTTGTTTTTCTTTTCTTTTTCGTAAGTGCCTGACTTAAGCTTTCATTGCCTTGATTGCCTAACCATACTTTAAAGAAGATTATTTCAAATAAACACATTACCAACCACAAAACTGGATAAAGAGCCATCTCCTAGTTCCAAACTCAAACCCTTCAGGTTCCCTTTTTAAGAGGTCTTGGTTGAGTTCAGTAAGAGATCATTTGGGCCATTTGTGTCTGTTGTTGTTTTGTTTTGTTTTGTTTTTGTTTTTGCTTTTCCTGTGCTTCACATCCCCCCTTTCATGTTTTAAATACACCAGTAAACAGTGAGCCTGCAAAACCTAGCCTCCTACCCTGGCACAGATCAAAACAGAACCCAAGACCCATGCACTTACTTGACTCCCCCTAGACTTTGGTGTGTGGCCTCACTTGTGCCATGTAATATCTAGGACTCTAAGTAATAAACCTGATCTCTTTCAAAGTTTCCTGGGTATTGTTGAGGACCTCTTGCAATAATAATAAGAACCAAAGGGCTGGTCCCATGAATATATTGATTCTCCCTAGGTGGAGACCAACAAAGAAGTAGCTTGTCTTCTTGAAAGTAAAGATTTTCTTGCATGTAAGCAGTGTGGGAGTAGAAGATAAACATGACTAGGATTGAGAAACAAGAACAGATTCACAGTTGGTCAAAACTAACTCTGTAATCTTAGAAATCCTCAAATTGACTTTCTTCATGAATATCCATAGAGAACTAAAGTTACTAACACAGTAAAGTAAAAAATTTTCAAACAAATTCTTATCCTAAATTGTTACTGTCATTTATAGAAAATAGAAATACAAACAGCCTGATTTTCTATTTTCACCACTTTTCTTTTCTGAAAACACATTCAATTCTCTACAAATCTATAATTTGATTCAATTTCCACCTTTTAAAAACTGAAATACTATCACTCTCCATTTACCTATCAAAAGCAGATGATTACTTTCCTTATCAAACTATATTAATGTTTTCATTCCTTGTTTGTAGTGGAAGAATGCCCTGATTTCAAACTATATTTCAAAGCTATAGTAATCAAAACCATATTCTACTAGCATAAAAATAGATATGTAAACATATAGATAAATGTAACCCAGAAATAGAGAGCCAAAAATAAAATCATGCATATATTGTCAATTAATTTGTGACAAAGGAGCCACCAGTATACATTGGGGAAAAGAGTTTATTTTGATTAAATAGTGTTGGGAAAACTGGACAGTGGCAGGGAAAAAAATGAAACTAGAAACTTGTCTTACATTACACATAAAAATCAAATCAAAATGAATTAAAGCCTGGATAAAAAAAATATTGTATAGGAAAATATATAGGTTAAGCTTCTTGATATAAGTCTGGTAATGATTTCTTGGATATGACTCCAAAAGTAAGTAAGTGGCACTACACCAAACTAAAATGTTTCTACATAGCATAGGAAACCATCAACAAAATGAAAAGACAACCTACAGAACAGGAGAAGATATTTGCAAATTATTTATCTGACAAGGAGTCAGTATCTAAAATGTATTTTAAAAATGCATACAACTCAATAGAAAACAAAAGAAAACAAAACAAACAATCCTATTTTATTTTGTTTTGTTAAGTTTATTTATTTTAAGAGAGAGACAGCATGTGTGGGGAAGGGACAGTGAGAGAGAGAGACAGGTAGAGTCTTTCTGCTGTTGGTTCAGAGCCTGGCATGGGGCTCAAACTCATGAAATACGGAGATCATGACCTGCGCAGAAACCAAGAGTTTTGGTATAACAAAAACTTAACCAACTGAGCCACCCAGGAGCCCCACAGACAATTCTACTTTAAAAATGGGCATAACTGATGCATTTCCCCCAGAAGATATTCAAATGGATAACAGGTACATGAAAAGATACTCACAATTACTAATTATCAAGGAAATACAAATCCAAACCACAATAAGGTATTACCTCAAAGCTGTTAAAATGGCTATTATCAAAAGATAAGAGAGAAAAGATATTGGTGAAGATGTGGAGAAAATGGAACGATTGTGCACTGTTGGGAATATAAATTGTTACAGATGCTATGGAAAACAGAATAAGGAATTTTCAAAATATTAAAAATAGAAATACCATATGATCCAGCCATCCTACTTCTAGGTATATGCCCAAAGGAAATGAAAAAGGATATCAAAGAGACATCTGCACCCCATGTTCACTACCACCTTATTTGCAATAGCTACACTGTGGAAATAACTGTCAGTAGACAAATGGATGCAGAAAATGTGGTATATTATATACAATGGAATATTGTTTAGCCATGAGAAAGAGGACAATTTTGACATTTGTGACAATGAAGTTGGACCTTGAAGGTATTAGGTAAGTGAAGTAAGTCAGAGAAAGCCAAATACTGAATGACCACAGTTCTACCTGGAATCTAGAAAAGCTGAACTCATAGAAACAAAGTAGAATAGTGGTTGCCAGAGGCTTGGGCGGGGGGGGGGGGGGGGGGGGGGGGGGGGGGGGGGGGGGGGGGGGGGGGGGGGGGGGAGATAAACTGCTTGGGGTGGGAGGAGCAGTGAGTCAAAGAGTATAAACTTCCAGTTATGAGATGAACAACTTCTGAGGATTTAATGCAAAACATGGTGTTCATAGTTAAAAATAATGTCTTATATGTTTGAAGGTTACTAAGAGAGTAGATCTTAAATGTTCTTACCACAAAAAAGAAACAGTAACTATGTGACATGATGAAGGTGTTAGCAAAGCCTATGACATTAATCATTTTGCTACATAAGTGTTTCACATCAACACATTGTATAGCTTAAATTTACACAATATTATATGCCAATTATATCTCAATAAAACTGAAAAATATTAAAATAATCTCTTATTAAATTCAAAAAATAAGTAGTAGACGTAGGGTTTAGAGGAAAGAATAATAAAATCAAGATAAGAATATTTGGATTTATCTTATCTCTGACCTTACAGATCTGAATTACTTCAGGTAAGCGTAAAGCCTTGATATCAAATATCTTCATCTATAAATTAAAGGAGTTGGTCCAGATTCCTTTAGAATAGTTTAATTTTAATTTTCAATAATTTAAAACCCATTTACAATTTTTAATTTCCTTGAGAAAATAATTTAAACTTTACTGCTTTGGTTTGTGAAACAAGTGAAAAGATTTGGTTGCAAAAATAATTGAAAATTCAAGAGCACAGGAAAATTGTACAGAGCAGGAAAACAGCTCTAAGAATAGCATATGAATATCAAGAATTTATAAATTCTCTTAAAAATATCTATATGTACAGCTTTATCATAAAATTATGAACATTAACCTAAAACACTGATGTGACAGCACAATAAAAAATGCCAAAAGTTACTCCATGTGATAATCTGACTGAATACACTTCTGTGACTAATGAGCAGCGTAGGCCCAAAGAATGTAAAATTTGGCCATTGGACGTACACCATAACAGACACATTACACAAACAGTAGCATTTTGGAAATTTAACATTTCATCCATATTTTGCAGGTGTCTACATTGTACAGTCTTAAAAATTATTGGCTCTCAAAATATAAGCATGGTTTTTAGGAGATATGATTTCATTTTGCCATGACTTTTTTTTCTTCTTGGACCAATGCACATTTCTATGGACATAACAATTCTAAAACACAGATCCTCTTCTAGAACATCTCATTACGATAACAAGAAGGGGAACTGACAATTTTATGACAGCATGAATATTTTAGAGATGCAAATTTTGCTCAAAAATCAGTGGAAATTATTAAGCGCATATTATAGTACAGGTGTTTTGCAGGAATGAAGTCCCAGACTGAAATGAGTCAGCTAGCCTGCACAGATGGATGCCATTCTAGTTGGACAGATTGCTTTGGAAAATGAAGGACTTTGCAAGTTTATGGAAACAGTTTTCTTTGCTAGCTTTTTACATAAGACAAAATAGAAAACAGTTCAAAAGAGTATCCTTTTTCATCTTTTAAAATGTTCAAGTTCTGAGTTATTATGAATAAATATCTTTGCAAAAGAAGCATTTAAATTGATATTTTAAAAATTAGGTACAAAGAAGTTCAGAATCGTTCGTCATATTTTCATCTTTACACATGCTAATAATTGCAAGTGTCTAATTACTTAGTACTATCTTTTGTACATCATGTCCTTCTAATGAGATTTGGGGATTCCTTGTATTTCTAATAAGATGTAGTAATAAAGGAAATTTTTTCTTGTATGTGTTAACTTCCCTATATATTTAAAAGGGAAAGAAAAATCACCCATTATTGTGGGCAAGGAAATATGCCAGGAAATTGTCAAAAAAGGGAGGCTCTGATGTCCTGCTGTGGGAAATGCAGACGGTGGACAGTCCTAGCTGTGGCCTTCCTCAAGGCCACACAGGTCCTAAGCACCCTGCACCTGATGACTGAGCAAAGTGGAGGTGTAAATGACTGGCCAGTTTCCTTTCTGTAGGACAAGAACTCCTTGCAGAATCAGTCAATCTTTTTGTCGAGATTATATCATAGTTTAACACGTTAAATTAACACCCCAAATTCTGTCTCAGCCTCTGTGTTTGGAGAATTCAATCTACAACATACATTCAGAATCAAGTAAAAATAGAAACAGAATGAAAGAATTTGTCCATGCCACCACAACACATGATATATAAATGTGTAGGTAAGAAAAGGAGACAATTGGAACAGTGGTTCAATATTTACTAATTCACTGGTCATGGGGATTTTATAGATCACACCTACTGAGAATAATGGAATTGACCATATATGAAGTTGTTGATTTTGCAACTCTGTATAAACAATGCATTGTTTTCCCTCCAAAATACTCTGGTAGAGGGCAAATGTGGGTATTTAAGGGTAGTGTATTGTACTAAACTTATTTTAGAGCTTTATCCTAATTTCTATGAAGGCAGACTTCTTTGATTTTATATTTAGGATCATTTTCCCAACCATACTAAAACTCCTTAGAATGTGTTCAGTTTTACAAAATGAATTATCATGACTTGAATACACAGGGAGAAATGTAAGCAATTTCTGTATAATCCTATAAAATTTTCATCGCCATCTGGAGAAACAAAGATGCCCTCTTAAAGAGACAAAATACAAAGGTCATGTGCAAATGCTCTGAAAGCTATATATCTAAGCACAAATATAATGTCATAAATGTTGTTGCCACATACTCAGAAGCAGTGCTTTACATATGTAAATCAGCACATTCATAAATACATTTGTAAATTAGTAATTTACAGAAGTATTGATATGAACTTTCTAAAGTCTTTATATTAATTCCAGCTAACATACAGTGTTATATTAGTTTCAGGTGTGTATTATAGTGATTCAACAATTCCATGCATCACCCGGGGCTCATCATAAGTGCACTCCTTAATCTCCATCACCATTTAACCCATGCCCCCGCCTCTCTTCCCTCTGGTAACAGTTTGCTTTTTATAATTAAAAGTTGGTTTCTTGAATTCTCTCTCTTCTTCCTTTGCCTTTTTGTTTTGTTTCTGAAATTTCGCATATGAGTGAAATCATATGATATTTGTCTTTCTCTGACTAAATTATTTTACTAGCATTATGCTCTCTAGTTCCATCCATGTTGTTGCAATGGCAAGATTTCATTCTTTTTTAAGACTGGATAATAACCTAGTGTGTGTATGTGTGTGTGTGTGTATGTGTGTGTGCATGCACATACCAACTCCTTTATCCATTCATCAACTGATGGATACTTGGGCTGTTACTAGATCTTGGATATTATAAGTAATACTTCTCTAAATATGAGATGCATGTATCCTTTTGAATTAGTGTTTTTGTATTCTTTGGTAAATACCCAGTAGTGTGATTGCTGCGTTATGGGGTAATTGTTTTCAACATTTCGAGGAACTTCCATACTGTTTTCCAAAGTGGCTGCACCAGTTTGGTGGCTGTATTCACCCCAGCAGTTCAAGAGGGTTCCTTTTCTTCATATAATCAGCAACACCTGTTGTTTCTTATATATTTTTTTTATTTTAGCCATTCTGACAGGTATGACAGGTATCAAAACTCATTGTAGTTTTGATTTGCATGTCCATGATGATAAGTGATGATGAGCATCTTTTACTGTCTGTTGGCCATCTGTATGTCTTCCGTGGAAAAATGTCTGTTCATGACTTATGCCCATTTTATCATTGGATTATTTATTTATTTTAGTGTTGAGTTTTATAAATTCTTTATATATTTTGGGTAGTAACTCTTTATCAAATACACCAGTTGCAAATATCTTCTCCATTCTGAAGGTTGCCTTTAGTTTTGTTGAATGTTCCCTCACTGTGTGGAAGCTTTTTATATTGATAAAGTCCCAATATGTCCAGTCCATACTTGTCTGTCCCGGCCAGGCTGGTCAGTCAATCGTCGCCGGTTCCTGAGGGAGCGGGTGAGAATAGGGTAGGGCAGAGAGCACAGAGAATGTTGGCAAGACAAAATCTCCGATCAAGCCTCAGTTTATTGAGAAAATACCTACACCTTATAAAGGGTTCAAGGCGGGAAACAAGACAGCTGACCTAGGTCGGTTGCTAGGAAACAGGGTCAAGAGATTAAGGCTAGGGTAAAGGAGGAACCAAACTGAAGTTTTTAGCACAGCGCCTGAGGGGCCGACACTGCCCTGCCTGCAGGAGGTTGATCTTTGTACTTCTGGCAGCTCCCAACACCAATAGTTTGATTTTGCTTTTGTTTCCTTTGCCTCAGGAGACGTATTTTAAAAAAAGTTACATCTGATATCAAATTGGTCATTGCATATGTTCTCGTCTAAGATTTCTGTATGGCTTCAGGTCTCACATGTAGGTCTTTCACCCATTTTGAATTTATTTTTAGTTATGGTTAAGAAAGTAGTCAAATGTCTTTCTTTTGCGTGTTGTTGTTCATCCTTTTCCCAATGAATATTCTTCCTACTTTGTTGAAGATTAATTGACCATATATAATTTTGGGTTCATTTCCAGGTTTTCTATTTTGTCCAATGGCTAACTGGGTATATTTTCATTGTTCATGATTTTGTTTATTTGAGTCATATCTCTCTCTATCCTCATACTATTTTGTTTACTACAACTTTGTAATAACTTGAAACCCAGAATTGTGATGCCTCCTTCTTTACTTTTCTTTTTCAAGATTGTTTTGGCAATTCAGGGTCTTTTGGTGGTTCCATACAAGTTTTAGAAATGTTTGTTCTAGCTCTGTGAAAAACACCAGTGATATTTTAATAGGAATTTCATTAAATATGCAGATTGTTTTTGGTTAATATAATCATTTTAATAAACTTTATTTTTCTAATTTATGAGCATGGAATGTCTTTACATGTGTTTGTGTCATCTTCAATTTCTTGAACCCATATTTTCTAGTTTTCAGAGTAAAGGTCTTATAACCTCTTTGGTTAGGTTCCTTTGTTGGTATCTTATTCATGGTGCAATTGTCAATGGGACTGATTCTTTGATTTTTCTCTTTGCTACTTCATTATTGGTATATAGGAATGCAACAGATTTCTGTATGTTGATTTTGTATCTTGTGACTTTAGTGAATTCATTCATTATTTCTAACCTTTTTTGGATCTTCTGCATAAAATACCATGCTATCTAAAAATAGTGAAAGTTTTACTTCTCTTCTAATTTGGATGCCTTTATTTCTTTGTGTTGTCTGATTGCTGTGACTCGGATTTCCAGTACTATCTTGGATTAAAGTTTCTCCCCAATAAGCATGATGTAGGATGTGGCTCTTTCATATATAGCCTTTATTATGTAAAGGTATCCTCCAAATCACCTTTCTGGAGAATTTTTTCATGAATGGCTGTTGTATTTTTCAAATGGTTTTTCTGCATCTATTGAAATGATCATACGGTTCTTTATTCTTTCTCTTACTTCTGTGATGTATCACGTTGATTGATTTTCAGATATTGAAACACACTTGCAACCCAGGAATAAATTCCTCTTGATTATGCTGAATGATTTTTCAAATGTATTGTTGAATTCATCTTGCTACTATTTTACTGAGGACTTTTGCATTCATAGTCATCAAGGATATTAGCTGTAGTTGTCTTTTTTTAGTGGGGTCTTTATCTGGTTTAGCATCAGCATAAGGTTGTCTTCATGGAATGAGTTTAGAAGTTTTCCTTTCTTTTTTGGAATAGTTTGAGAAAAGTCGGTATTAACTCTTCTTTACATGTTTGGTGAATATCCCCTGGGAAGCCATATGGTCCTGGACTTTTGTTTATTGGGAACTTTTTGATTACTGATTCACTTTCTTGCTGTTTATCAGTCTGTTCAAGTTTTCTATTTCTTTCCATTTCAGATTCAATAATTTATATGTTTCTAGGAATTTTTCCATTTCTTCTGGGTTGTCCAATATGTTGGCATATAGTTTTTCATAATATTCTTTTATAATTGTTTATATTTCTGTGGTGTTGGTTGTTATTTCTTCTCACTTGTTCATGATTTTGTTTATTTGAGTCATATCTCTCTCTTTTTTTTACTAA
>NC_043705.1:61041996-61049526 GCF_006229205.1 Suricata suricatta | reverse complement strand
TATTCCCTTCCTTCTGTTTTTTACTTGTTTGTTCTTCTTTTTCTGACTCCTTTATGTGTAAGGTTTTGCTGATTATTTGAGATTCTTCTTGTTTGTTGAGGTAGACTTGTATTGCTATAACCTTTCCTCTTAGAACTGCTTTTGTTGCATCCTAATCCTTTGTACCACCATATTTCCATTTTCTTTTTTTTCCATGGATTTTTTTAATTTCTTTTTTTATTTCCTTGTTGACCCATTTACTGTTTAGCAGTATGTTATTTAGCTTCTACATATCTGTCATCTTTCCAAAGTCTGTCTTGTGATTGACTTCTAATTTCATGGTGTTGTAGCCAGAAAAGAGGCATGGTATGACTATGGTATTCTTGAATTGGTTGAGGCTTGATTCAAGGGCTAATTCATACTGTTCTGGAGAACGTTCATTGTGCAGTTGTGCAATGTCTTCTGCTGCTTTAGGATGGAATGAACTGATTATATCAGTTAAGTCCATCTGATCCAGTGTGTCATTCAAAGTCCTTGTTTTCTTGTTTTCTGTTTAGATGATCTCCACCCACACTGGTGTAACTGGGGTGTTAAAGTCCCCTACTGTTATTGTATTATTATCAATTAGTTCCTTTATTTTTGCCTTTAATTGTTTTATGTACCTGGGTTTTCCAAGTTGGGTCCCTGAATATTTACAATTGTTATATTTTCTATTGCATTGTCCCCTTCATTATTATATAGTGTCCTTATTTATCTCATTACAGCCTTTGTTTTAAAGTCTATTTTGTCCAATATAAGTATTGCTACTCTAGATTTCTTTTGACATCCATTTGCATGATAGATGTGTTTCCATTCCCTCACTTTCAAACTACAGGTACTTTTAGGCCTAAAATAAGTCAAGTAGGCAGCATATAGATGTGTCTTGTTTTTTTTTTATCCATTCTCTTACCCTGTGTCTTTTGATTGAGATGCTTAGTCCATTTAGATTCAAAGTAATTATTGACATATATGTATTTATTGCCATTGTATTCCTGTTTTGATGTTTTTAATTTTTTTCTGAAGTTTTTCTCCAATCTTTTCTTATCATTCTCTCTTTCATCATTTACTGGCTTTCTTTAGTGACATATTTGGGTATTTTTTTCTCTTTATTCTTTGTTTTATAAATGCTTTTTAAAATTTAGTTATTTGGATTGAGAGAGATGGCACAAGGAGATTAAGGGCAGAGAGAGAGGGAGAGAGAATTCCAAACAGACTTCACCCTGCCAGTGCAGAGCCTGATGTGGAACTTGAACACATGAACCATGAAATCATGACCTGAGTTGAAACCAAGAGTCAGACACTTAACTGACTGAGCCACCCAAATGCCAGGTGCCACTAAATCTTTCAGTGTTTTTAAATATATGTTTACCATCAGGTTTGTATATTACCTCTTCTGAATATAGCAGTGTCAGTTAAGGTGATGATCGTTTAAGTTTGAAACCATTCTTTTTTCCCCTCCTCCCACATTTTAGGTATATGCTAATATGTTTTTATCTTTTACTTTTTGAATTCTATGACTGATTCTTTACAGAAGTATTTATTTTCACTGCTTTTGTTTTCCTATCTTTAGAATGTGACTTCAGTGTCTCCTTTCCATTCAGAGAGCCCCCTTTAAATATTTCTTACAGGGCTGATTTAGTGGTCATGAATCCTTTAGTTTTTGTTTGGGAAACTCTTTGTCTCTCTTTTTATTTTTATACTTCCAAGCATTGTTTTATTTATTTTTTTAATAATATTTTATTGTCAAACTGGTTTCCATATAACATCCAGTGCTTCTCCCCACGAGTGCCCTCCTCCATCACCACCACCTCTTTTTCCCCTCTTCGTTCCCTTTCAACCCTCGGTTCGTTTTCAGTATTCAATAGTCTTTCATGATTTGTGTCTATCTCTCCCCCCAATTCTCTTTCCCCCTTCCCCTCCCTATGGTCCTCTGTTAGGTTTCTCCTTTCTATTCTGAGTCAGAGCTTTGGTAGACAAAGTATTCTTGGCTGTAGATTTTTCCCATTCAGCAGTTTGAAAATCTCATGCCACTCCTTTCTGGCTTGCAAAGTTTCTTACGGAAAATCTGTTAGCCTTATGGGTTTTCCCTTGTAAGTCAGTCTTCTTTGGTCTTGCTGCATTTAACATTTTTTATCAATATATTTTGCCAATTTAATTACAATATAACTTGATGTGGCCATGCTTTTGCTGATCTTGATGGGAGTTCTCTGTGCCTCCTGGATCCAGATGTCTGTTTCCCTCTCTAGATTAGGGAAGTTTTCAGCTATTATTACTTCAAGTAAATTTTTTGCTTCCTTTTCTCTGTCTTCTTCTGGGACATCTATAATACAAATGTTATAACATTTGATGAAGTCAATGAGTTGCCTAAGTCTATTCTTGTTTTGCATAATTATCTTTTCTCTCTTTTGTTAAGCGATATTACTTTCCATTACTCTTTCTTCTAGGTCACCTGTTCCTCTGCTTCTTCCATGTTGCTGTGCATTTCCTCAAGCATGTTTCTCATTTTGTTTGTTGAACACTATATCTCTGCTATGTTATTTCTTACCTCTGTGTTAAGAGTCTCAATCATGTCTTCCACTTTTTCCTCAAGTCCAGTGAATATTTTTATAATCATTGATTTAAATTCTGTATCAGGGATACTATTTATATCTGTTTTGCTTAGATCTCTAGCCATGGCCTTGTCCTATTCTTTCATGTGGGATAAATTTGCTTGTCTTTTCATTTTATCTGTTTATCTTTGGTTTGTGTTTTTTGTTTTGTTTCGTTTTGTGTGTGTTAAGATAGTCAGCTCTATCCTCTTCTCGTGGAAGTAGTGACTTTATGAAGATGAAGTCCTGTAGTGCCCTGCAGTGCACTGGCTCCTATTCACCAGAACCTGGCACTTTAAGAGAGCATCATCTATGTTGCTTATACCCTGCTGTTGTGTCTGAGTCACTTTTCCTTTCTGTGCAGTTGTCTGCACTGACTCTGCCTGTTGTGGGCTATGCTTATTCTCTGTGGTATTAGTGGGACCCAGGCAGGCCAATAATGAGCTGGGGCATGGGCTAGGGTATTAGCAAAATCTGTGATGGGCCACTACTCCTATGCTGGATCCCCCAAAGTGCCACAGCAGCTGGGGGCACTACACTGGGTGTATGACACTGGGTGTGACAGAAGGTGCTATAACTGGGGGGAACATGGCTGAATGCAACATGGCAACTGAGAAAAGCACTTGGTGGCAGGTATGCACCTGGCAGCTGGGCTGGGAGCATGATAGTGGCTGGGGGTGTGAGGCTGGCTGCAGTGGCTACTGTGCACCCAGTGGCTGGGCTGGGTCCACTGGACTTTAACAAAATTGGCTCCAAACTCAGGACTTAGGCTAGCAGGCCTGGAGTGGTAGAGCCCTCAGGAGACTCATGGGTGTGGCACCCTGCTAGCAGTTTAGGAAGTTGGCTAGCTAGCAGGTATATGTGCAGCCCTGCCTCTTGCAGTTGGCCCTGTGTTTATGCTGCGGTGGGGAAGAAAAATGGTGCCTGCTGGAAGCCATTTCTGAACTCGCTAAAGTTGAGAAAACTCCTTGTGAGGTAAGGCAGGTTTGCAAGGCTTCCTGCCATCAGATGGTGACCACTATCCACCCCCACTAGTTTATTTTTGCTTGAGCACAGACCCCCAAAACACCTTGTTGACTGGTGTCAGGAGTGACTTTTCCCCTTATTCTAAATATGCTAATTACACCTTGTGAAGGAACTTATTGTAGGAATTTCTTCTTTTGTGATTATAGAAGCAAATATTGCATTTCCTGAGAAACCTATTTTTCTTCCCCTCAAGAAAGCAGGCTATTGACCTCTGCTCACAAAGGACTAACTTTTTCCTTTGCTATGCTAAACACATTGCCTTGTATTTGAATGCTGAAGATACCTTCCTTCCCCATGTAATGAGCATCTAAATCACCTACATCAATCACTATTGATAAAGATTATGCATGAGTCTTCTACTAATCTAATTTCTGGGAAATTTTTACATACCAAAGAAATGTGTCATCAGAAATAATTGTCTAAGGCAAATGCCACTTCTGTGCTGGGGCCCATATATTCTTTTCTATAAATAAAGCCGACTTTCAGGTCAGTGCAGTGATGCCTACCTGGTGATCAGAAAGAAACACGAGGCTCTCTCATCTCTCTCATCTCTCTCTCTCTCTCTCTCTCTTTCTTTCTCTCTCTCTCTCTCTCTCTTGTGCCAACACCATCCATCCTTTAGGAGACCCTGGTGCCTTCCAGCTCCTGCATTTTCACAGAAGTTTCCCAACATGCTCTGAAATTAGTATGAACAGATCTGTCTGCTGTTTTCTCCTTGTGTTGTGTCTACTGCCAATTTTATATTGCCTCTCAGCATAGGCTGCTGTCTCTTTAAAGGCAATGGCCCAGCTAGCACTCTCTCTTTAGGCTCCTCCAGTCAGCTGCCTCTTAAACCTCTAGTCTCCAAGTCCTACTGGTTGTACAAACTCACAGAATTTAGCCTCTCTGGTTTACAAAGCCAAAGGTTATGGGGATTAATCTTTCCCATGTGAGTTCCCTGATGTGAGCCTATTTTTCTGTCTTCTCAGCATGCACAGTACCCTCCCTACTGTGGGATTCTCTTAGGTTTTTTGACCTTCCTAATCTTTCAGATGCAACTTCTCTATATTTAATTGTGGAGTTTTTTTCTGCCCATTTTTGGATCACTTTCCTGTTTATTGGCTTAAATGTGGATGATATCTGGTTGTACACTTTGGATGGGATGATCTCAGGATTTTCCTGCTCTTCCATCTTCCCGAGCTCCAGAGAATAGGAGGTCTATCGATATGAAATTTGCTTTTTAGAGTTAATGAAAATTATTCACCCTGAACACTGTGTAAGTTCATATGTTATTTAGATAATGGTTGAATTGTGGTTTTCTTATTGATAGGGCATTCAGAATATGGTTCTGACAGTTAAAATTTTCTTTGGCTTGATGTGTTTACCAGTGAGAACAATTTGAGTGTAATCACGGCATAAATTTGATTCTTCATTACTCTGTCATGGCCAACACAAACACATGTGCATTATTTTGTATCATTTGGGAACTTGTTAATTAGAAACAAACAATTTCAACAGAGAAATATATGGAAAACCATTTGTATATCCTTGGAATGTCTGACAGATCCAGTTTCAACAACTCTGGCTGCATGTACTTGAAGATTTATGAAGTCGGCTAATATCAGAAGTTGTTACCAGAGGACTTCCCTTCATTCCAACTGAATGATAAGGATGTGACAGAAGTTGACTTGGATATTGGCAGCCAATAGCCATGTAATGGCTGGTGTTATGGATCCTAAAATCGGACCACATGTTGTTATATCCCTGCTGTATGTAATCTTGGGCAATCTACTTTACAGAATTATTTTGAGAAATAATTGCAGCAATTGCACATGAATACTTGACCTAGTTGTTGATGCATAGTAAGTGTTCAACAGCTATTATCGGCATCAGCAGGATCATCATTTACCTTGACTATGAGGCTACCAATATCATAAGGTGTTCTAGGTTTTAGTTACTATCATTCTACAGAGTTCACATATGCACAAGTGTGTATAAGTATTTACAAATAACAAATCCCCATCAAATAACAAATAAAAGCAACATAACTTGTCTTTTCTTCTTCTCCTCCTTCTTCTTCTTCTTCGTCTTCATCTTTGTCTTTGTCTTCGTCTTTATTTAGTGTTTATTTTTGAGAGAAACTGAGATAGAGTGCAAGAGCTGGAGGGGCAGAGAGAGGGAGACCCAGAATTCGAAGCAGGCTGGAGACTCTGACCTGTCAGCACAGAGCCCGACGTGGGGCTCAAGCTCACAGACTGCAGGACCTGGAGCTGAAGGGAGCACTTAACCAACTGAGCCACCCAGGCGCCCTGTCTCTTCTTCTTGATATACTCTTCTCCTTATCTAAGTTAACTCGGGAGCCCTTGTGTTTTATATATGCACATACTCTCAGTTACTTTCATAAGACTTAAAATTGTTATCAGTGAATTTGAAATAATCTTTTAATCAATATTATAAAATAGCATTCTAACTAATTTTATAATCATATTTTTCATAATAAATATGACTTGGTAGAATATACAGTATTCCCTTTATACTGACTTATGATGCATATCAACAAAAATTGCAGAACACTAATGAAGGGAGTCATTATATTAACATAATTTTATTTTAAAAGTCTGTGTATAAGCTAATTTAATCCATACTTTCCCGACAATTAACTTAAGATAAAAGTACATTTAGTATAATAATTTGGCAAATCTTAAGGCTCAATACTCTTATTAGTGGTGTTCTTACCTTATGATCCCATTTAGTTTTATGTTCCCCAACATAATTAAAGATTTAACTGTCTGATATGACTAATTATCTGATAATGATTAGCTGAAAACTGCTGCCATAACATTGTTACATCTGCCTCCTATGAAGTATTTATGTATGTAAAGTATTTTACCAAACTTACAAGAATGTTTTCTGATAATTTCTGTGCTTTTGTACAAACTAACTTTTATACTTTTGACAGAGATGGAGTGAAGATTTGCTTTCTAAGTAGGACACCTGATACTAACTTTTACCAAAAAGAACCTGAAAGTTATGAAAACCTAAATAGCCCAGTCAACAATTTCACAAGAAGGGTGAAAGGGAAGTCCTCTAGATTAGCTGATGTCTAAGGTGAATCCTGGAAAACAAGGAGATTTTAAATCTACTGGAAAAAATACACATGTGTATAGACTATTGAGGGTGAAAGAACTAGAGTGAGTGAAGAAAGCAGAAAAGAGCACAGTGTTTTGTAAAAGGAACTTAATCTAAAGAACTTTTGACAAAAAGTAAATAAAAAGAAACATGAATGTATGGAGAGGAACACAGGAAAAAAGGGCTTAGTAGGAAAGCAGGAGTCTCATCCCAAGAGCCACGAAGAGAAACTCCTGCAGCTTCTGATTCCTTGCCCTGCCATCTTTTAGAGACTAACCGGGTTTTTTTTGTGTTTTTTTTTTTTGCCTCCTGGTCCCTTCCATCTTCAAAGCCAGTAATTATAGTAGTGCAACTTCCACTTGTATCATCACATCACCTTCCCCAAATCTGATTTCTACTACCTTCTTCTTAAAAAAGACTGTTGCGTCATTCAGGATAATCTCCCAATTTTTTTAAAAGTAGTTTATTGTCAAATTAGTTTCCATACAACACCCAGTGCTCTTCCCCACAAGTGCCCTCCTCCATCACCACCACCTCTTTTCCCCCCTCCCCATTCCCCTTCAACCCTCAGTTCATTTTCAGTATTCAATAGTCTCTAAAGTTTTGCATCCCTCTGTTTCTCTCTTCCCCTCCCCCTGGTCCTCCATTAGGTTTCTCCTGTTTTCCTCTTAGACCTATGAGTGCAAACATATGGTATCTGTCCTTTTCAGCCTGACTTATTTCGCTTAGCCTGACACCCTCAAGGTCCATCCACTTTCCTACAAATGGTCATATTTCATTCTTTCTCATT
>NC_043705.1:60926029-61041896 GCF_006229205.1 Suricata suricatta | reverse complement strand
AGAGTGGCTACACCAGTTTACAGTGTAGGAGGGTGCCCGTCTCTCCACACCCTTGCCAGCATCTATAGTCTCTTGATTTGTTCATTTTAGCCACTCTGACTAGTGTGAGGTGGTTTCTCAGTGTGGTTTTGATTTGTGTTTCCCTGATGATGAGTGATGTTGAGCATCATTTCATGTGCCTGTAGGCCATCTGGATCCTCTTTGGAGAAGTGTCTGTTCATGTCTTCTGCCCATTTCTTCACTGGGTTATTTGTTTTTTGGGTGTGGAGTTTGGTGAGTTCCTTGTAGATTTTGGATACTAGCCCTTTATCGGATATGTCATTTGCAACTATCTTTTCCCATTCTGTTGGTTGCCTATTAGTTTTCTTGATTGTTTTCTTTGCAGTGCAGAAGCTTTTTATCTTGATGATAATCTCACCATTTTAAGATTTTAAGTTAATCACATTGGTAAACGTTTTTATGTTTGTTTTTGGTTTTGTCTTTCTTTGTTTTGGGTTTGTTTTTTTTTTTTCATATAATGTAACATGCACAAGTTCCTGGGATTAGGACTTGGACATATGGGGAGAGGGTATTATCTTATATTCTACACTAAGTTTTCATTAAAAAGGATATAATAAACCTTGACATGCTTGAAATAGTCCTCATGTATCCATGTAAACATCATCTTGGAAACTCAGTAAAGTACAGCCTCCATGGTCACTTTTGAGACCATAAGGTGTGAAGTAAATCCTACCTAAGTAATGAATACTAGTAAACAAAACAAAACAAAAACACATCTTCAAATGATGCTAAGGCAGATGGATTAGGGAACTGAATATAATTTGAAAAACAATAACATAAAGTTATATGGATAGGGAATGGAAAGTTTGACCTGTTTGTGAACATTCCCAGTTTCATAGCTTGGAAATGTGAACAGATGACATTGATTATAATGTGTTTGAGTAACCAGTAAACCAGAGGCTTCTGGTCAACCTATAGTCAGTCAGAATGTTTAATATCTCTTTGGTACTTCAGAAATTAAAGTGGATCAAATGAAAATAATAAGTGAAAATTAGTTTTCTAGTTTAAAAGTATCATATTTGCTGAATTCAGAAATACTTTTATTTACTGATAGCTAGTAGCACTGACTAAAGATGTAACACATATGTATCACTATATATCAAATTCTTTTAAATAGCCCTGTTTAATCTAACTATCATGCTTTGTTGTAGCTACACAGGTAACTGAGACGTACTTTGTATGGTAAATTTTTGTTTATTTCTACAAGTAACTGCAAGTTTATAGCCTTTTCATGTTTTGTTTTTCTTCCCTGTAGTAGAAATCAGTTTGAAGTTGGAAAAGCAAGAACTGTGTCACTTCCACAAACAGGTTTTCCAGTAGGATTTTGTAGATCAAGGTAATTAGCTAATCAGCCCTCTCCTCATCTTGAAATTTGGAGGAAATCTTCTGAAAATCATCCTCCAAACCAAAATATGCTTCATTTTTAAATTGTACCACTTCAAATACAGCTTTAGAAAACCAATCAATTATTAATGCATTTCTCATTTCTAATTCCATATAGATAATGATTTGTGAAAACCTGTGTTATCTGTGTTTATATTTAAATATGGGGCAGCATTCATTCGAAGCATAATATTGTGAGTCTGTACCATCCGACAGGAAATAAATTAAACTTCATCACATGCTTTAAGACCTTTGAAAATGAATTATTACAATGAGATGTGATAATATAAGCTCAAAGGAAAAGAATTTGTTTTTCCTTCCCATTTAAAAGCATTTTGACTCTGTTGTCACAACCTCTAGTAGGAGGGTCATGTTGTCTAAGAGTACTTAATATAATAATAACTCTTATCTTATTAATGTTATTCACAAGATAATTTTAAACTTGAAAAAAAAAAACTTAGTTTTCAAGTGAACTTTAAAAGTACCTCTCAGGATATGAGTAGCTTGGCTTACGTTTTTGTGTATGAATGCCTGCATTGTTTGTTGAATGACTCAGTGAATATCTGAAGAATTGTGTGGCCTGTAATTCTCAAGCAACCCTTGGATGAAACAATTTTAGAGTTTTAGGTATTTTTCAGTTAAAATATTCGATTCATAATAGTAGCAAAGAGTGGTCCACTGGACGTGGAGTATTCATTTGAGTCAAGCCAGTGCTTCTTGATCTTTAATTCTATAACTGGAGTGGAAAATTTCCCTCTACATTTAAGAGACAATAAGGTAATAGGGTTTATGCAAGCAATTTCACATTAGCCGTGAACAAGGATTGCTAGATCAGAGTAGCCAAGCAATTTATGTGTCTGCTATCCCTTCTTAACAATCCTCTGAGCCACATTCCTTCCCAAAATGTAAATTCATGGCCTATAAATATATGCATCTTGATTAGAACTGAGAATAATCAGACTGCATAATGACTTACTGAAATCCACCTCATAATTTAACTGAGTGATAAGAAACAGATCTTAATCTATTTTGTAACAGTTTATTATCAGATATCAAATATATGAGATGTTTTAGAAGGCATGTTAAAATCGCTGACTTTTAAGAGCATTTTAAATTTCCAAATTTTAATATATCAGTTGAAAATGCACAAAATGCTTAACAGGATTGTTTTATCTTAGGAAGACCCTTTACTGAGTTGAATGAATTTCATAACTTTACATCTAAGTATTTTTCTATTTGGTGAATCATTATGTGAAAGAGTTATTTTTATTGTAGTTACATGTAATATGATGAAATCAATTGAATTTGTATTTTATTTTTTTACATTTTATGATATTGGCAAAACTTTTTTGGAAGCTCTACATGGTTGATCATTTGGGCCAAATATACAAATGATTCTTCTTGTGAAAATGGAAAATTAAATGCATTGACTATGTAGCATGCCAGTACTCATAATATGTCATTAAAAACAATATATGGATTTTTTTTTTTTACTTTTCATCTATAGAGAAAAAATCTTAAACTATATTTGGAAGTACTGGAATCCCTTATTTATTTATTTATTTATTTATTTATTTATTTTACGTTTTTATTTATTTATTTTGAGAGAAAGAGAGTGCACATAGACACATGAGCAGGGAAGGGTAGAGAGAGAGAGGGAAAGAGAGAATCCCAAGCAGGCTCCACGCTGTCAGCACAGAGCCCAATGCAGAGCTTCATGTTACCAACTGTGAGATCATGACTTGAGCTGAGATCAAGAGTCAGACACTTCACCAACTGAACCACCCAAGTGCCCCAGGATTTAATTTAGTTTCCTATATCTGATAACTGATAATTTCAATTTCCAGGGGCTATTTATTTAAATATACTATCACATTCATTTTATTGTCATAGTTAAATAATTGGACCTAATTTATAAGCAACACTTTCTTCATTGTAGGACTTGAGAGTATAAAGAAAGCAATATGAAGATTAATAAACCTTTTTTACTGTTTTATCAGTTTTCTTATAGGTAAGAAAAAGTGGGAATAATATATGCCAAAATATACATACATACATACTAAATTATGTCCAATAGCATTAGTTATCTAGCCATATGATGAGAAATTTTAGTTTAGACACAAATAGCAGTTTCTTTATAAAGGGACTGGAAATTTATAACAAACAAATGTGTTTGAAAAGACTTAGAAAAGACAGGGTATGGAGGGAGTCACTGTGGGAATGGGGGTGGATGGAGACAAAGTATAAAATTAACATCTAGTTGGGGGGATTTGCAGTACATATAAAAAATAAATGGAAATTTACAAAACCAATAAATACTGTTTTGAACTAGGTGGTTTATTATTTCCCTCTTATTGAGACCCTCCTCTAAGGTTTAAGATTTGTGTCTGTGTCATATATTTGTGTATATCCATCAGCTAGAATAATGACAAGCCTCAGTGAAGTGTTCAATATATATGTTATTAAATGTTTGGGTGAAAAAATATTTAATGGTGCAAAATATATTTGGAAAAAAATCTTATTCCTGTCAAACTTTAGGAACAATGTAGAATGTTTCACTCAAAAGTAACACTGGGGCTAATAATATGAACGTGAATGTGAGAGAACTCTCTGTTCCTATATTACTAGGCAGGAATGTAATATGTAGTAACCATTTTCTGTTTTGAAATAAGAAAAAAGTAGATAGCTTCTGCAATAGAGTCTCAAAATCTATAGTCTAATATAAAAAACTGAATCTTGTTTACCTTTACAGTTCAGATGCTGATGCATTTTTCCTTGAGGACACATTCTACAGGAAACTTTGTTGCTGGCAAAGTTTATACCATTTGAAATAAGCAAACACTCTATAAACTCTCTACAAGTAGGCAGCAGTAAACAATCAATCTCTGAACCATTCAGTAGACCAGAAAAAATTCCTGAGATACCAAATAATTTCTTCAGAGCTTGAGGTCCACACATGTGTCCAGCAGAAATTCATTTAAAATTCCTAGCTTAGAGAATCATTTCAGCAACATTTTTTTTAACACTTTATTTATTTTTGATACAGAAGAGACAGAGCATGAGAGGGGGAGGGCCAGAGAGAGAGGGAGACACAGAATCTGAAACAGGCTCCAGGCTCTGAGCTAGCTGTCAGCACAGAGCCCAACGCAGGGCTCGAACCCACGAACGTGAGATCTGACCTGAGCCGAAGTCGGAGGCTTAACCAACTGAGCCACCCAGGCGCCCCTCATTTTAGCAACATTTAACTTTGGATACAGGGTGGCAGTGTATGGCAGCAAAGCCTTTTGAAAACAAGTCCATCAAAGTTGCCTCCTTTCGTTTTAACAGTGACCTTACAAATACCTGATCTTGAAATCTTGTTGAATTTAGTTAGTCCAAATTAGTCCAACTCATTCTCATTGTGATGACCCTAGCTATTGCCTTGCAAGGGAAAATAATGAAAAGTAGCAAAATCCAAGAGTTATAGGGATAGTTACATATACGAGTAACATTTAAAAAAATTAAAGTTCAAATAATGTTATTCTGTCTCTTTCCATTTCATAAATGGCTCTTTAAGTGGTACCTGCATCCTAGTAAGATTTTTGAACTATTTTGAGTTAAAGCACGTATTGTATTTGGAGAGATTCACATTTCTCATGCATGCTGACTTTGAACTTAGTTCACATTTGCTTAGCTTCAGTTGAAATATTTTTTTCGCAGTTAAATGATGAATCCACATCCTGAAGGCAGATATGAAAAGACATATTCTGGCTAATAAATATATAAACAAAAGTATTTGGGTAATTACTCTTAAATTTTATTTATCAACTTACTTTTTGAAATGTTTTATACTGTATAGAGCCATAGGAGACTTAATCTATTGCTTAAGACTAGTCACGCCCTACATGAGGGTCCTGGGCCCACTCTGTGATTGGTCAATACTCTAAATGTTGTGATTGGCTTCCACTAAAAGTATTGATGCATGGTTAAAGTTACTGCCAGTATTGATGGGGGAGGGTAGGGATTGGATCCCTGTGCCTGTGTTGCCATTTCCTGTAACGCCCCCTTCCTAAAAAAGCCCCTACCCCGCCATGTTCGGGGCTCTCCGCATGGATCCCCTGTGTTGGTGAAGTCTGTGAGCCGGAGCTTATAAACCCGTAATAAAACCGCCCTTTGCTTTTGCATGCGTGACTCAGTCTCCCTGGTAGTCTCTGGTTTTTGGGGGCGATATTAAAATCTGGATATATCAGTACAATAAACAAACAAGAGAGTTCAAATCATGTGTTTAGCTCAGTGATATTCCACAAAGTGAATGACTGGTGATAAGTAAGCCATGTAACCAGCACACCACCCTCTTCTGGCCACTATGTGTTACAATAAGAATAAGCATAATCTTGACTTCTAACACCTTAGAATAGTTTTGCCTGTTTTAAAACATTATAAATAAATTATACCAAATGAACTCTTTTCTGTCTTTGGCTTATTTGCTTCAACATTAGAATCTTAGGATTCCCCCTTGTATTTTGATATAGTAACAGTTCAGTGATTCTCTTTGCTGTATAGTAGCCCATTGTGTGAATATACTACAGTTTATTTACCAATTATTCTGTTAGTGGGCATTTGGGTTTTTACTGTTTCAGGGATTGGAAGAGAAACAATGTTGCAAATATTCTTCTACAAGTCTTATAGTGAATATATCCACATATTTCTTTTGAGTATATTCCTAGTTTGGTATATTTACCTATTATATATACATATAGGATATATGTATAGTCTTTCTAGATACTGTCAAATGTTAACACGTAAAGTTTATGATGTTATTGTTGCTGTACCTTCTCACCAACCAGGTATTAGCTGATTATTCTATTTTTATTTCATTTATAAAACTCTTTGGTGTGTTGTATAGAATTTAAAAAAAATTGTAATGTTTATTAATTTTTGAGAAACACAGAATGCAACGCAGGTTCCAGGCTCTGAGCTGTCAGCACAGAGCCTGATGCTGGGTTTGAATGCACCAACTTTGAGATCATGACCTGAGCAGAAGTTGGATGCTTAACCAACTGAGCCATCCAGGTGCCCCTATAGCATTGTTCTTTAAGTTGTAGTCCTCAAATCAGGAAAAAATAAGTTTATCTGCCATTTTAACAAGTGGCATTTTAATATAAAATGCTCAAATGGAAAAGGCATACTTATAGGAGTCTATAAAAAGACAGTCAAATGAAATCAGAATTAGAAACAAAATGTACTATTTACAAAGGAATAGTTAATGAATAAAAAGTTAGTTCTAAAATAACCATGTTATGAGATGAAAATACAGCATAAGGCATAAAGTCAATAATATCGCGATATATTGTATTGTGATGGTGAATGCACTGACGTGGTGAGCACCGGAGTCAGTATGCTGGACACCTGAAATTAGTACAACATTATATATGTCAGTTAAGCTTCAGGAAAAGAAAGAAATTACAAAAAAATAATCCAAAAAATTAGAGTTAAAACCTATTGTTAGAGTTCCTTTTCTTATCTCTTGTAATGTATAACTATTATTTGAAGGAATTTTTTCTGAGACAGAAACAGAGCATGAATGGGGGAAGGGCAGAAAGAGGGAGACACAGAATCTGAAGCAGGCTCCAGGTTCTGAGCTGTCAGCACAGAGCCCAGTGCGGGGCTCTAACCCACTAACCTTGAGATCGTGACCTGAGCTGAAGTCGGAGGCTTAACTGAGTCACCCAGATGCCCCTTGAAGGAATGTCTTGATTGGTTCTGTTCCCTCTAAGAGAATACCTTTTCCACAATATGCGCTTCTACAAATATACATCAGACCCCGGTATATGTGCTGCCGAAGCGAGCACACATTAGACACTGGAAAGGCAGCCTCACAAGTGCAGTCTCTCAACTCCCTCTAGGCCGCATAGGAATGAGCCTTGGGGCTGGGACACTTTCTTCTCAAGAGAGAAAGAGCCCAAATAGCCTGTACTGGGTTCATCATCTCGTGAGGCACTGTGTCACAGGTCAAGAGGCACCTGGCCCATCCCACTGTTAAATCTGTCCCCTGAGGGGAACGGAAGGGGTTTCTTCCCCTGCAGTCCAGAGCGCTAAACGTTTAGGCTGAATACCTGCATGGGCCTTCCCACTACCTTGGGGAACCGGTGCCCGCTGTTGAAGCAGATCCTGCTCTGTATCTTCCCTTTGTGATTAAAGTGCTGTCAGATACCCAGATGCAGTGGCAGAGGTGTTTGGAATCCTTACTGATTGGTAAAGGGTGCATGGTACTCGGCAAGACACTAAGACTGGATGAATTAATTCAGGAGTGCAGAATTTATTATTGGCAGTTGTCAAAGGCTAAGCCAAGCAGGCTAGTACTTTCGTATACATCAGAGTCACCTGAAGAGCTTGTTAAAAACAGATTCCTAGACTTCTTATTCAGAGTTTCTATTTCAGGAGTTTTGGGTGGGACCTAAAATTTTGCATTTCTATCAAGTTGCCAGGAGATGCTGAGTCTATTTGCCTGGGGGCATCACATTGACAATTACTGTTCCAAGAAAATAGACCAGAGTGGTAAGAAACTTAAAAAAAAAAAAAGTTATGTGAAACTCCTTCAAATTTCCATTCTGTTCCCGTAATTAGCTGTGTAACTTTGAGTTATTTCACACTGGGTTTCATTTCTGCATTTCTATATAATAATTAATTTTCAAATTCAGCAGAATAATATATTATTTTCATATAATACAATTATATACTGTCCCTCCCACATTCTTCCTTTTCCAGTGGAGCAAAGCATGACGACCAATAAAAGCTGAGTCATGGTGCAACTGTTTCAATACGGTGATTGTGTAAGACCCCTCCTGGGTCAGGCTGACCCTTATGGAAACATTCCAACCATTGTTTCAGTCTCCAGCCCTCCGCTTGAACAATCAAGGGTTGGGAAATTGAGCTCTGGGAGTCCTAACATATAATCCATAAATTATAACTTAAAGGTTAACTTGTTTTCTAAGAGACTGTTGCTAGATCCCACCCTTTAACCGTAAAGTTCTCACTTCTGTGCACCTGCTTCTCCTCCCCTTCAGACCTGTCATTGGTCACTTCAAATTTCTCCTAAGACAAAGAACTCTAAAATTGATAGGTCTCTACCAAATCTTACATTTGTGTGTCAAAACATGAATGACCACTATAGTATGCTGTAAACTGTGATTGGTTAACTAAATGATGACTTATTTTGTCTTCCCAAAGCCCTTAAAAACCCTGAGCTCCTGCTTGGTGGGGCTCTCGCCTGAGGACTTGCCAACACTCAGTGGGAGGAGCCATTTGGCCAAACTAAAATAAGCCCATACACCATCTCCGTTTGTGTCCGTGGGTTTCACTCTTGGCGACTCACTTCAAGAGGGAAAGTTCTAACAATTATTATGTATGTCGTGTGTGTGTGTGTGTGTGTGTGTGTGTGTGTGTGTGTATCACCTCATTGTATGGAGCATAAAAATTAGCATAAAATTTCTGGAGCCACTGAGCTAGATATAGGCTACCATTTCCGTCAATGGAAAAATTACAGCTTTGTACTTATGAATATATATTTTATTTCCTTCTCCATGAGTTGGTCCTTACGTCTTTGATAATTTGATATGAAAATGTTTCATCCAAATGCCAGAAATTATAAGTATTACTTTAATGACCTTTTTGTATTAATGCAAATTAATCCTGAGTAACCTAATGTCACAGCAAAATATTTTCTGGGTGCCTGGGTGGCTCAGTTGGTTAAGCGTCAAACTTCAGCTCAGGTCATGATATCATGGTTCAAACCCGTGTTAGGCTCTGTGCTGACAGCTCAGAGCCTGGAACCCGCTTTGGATTCCGTGTCTCCCCCGCACCCCTTCTCGTCTCTTCCCTGCTGTGTTCTCTCTCTCTCTCTCTCTCTCTCTCTCTCTCTCTAAGATAAACATTTTTTAAAATGCAAAATATTTTCAACTTTGATTCCTTGCTTCTCTCCCTCTCTCTCTTTTCCCTCTTTTCCTTCCTTCCCCACCCTATTTCTCTCCACTTCTCACTCTCCCACTCCTCAGCCCCTACCTTTCCCCTATTACGAGTTTTACAGGATCCTTTTGTCCTTCTACAGACTGGCATTTCTTTATTTTTTAATGATCTTGAAGCATATTTACAAGCATTGAATTTTAAAGATAGTTCATTTTTATATATCATTGTATAACAAAATATTTCCTTATGTGATATTTTTCTTCTCACATAATTTTTCTTGTGATTAGGGCTTTTGAATATTGAAGATTTATCTGAGAAGTATTTTCTCCTTCAAAATTATCACATATTTGAGAAGCACTTGTGATCCTATATGTGGTAATATATTTAATAATAATTATAATAATTTAAGATATTTACTTATTAATCAAGATATATTGAGAACTATTTATCTTTTAGAACAGTATGTTAGATGTTCCTCAAAAAAGTTTGTTGAAATATCCATTTCTGTTTAGTAGTACACTCCATTTATACCTCTAAATCTATTGTGGAATTGCTGTGTATTTACATTATTGCATGCATTTTCATTCTTAATATGATTAATGGGCCAAACACAAAACTGAAGAAATATTCTTCAGATCTACCACTGTTGTTGCACAAGTAGACATTACTTAGTGTGTGTTGTTTTGTCATTGCTATGTTTATTTTTACTACACACAAATAATATATTTTCCTGTGTTATAGTCTTTCTAGTATTTATTAAGTTCTTAAGTGTATTTATTTTTGAGAGAGAGAAAGAGAAAGAGAAAGAGAGAGAGGGAGAGAACATGGATGCATGCAAGTGAGGGAGGGGCAGAGAGAGAGAGGAAGGGAGGGAGGGAATCCCAAGTAGGCTCCACACTGTCAGCACAGAACCTGAGGTAGAGTTAGAAATCACAAACCGTGAGATTATGACCTGAGTCAAGATTAAGAGTCAGATGCTTAACAGACTGAACCACCCAGGCATCCCTTGATTTTTATTTTTGATATTTGATTCGCACAAATATTAAATGTCTATTAAGGGGCTACCTTTTTAGAAATTGTCTTCTAAAACTTCTGCAATATTTAAAACATTTAAAATAAATTATGAAAAGGTATGTGAAATATGAAGCAGGATAACAGCAACAATAATAGAAAGGAACACTTACGGTATTTTAAAAAATTTTTAATGTTTATTTATTTTTGAAAGAGAAACAGTGTGTGAGCGGGGGAAGAGCAGAGAGAGAGGGAGACACAGACTTTGGAATGGGCTCCAGGCTCTGAGCAGTCAGTACAGAGCCTTATGCGGGGCTCAAATTCATGAACCCGAACCATGAGATCATGACCTGAACTGAAGTCAGATGCTTAACCGACTGAGCCACTCAGGTGCCCCCACTTCTGGTATTGTTGAAGTGAGACTTCATCTCCAATACCTCACCTGCCTTCCTAAGGAGATAAACCAATACCTGCAATTTTGCTTCCATTGCTCACTTGCATTTAAAAAATGCCCATATATCTTGTATTTCTAAAGAATATATCATGTAGTGTTTCTTGGCTTTGAACTTGAAAAATGTGACAGGATGTTAGTATATTGTATATAGTGTTCTGTTATTATTTCTTTCATTCAACATTGTGTTTCCACAACTCATCCATGTTGTTATTATAGGACATCATGCATTCATTTTCACTGTCTTATATATTACATAGTGTGTAAACACAATTATTCACTTATCCATTTCAAGTCAATGAAAGTTTGTCTTGTTGCTATTTTTTGTTGCTATTATGAAATGCACAGGCAAATACATTTTGCACATGTATCTTGGGACACATAGAACAATTATTCTAAACCATATGCTAAACAGCAAAATGACTGTGTAAGAAGTTTGTGAATGTCCACCTTTCCAACATAATTCCAAATTATTTTTTAAAGAGTTTGTACCAGTTTAGGCTCTCATTTTCAAAGGATAAGAATGATCTATGTTGCAATTTTTTGCCTCTACTTAGTAGCATTAGACTTTTTAATTGATACAAACATAGTATGTATAAAACTTAATAAAGATGCCTTAGTAACCTTATTTTGCATCTCCATTTTTGGTAATAAAAATTAATTAATTTATTTTCTAGCCACAAGAAGGCCTGAGGTGATATAGAACAGTCTTGTTGAGAAAAGATTTATACACTGAATCATATCTACATCTTAGGAAGTAACTAGCTTGCTCTGCCGCTGCCACCTTTTTTATTCAACTAATCATCACACCAGTGAAAAATGAGTCAGGCTTGTATAATTCGACAGAAATTAGCATTCTATTCCTTATTCGTCTGCCATATTTTTACTCCTTTGCATGACCCAACTCAGCCACCTATTGTGAGAAGTTTTAGACTGTTGGACATGGTGCATTTCCCTATTAAGTGTATTATATTCTAGAGTAAATTGTGTGTGCTCTACAATGCAGTGGATGTGCATCTTAAAGTCAGAACTGTTTTGAGGTGCCTGGATTTCTCATTCAGTTAAGTGTACAGCTTTGGCTCAGAAGCCTGCTTCAGATTCTGTGTCTCTCCCTCTCTCTGCATCTCTCTCTCTCAAAAATAAATAAACATTAAAAAAGTTAAAAATAAATAAAGCCAGAACTGTGTCAAAATAGCATTAAATTACCTGTGTATACCAGGGTATCTCCCTTATTGCATGCACTTATTAAATTAAAAGATAGTTAACTTCTGTGTTCACTTTTTAGTAGATCCCTTTGCAGAGCACTCATCCCTTCAAGAAGTAGCCTTCAACTATATTATACTTCAGTTGAAGAGATAAAAGATTGTGTTTAAATAGCTAATTTTACTAGACATCAGTGAAATATACCCTGAAATTATAAGCCATAGGTTACGGGTTGGAAAATAAAAAAGTAAGGTATTGGTAAAAGAAAGAAGAAAATGCAGCTGACATTCAAGTTTCTTTTTAGCAGATTTGCCTGGATCTAAGGTGAGAATATAACTAAGGTCATTCCATACTGATAAAGAAGAAAAATAGAATGGCTTGTTCAGAAATCAAAACCAAACCATGCCTAGCCTGTAAGATATATGTAAGTAGTGATGGAGCGTTAGGCTGGAAAGTAGAGTGGAATAGATCATAGCATTACCAAAAATTGACATTTTATCCTGGATTTTTAACTGAATGGATTAAATGTAATTATTTAGGGGTATCTAATATTTTGGGAACATCATTCCGGTATGTCAGGGGGAAAATATTGAAGAATAATTGTGCTAGAGATGCTCTTTTAGTTTCATAACATCAATATTTAGCTTTTTCTCTTTGATTTTATGATAAAATAGATTCTCTTACTGTATCTAAATTAATCACATAATATTCATATATGTTATATTCTCCAGAGTTATTTCTTTATGCAAGAGATGGGATGACAAGGAAATTTTAGTGTTGTAGATAATTTCCTATTAAGTTTGATTTCCCTGGCATATTTACTGATGCAAGAAGTAAAATTCATTCCTGTTGAAATATTGCTATCCCAAAAGGGAAATCATTCTACCATCTATTCTTAGAAAAAAAATATTATAAAATAAAGATTAACTAAATATATGTGTAAATTTATCTGCTTGTATGAAAGAACAAATTAAATCACCAGATGAATTAAATTTTTGTTTTCTACACTCAGTTATATTTATTCTGAATAGATCATTTCATGACTATACTAAGCATGTGAACATAGCTTTTAGAGGTACAGTTAATGAACTAAGGAAATTATTTATACCAAATAACTTATATATGTTTTTAGGCACCTGTTTATTTGCTGGTGGCCAGCTTTCACCTTGAGTCTAAAAGAACAAAAGAAATGCTAAATATGTTGGCAGTTGATGGTGTTGAAGGAAGCATGTGAGAAAAGTTTTGTCTAGCTCTTCCCAGTATAAAAATTCTCAGGACCCAATGTATATAGAGTTACACATATAATATAGTAACAACCATACTCTTAAATAAATGAAAACACATGTCCACAAAAGCACCTCTGATATACACAGCAGATTTATTCATAATAACCAGAACTGCTGAATGCAAATATCCATTGACTGGTGAGTCTGTGTACAAACGGGGGTGTGTCCATCCATTGGGCTACTAATTAACAAAAGGAAGGACATACTACTGCATATGTAACCATGTGGATGAATCTCAAAAGTAGCAGGGAATTTGAACAAAACAGTTAGAAATGGCTAAAATTGTAATACTATTTTTTAAAAAGGCGGGGAGCGGGGAGAGGGTGCCTGGGTGGCACAGCTGATTAAGCATCCTGCTTCTGCTCAGGTCATGAGTTCATGGTTAGTGGGTTTGAGTCCCCCCTTTGATTCTGTGTTGACATCTGAGACACTGGAGCCTGCTTCGGGTTCTGTGTCTTCTTCGCTCTCTGCCCCTTTCCCTTTCACACTCTGTCTCTCTCAAAAATAAATAAATATAAAAAGAAAACCTTTAATACCATTTAATTAACTTTATGTAGGACAAAACCACAGGAAAAAAACATCCCATCACTGTTTCCCAGGGCCTGGCTTTGGGGAGAGAAAATTATCTATGAAGAAGATGAAAAAAACTTTTTGAGGTTTCAGAAATATTCTGCATCTTGATTGCAGATGTGGTTCTGTCACGGCATGTATTTGTTTAAACTCACTGATTTGAACACTTTAAAAAAGTGTTTAAATATCTCAGTCTGTCTAAAAAATAGAAAAAGAAGAAACGAAAAGAAAACCACACAAACGAATGTACAAGGAAAGTCATCAATTCAGAAACAAATATTCTAGGGAATATTTTCCTAGCATTTAAGTATAGCAAGGACAAAACACATAAAACTATACAAATGTAAATTTCTTTTTAGAGTTGGTCTGCAAATTTTCATGAAATAAAGCCAAATATAACAAAAGAAGCTTCATTTCATACATTCATCTAAGAGTAGCTTACTATGTATCAGATTTGTTAAGGTTTAGTGTCATTAGATAAATAACCTCCTCTATTGTAGATTAATTTATTGTAAACATGATACTTTCTTTCCCAATTTAAAGTAAAGGCTTTCATGATTTTAGTAAATTTGCTATATTATTTCCCAGTTAGAAATAATTTGTCAATTTCCCTCACCTGTCAATTTCCAGTGCACTTAAAAAAATAAAGAATGTTACATGGTAGATACTTAACTTTTTACCTCCCCACTCACTGTAAGTCATCCTTGATTAATTTCAACTGTAACAAAAATTAAGGTCACAAAAAATCTTTTCTAAGTTTGAAAACTGGCACAAAAATAATGAGTTCATTTTTGGTACTAGCTCTATATCCAAGGTTTGAGGACAGAATTATTGTATTTCATTCATTCATTCATTCATTCATTCATTCGCTAATATCAATATCTCATCAATAGTATCAATAATGTTATTTCAATAGCAATACCAATAGCTCATCTGTGACTGGTGTACAGTAGTCCTTGCTCTAGATGTTACATTCACAGTGACAACCAGAATCTCTCATGGAGACTGTATCCCAGTAGGAGGAGATAGAAAATAAATTAGAAGGTACTGTTTAGCACACAAGAGAAACTATAAATTTAGAACTATAATTTGAATATGTTGTAAATAAGCAGGATAGTTTGACAGAAAGGACCTGGGAAGAGTGTTTTCCATGCTGATAGCAATTCTTTCTGAAGAGTTAGGGTTTGGGCTGGTAAGGAGTAATTTATACGTAAAGAATCAGAGAACAGGTCTTAAATAGTGAGAAGACAAGCAAATGAAAAGGCCTAAATCTGGGGAAAAACAGATTAACAAACCAATGGCAAAAACAGGAGCATTTTCAACAAGCACAGTGAAGTCCTGTTTTCTTGAAATGCCCTGCAATGCAGGGAATAGCTGGGGCGAAGTCACATAGGAGTTAAAAGGCTGGATTTGATTCTAAATTCAATGAGGAGCAGATGAAGGGGTCAAATATGGTAAAAGTGTGATATCAGTTATGTTTTACAATATATACTCTGCTGTGAGTGGATCTTTCGCAAGGCCCAGGAGGGGCAACTATCATTTTAGATGAGAGGCCAGTGTCTCAGTTTGTCCATGGAAGGAGAGTCCATGCTTTGCAAAGTTCCTAGCAGTGGAGATGGAGGGAGATCTTTGGATGGGAGTGGATCCTAGTTAACCTTATTGTCAGCTCAAGTGTTGGATATGTTCCTTAAGATTCTGTGCGAGAGCAGCAGATGTAGCTTTATAAATTCGGGTCATTGACTTTTGCATGTTGTTTAAACCATGGGGGCTAATTAAAAGAGCTGCTCTTAATGACTACAGATTGTGACAATGATATAGAAAAGCCTCTGAATTATATAAAACAAGGCTTATTTTTTCCAGGAGATTCAAACGGACCAAGACTTTAACTCATATTAGTACCAGTTACAGAGGACTGGAAGGCAGCAGAGGATAACCGTGCCTACCATTTCCAGGAGAATAGGGAAAACAATCAGGTATGTTTGCGTATGTAAAAAATAAAAGGTAAACAAGAAGCTTTATAAAGTAAATTGTTTTTCTTATTGAAATTTTATTTTGGAATGTTAGGTTTTTGGTAAAAACATAAACTTGTAATGGCTCAATGTTAAAAAAAAAAATCTTTCCAAAGTATGCATAACAAAAGGTAAGATAGTATTAGAAGTAAGGTATTTCCGGAATCGTATTTAGAGATTTGCTGTAAATAAGGTCCTTGCTGTTATGTGCATAACCATTGTACTCTAACTGATAAACTTGTTTCCCATGGGAGAATAGGTAAGCAAGTCTGTTACTTGCTGTACATGCTATACATGGATACTGAAATTGAACAATTAAAAAATGCATATTGGTTGGAAACAAGTTTCTGTTTTAGTTAAAGTTGACAGGTAAACAGGAAAGTGAGTCTAGAATGATCTGTGTGGAACTGTAATCGACTTGAAAGCATTGGAATGAACTCATGTTTAGCTTACTGTAGATAAGCTTAGTGTAGATACTGATGGTTACATATAAAACTCTTTATAGATATGTTTGTATATAGCATTAATATGCACACATGTCTATCCTTGCTCTGATCGCGGAAAGGATTTAGAAGCAAGGACATTCAAGTAGCAAAAAGCATATCTTGAGCCTAGATACTAGGTTTTTAAAAAAATGTTTATTTATTTATTTATTGTGAGAGAGAGAGAGAGGAGGTAGGGGGAGGGCTGAGAAAGAGAAAGACAGAATCTCAAGCAGACTCTGCACTGTTGCTGTCAGCACAGAGCCCAAGGCAGGATTCAAACCTCCAAAGTGTGAGATCATGACCTGAGCTGAAATTAAGAGTCAAATGCTTAACCAACTGAGCCACACAGGGGTTCCCAGATCTTAGGTTTTAATACCATTCTCTAATAAAAGAAGCTAAGGCTCCTTGGAGAAATGTCTTATTCTAAAACTGAGGTAGAAAATGTTTAAGATAAACCTGGAACATCTTGCTGTGTCAGAAAGTAAAGAACCTCCCCATAACCTAGAACCAAACAAACAGAAAATCTACATTAAAGAGCATATGGCAAAGGAAAAGAGCCAAATGGCATATTCTCTAATGGCCAAAGTGAGAAAAACAGGAGCAACAAAATAAATAATGTAGTATTGAATTATAACCCACAGTGGTAATGCAAATGAATGAATAAATTAAAAAAATTTTAAAAAGAATTGAAGTGGCAAATTTCCCATGCAAAAAAAGCCCATATAATCTATGTAGATACTGTGCTCTGGAGGATAGGAAGCCTAATTCCCTACTCCTTCAATGTGGGCTGTGCATAGTGACTGCCTTCTAATGAGTACAGAACAAAGAGAAGAGTTACTTTACAGTGGAAAACTTTGACAAACACCACTTAATCCAGGTGATCAAAGTCAACATCAATAATAAAAAATTACGTTGATACCTTGGCATCATAATCATACACTGCGTGTGAGATGATAAAAATGCCACTTTACCTCTGTGGTATTCCCCTCGAAACCTACAAGCCCAGCAAGCCATTAAAAAAAAAAAAAAACACCAGAAAAATTCTAGTAGATAGGCACCCTACACAATGTATGACCTCAAGACTATCAAGTCATCTGAGGCAAGGAAGTCTGCCTTACTGTTCCAACCAAGAGAAACCTGAGAAGACCAGATGACTGAATGCAAGTGATATCCTAAGCATGATAGAGAGACTGCAAAAGGTTGTTGGGCTAAGCTAAGGAAATTTGATAAAATATGGACTATATTAATCTATTAATCATATAAATATACTAACAAGATTTTTTACAAATGAGGACGTTAGACACAGAGTATTTGCGAACTCTCTGTAGTGTATTTCCAAAGTAAACAGAAAACTTCTTTTAAAGAATCTGAAAAATATCAGCAGAAAATTTTTAAAGATGAAGTCTTCTTTGTTCAAGATATTTATTCCACAGTATAAGTGAAAATCAAAGTTCTCCTTCTGCAGATCTTCTTCATCTCTGTTCATCAGACTTTTAATTTTTAACTTACATTTTGACATCTTTAAGAAGACTTTGCTAATCTGTTATATTTGTTTGCTTGTTGCTCCCTAACAACCCACCCCCTATCTAGTGGCTTGAAACAGTGACCGTTTATAATTGCTGTGAATCTGTGTTCAGCTGTGTGGCTCTTTTGGTCATAGCTGGCTGGGCTCTCTCATATACCCACTGACAGTCAGCTCAGTGGCTCTGCTCTGGGAGTCAGCCTGGTATTGGCTGCTTTGATTCTCACCCATGTATTTCCATTTTTCAGAAGGCTAGCCTCATCTTGCTCACATGGTTGTATTACCAGGTTCTGAGAGAGAAAGGGAAACATGCAAGTCCTGGGCTAAAAGTGGCACAACATCACTTCTGTCACGTTGTATAGACCAAAGTAATCATTAAACTAGTACATATTCGAGGAGTAGAAAAAGAAACTCTACCTATTAAAGGGAGAAGCTGCAAAACTGCATTGTAAAAGGGACATGGAGAGAGGTAAAGGAATAATTGTGACCATATGACGATCTACTACATCCCCCATTGGAACTTATCCCTTAATGTTTGAATTTCCAGAACCCTTTGTCACTGACCTTGTATTACATTTTCTGCTAGATTTAAACTCAAGGGATAGGTAGAATACATTGCTTTATAGGTCAGGACATTTATTTATAAATAGTAGTTCAGTAAATGTTAAATATTTAAAATGCAGGGTTTGGGTATATTTTTGTAATTTCCTCAAGATACTAAAAATATCAAACACTTTTGACCAATAATAGATCTTTAACGTAAAGTAGCTTCAGTATGATCCCTTCATTTCTACATAAAGAGAAATAATCTCTGTCTCTTTGATCTTGGTATATTATTTTCAGTATGTAATAAGCCCCAACTCTATTATCTAGATAGGGAAAAATCCCACACATAACTTCAATAATTTGAACTGGAAAGTAAGTAAGGATCAGACCAACAAACCATTTAGGCATCACTCTTTACTATGATTCAACATCTGAATGATTATTTAGCTTCCTAATTCCATTTACTAGCATACAGTCTATGATTACATTAGACTGGGAATCAAGCTGCAGAACCGTAAATAGACAGATTAGGAATTTTGCCTTGAACCATTTCAAACATTTGACTGTCAGCCATAGCATACATGTCAATTATTTGTGTATCACTTTTTAAATCAACTATGTTAGCAATTTAGAAGTCATGGCTGTGTCAGAAGTTAAAGTAATGAAAAATGATAAGAAGGAGAATATTTTTAAGGATTTTTAAAGATTTCTTTCTAATTTTTCTACAATTAAGACACCTTGCCTTAATTAATGATGATTAATTTAATGGATTATTAAACATTAGCAAATTCCAATTGTGTTAACTCTAATTTTTCTATATCCAGTGAAGAGACTGTTGGCTAAATATTTGAAAGTCTTATGATATTAGTAGAAATGAATGCCTAACCCAGTGTCATATTTGTACCTACATTGCTAATTGATTGTACAAATTCCTTTTGCTGACCAAGCAAGCTAAGAAACTGTCATTCATATTAAAATGAACTGTTAGAATCTGGAAACATTGAGTTGGCTGATGAATAACAGCCTGAATATCTCTTCAAATGTTATGTGTAATTATAGTAGAATTTTCTGACACATGGTAGCTTCTTTAAAATTAGTAAGGTTAAGTTATTTTGTCATGTAGGAAGATAAAATTGACACTACTTTTATTATCATAAAAAGGTAGAGAAAGAAGGTCCTTAGAATTCATTTAAAATATATTCTGTTTTTCATGATGAGAAGAAGAAAATAAAAGGAACTTAATAAGTCTTTACTTAAATTTAAAAGATAAAAGAAAACTTGTTTCAGTATTTTCATTCCAATGTAATTTACTTAAAATTTTTCTATAACCATATGTCAGAAGATCTAATGCACAGAATATTTGTAATTTAAATTTGCATTTTGCACTCAGTTTTTCGTTATTTTATTTATCAGAATAAGTATCTTGGAATAAATTGCATAATGATAGAGTAAATATTTGTCTTGCCCAAAGTGTTAGAGATCTGAAGACTAGTAACAGCTAACACAGACTAGTCTTAATTTTCACTCCTGAAGAATGGTATTGATTAGGTGATCATAAAGTTTGATAAAGTCAGTTTGTTTAATAGAAAAATGTTTTGAAAGAAATTCATATTAAACTCTGGTATACTGCTTATCTGATTGGATGACCTTCAACTAGTTATTTAATCTCTGACCCTCAATATAAACAGCAGTAAAATGTGGATTTTGAAAACATTATCTTACCCAATGTATTTTGGTAGACCTTAATAAGAAGTTTGCTGTAGAGAACAAAGGAGATGGTATATTTTAAAGTGCCTCCTAAAATTGAAAACTGTAAATGAATATTAGTTTTCCATATCTATATGATGGCTATTTATAATCTTTGTATGCCCCATATTTTCTTAAACTTCTGAACTGGGGTACCTGGGTGGCTCAGTCGATTGAGTTTCGGCTTTGGCTTAAGTCACTATCTCATAGTTTGTGAGTTGAGCCCTGCAGTCTGGCTCTGCGCTGATAGCTCAGAGCCTGGAACCTGCTTTAGATTCTGTATCTTTCTCTATGTCTGGCCCTCTTCTGCTTACTCTCTGTCTCTATGTCTCTCTCTCTCTCTCTCTCAAAAATAAATAAATATTGAAAAAATTTAAACCCCCCCAAAACTTCTGAACTAATAGCTATTGTACAGATTTTATCAATACAATTACTTTTGTTTCCAAGAAAATAAAATTAATCCCTGCTTCTAAGCTGCCAATAGCTGATTTGTCCCTAAGATATCACTTATGAAGTATATACATTTTAATCATATGCTAAAGACTATCATTTGGAACTTTGAAAAGTATTTAGTGTTGCTGCTGATATTGTTACCCTTGATGAAGTCCACAGTAAAAATCACTGTAAGCATTTGTGTCCAAATACTTTTTCAAAGTATATTTTCCTTTTTCTTTACAATGAGATGACATGTAAGTTAAGTATCACTTTAAGAAAATTTTCAAGTTAATTTGATTCATAATGAACTTAATTTATTTAAAAACTGCTCGCTCCGTTTATTTCCTTCCTTCTTAAATTAATAAATTCAAAATAAAGTTGTTTTATTTGAAATTGATACTTTTTAAGACTAGAAAAAGTGATAGGCTTTGTAGAGTAATTGGGCTAAGTTTCTGTAATTTTGTAGAGTGATTTTTTTTAATTTAACTTATTTATTAATTATTTGCTCAAAGAAGGGAACAATTAGAAGAATGTACTTATTGTATGTTTTATATTTTCATATTTATCAGAGTTATGACTATTTAAAAATCTGATAGTTTTATTTTAGGATGAATATTGTCCTGAGAGACTATGACTTCTCTTAGTAATACTGATATATGAAAACCAGGGACAGTGAAACAGTTTTCATTCCCTCTCTCTCTCACTTCCACCTTTCTCTTTCCTCCACCCATTCTCTCTAGTTGTTTCTGTTCTATATACACAGCATCTCCATTCTGGACTAATAGACATTCTAATGTGCTCATCTGTGAGTTGATTTTTTTAAAAATATAATTTATTGTCAAATTAACTAACATACAGTGTACACCAGTGTGCTCGCTCTTGGCTTCAGGAGTAGATTTTCATGATTCATTGCTTACATACAACACCCAATGCTCATCCCAACAAGTGTCCTCCTCAAGGCCCATCACCATTTTCCCCTCTCCCCCTCCCTCATTAATCCTCAGTTTGTTCTCTGTATTTAAGAGTCTCTTATGGTTTTCCTACCTCTCTTATAGTTTGAGAATATTTTTATCCCTTCTTTCCCCCCATGGTCTTCTGTGAAGTTTCTCAAGTTTCACATTTAAATAAATACATATGATATCTGTCTCTCTCTGATTGACTTATTTCACTTAGCATATAACCCTCTGGTTGCATCCACATTGTTCCAAATGGCAAGATTTCATTCTTCCTCATTGTTAGTAATATTCTTTTTTTATATATAAACCACATCTTCCTTATCCATTAATTAATTGATGAACATGTGGGCTCTTTCTATAATTTGGCTATTGTTGAAAATGCTGCCATAAACTTTAGAGTACATGTGCCCCTATGAATCAGTGCTCCTGTATCCTTTGGATAAATTCCTAGTAGTGCAATTGCTGGGTCATAGGGTAATTCTATTTTTAATGTTTTGAGGACCCTCCACACTGTTTTCCAGAGTGGCTGCACCAACAGCACAAGAGAATTCCGTTTCTCCACATCCTCATCAACATCTGTTGTTTCCTGAGTTATGAATTTCAGCCACTCTGACCAGTGTGAAGTGGTATCTCATTGTAGTTTTGATTTGTATTTCCCTGATGATGGGTGATGTTGAGCATCTTTTCATGTGTCTGTTGGCCATCTGGATGTCTTCTTTGTAAAAGTGTCTATTCATGTCTTCTGCCCCTTTCTTCACTGTATTATTTGTTTTCCAGGTGTTAAGGTAAACTCTTTATAGATTTTCGATACTAACCTTTTATCCAATATGTCATTTGCAAATATCTTCTCCCATTCCATCCATTGCCTTTTAGTTTTGTTGATTGTTTCCTTTGTGGTCCAGAAGGTTTTTAACTTGATGAGGTCTCAAGAGTTCAGTGTTGCTTTTATTTCCCTTGCCTTTGGAGATGTGTTGAGTAAGAAGTTGCTGTGGGTAAGGTCAATTTTGTTTATTTTTAAAAAAAAAAAAAACAGCTCTTAGATTCATTGATATTTTCTACTGGTTTTTTTTGTTTGTTTGGCTGGTTTGGTTTCATTTGGTTTCTATATTGTTTATTTCTCCTCTATCTTATCATTTCTTCTGCTGGCTTTTAGGTTTCTTTGCTATTCTGCTTCTAGTTCCTTTAGGTGTGCTGTTAGGTTTTGTATTTGGGATTTTTCTAGTTTCTTGAGATAGGCCTGGATTGCAATGTACTTTTCTCTTATAACTGCCTTTGCTGTATCCCAAAGGGTTTGGACTGTTGTGTTTTCATTTTCATTTGCTTCCATATGTTTTTAAATTTCTTCTTTAATTGCCTGGTTGACCTATTCATTCTTTCATAGGATGTCCTTTAACCTCCATCTATTTGGAGGATTTCCAAATTTTTTCTTCTGGTTACTTTCAAGTTTCATAGTGTTGTAATCCAAAAATATGCATTGTAAGATTTCAGTTCTTTTAGATTTATTGAGGACTGTTTTGTGACCCAGTATGTGATCTATCTTGGAAAATGTTCCCTGTGCACTTGAGAAAAATATGTATTCTATTGTTTTTGGGTGAAAAGTTCTGCATATATATGTTAAGTCTATCTGGTCCAGTGTATCATTCAAGGCCATTTTTGCATATTGATTTTATGCCTAGATGATCTGTCCATTGGTGTAAGTGGAGTATTAAAGTTCCCTGCAATTACCACATTCTTATCAATAAGATTGCATATGATTGTGACTAATTAATTTATATATTTGGGTTCTTTCAAGTTGGGGGCATAAACATTTATAATTAAGAGAGTTAGCTTTTCTTGATGGATAGTCCCTGTAATTATAATATACGCCCTTCTTCCTCTCTTGTTCTAACTTTTAGCTTAAAATCTAGTTTGTCTGATATCAGTATGATTACTTCAGCTTTCTTTTGACTTCCAGTAGCATGATGGATGCCTCTCTATCCCCTCAGTTTCAATCTCAAGGTGTCATCAGGTCTAAAATGAGTCTCTTGTAGTTAGCACATAGATGGATCTTGTTTTTTGTTTTTATTGTTTTGTTTTTGTTTTTTGTTTTTGATCCTTTGATTATGGCATTTAGTACATTCATTTTCAGAGCTATTATTGAAAGATATGAATTTAGTGTCATTGTATTATCTGTAGGTTTCATTCTTGTGATAATGTCTCCTCTCCTTTGTAGTCTTTGCAGCATTCCACTCACAGAGTCCCTCTTAAGATCTCTCGTAGGACTGATTTAGCAGTCATGAACTCCTTCAGTTTTTGTTTGTTTGAGAAAGCCTTTATCTCTCCTTCTATTCTGAATGATAGGCTTGATGGAGAAAGAATTCTTGGCTATATATTTTTCCTATTTAGCACATTGAATATTTCCTGCACTCCCTTCCTGCCAAACACATTTCAGTGGACAGGTTTGCTACTACCCTTATGTGTCTACACTTGTAGGTTAAGGCCTATTTGTTCCTACCTGCTTTCAGAATTCTCTACTTATTTTTGTGTTTTGCCAATTTCGCTATGAAATGCCATTGAGAATACTTATTCTTGCTGACTCTGAAAGGGATTCTCTGCACCTCCTAGATTTGGATGTCTGAGTCCTTCCCCAGATTAGGGAAGTTCTCAGCTATAATTTGTTCAAGTAAACCTTCTGCCTTTTTCTCTTTTTTTCTTTTGCAATTTCTATGATATGGAAATTTTTGTATTTCATTGAATCACGTAGGTCTCTAATTCTCCCCTCATGGTCCAGTATTTTTTTTAATTTCTCCTTTTCTTGGCTTCCATAATTTTGTCTTCTATTTCACTTACTCTTTCCTCTGCTTCCTCCATCCTTGCTATTACAGCATCTAGTTTATTTTAAACCTCATTTATAGCATTTCCTAATTAGTCATGACTAGTTTTTAGTTCCTTGACCTCTCCAACAATAGATTCTTTGCCACCATCTATGATTTTTTCAAGACCATCTATTAATCTAGTGACTATTATTCTAAATTTTTGATCAGATACATTGTTTATGTCTGTTTTGATCAATTCTCTAGCTGTCATTTCTTCCTGGAATTTCTTTGGAGGAAAATTCTTCCATTTTGTCATTTTGGCTAGTTTTCTGTCCTTGATGTGTTTTAATAGTTGTTATATGTCCTGCACCTGTGAGCACAACTATATTAAAAAGGAGTCATACACTATTCAGGGCCTGGCCCTTCAGGAGGTGGTTTTGGAGTGTGTTGTGTGCTTTCTGTTGTTGTGACTCTGGTTGCTTTATCTCCCTACTTGTACTGGTGGTTTGGACCTTCCACAAGGTATACTTTGTTTGTTGAACTAGTCCTGGAAAAAATTTTAAAAGAGGGTGGTGGTGGAAGGAGCATTATTCCATACAAAGAGAAATGACAGGGGTGGGGAAAAAGAAAAAAAAATTGACCAGGTAGAGAATCAGAGAAACTATATGGCTTAATCCAGAGAGAGAGAAAAGAAAATAAAGAAAATGGAGTTACAGAAGAGGTGTTAAAAAAATAGATGAAAAATGTCTGCTTAAACAAACCAAAAACCAGTATAGAGAAGGGAAGAAGTAAGAGGAAGAAAAGGAAGAAAAAATATATAAGCCCCACAATTCTGGTGATGGGGAAACAAATGGTCACACCCTAATCTCTCCTCCCTGGACTGGGTGACCCAAACCACTCTGCACAGATCATCCTCACAGTGCTGTGTAGACCCGAGCAGGCCAGTTTGTTCCACTCCACAGTCTCCCTCACCTCCCGGGGAGTCAGCTGGGATCGTGATGTTTTAATGGATCTCCATTTACCCTGGTTCTGGGGTAGTGCCAGTCTGCCCAGCTGACTAAGGGCCGCTGGCTGGTGATGTCTGCAGGTCTTTTGTTCTTGGAGTGGCTATATACCATCTTCCCACAACACTCAAGGAACGGGACTACTCTTTCTGACTGAGCCTCTGAACTCACTACCAAGCCTGGTACTGGCTTCCTTCCCCTCCAGGTGTGTGTTCAGGGCAGCAGGCTCCAGCCCACAGAAAGCCGGGCAACTGGATCATGTTAGAAATTGGTTCTTTCTCTATTTTTTCTTTTACCCAGACTGTGGTTTTTCTCTTGTCCAGATATAATCTTGCATTTCTACCGCCTCTCTTTCTCTTCCTTTTGTCTCTTCACAGAAGGAGATTCCTCCGCTCTGTGCCTATTCTGCCTGTTTTATCTCTCCCAATTCACAAACACAGGGGTGTGGCCCGCCAAGTTGTCCCTGTGGGCCCTCAGAGATGTTTCTGTCACTCTGTAGCCCAGATTCCTGGAATTCCAAGTGTTCTGACCTCAGTACTACTGTTTGTTTGAGGGACAAAGGAGCTTTGGGCCCCCCTACATCTCTGCCATGCAGACTCCTCTCCAGTGAGTTAATTTTTATAATTAAAAAGTACCAAACTTATAAGACTATTTAGATTATATTATAAAAGAGACTGGAAAAATTTAAAGACCAAAGTTTTATTTATGTGAGTATAGTTTATTTTATTTTTTTAATTCTCATTAGCTTGAAAGGTGATATTATTTTTACCTACATTTAAGAGAGTACTAGTGGGTGTGACAATTGAAATCTATTACAAATAATACAGAATCAGGATTTACTAGATTGTTTTGATAAAAAGGTTTCCATGTTTGCTTTTACTCATCCTTACTTTTAGAAAAATTTCTAGAAGTCAATTTTGTTTTTTCAATTCCATAGTCCTAGAACAATTGAGCAATGGACTGTGAAGTTGTAACTACATTTCTTCATTTTCCAGTACACCAATACACACAAGTTAGACAAGGTTCTTAACATTCTTTGTCCAATAAAATCTAAGTTGAACTACTGTGTGCAAAATGCTACTATTATCAGAGGTCCTGCTCTATGGAAGGCAGACAAGCATGAAACTAGATTTTTTTCAGCTTTCATTTATTACTTACTAAGAAAAAACATCTAGAGAGGTGAAAAAAATTCCCCTGATATTCAAATTTCTATATATCTATCAACAAATTAGACTATTTCCTAAATTGAGGATTGAAGGTTTTAATCATATATAATTTAATTTATTCTAAATATGTAACATTTAATTAAATATAAATAAATGCAAACATATATATTCTGTGTTCTAATTATTCTTTAATGTAAGTGGCACAAATCATTCTGTGGCTTAATCTGTAATACTTTTGTAAACAATCAGGTACCAGAGGAGTGTAAAATAATGAACGATGTCATCGATTTTTTTTTTCTGTACAAATACTCTAAGAATATATAACTTGCTCAAAAGAATTTTGAGCATTGGCTTCAGCTCCTGAGAGGTAACCTCTAAGTTCTTGGAATGTCCTACCTAATAAAAAACTTTTTGTTTACCTGGAGGCTTTGAACCATTCCTGATAGTCTATACTAACAAGGTGATTTATGGTGGGGAGTATTTGGCTATATGGCATTACCTCTGGAGGGAATGGAGTCTGAGTTCATCAACAGAAGGATTTAGCCATATCTATGTGACTCAGTTCCAATAAAACTCTGGACACTAAGGCTCAGGTGAATCTCTCTGATTGTCAATACTCTATGTGTATTATTATACTTCATTGCTGGGAAAAATGGGTGCTGTCTGCACAGTGCCACTGGGACAGGACAGCTGTAATCAATTTGTCCTTTGTTGTAATCAATTCTGAGTTCTACGAGTACTTCTAGTGAATAATTGATCTTGCCTATGGTCTTGGGGATTCCCAAACTTGTAGTTGGTACGAGAAGTGAGATTGTTTTGGGGGACCCCAGGCCTTCACAAAGGCCATTAAAGTAGGCAAATTAAAAATGTTTAAACAACCAGTATCATTTTCACTGAAATAATCAGGTCATTCTTAATTTCTTTAAAACATTCAAAATTTTCTTTAGATATATTTATTAAAGATCTACCCTCTGTAAGTTACTAAATATACAAAGCCCTCAAGATAGTATCATCAATTGAAAATCACCCAAATGTCTGTGAAATGGTGTCTGTATTGTGATGATGTCTATGATTCAGGCTCATATCTGTCTTGTCTACTGGTGTATCCCTAACACCTAATACAATACTTGGCACTAAATCCTCATATATTTTAGTTTTTTGTGTACAATATTAGACTGAGTGATTTAAGCAATAAAGATATATTTCTCACAGGTTTAGAGGCTAGAAGTCCAAGATCAAGGAGCTAGTAGATTGAGTTTTTGGTGAGAGTCTGCTTTCTGGCTCTAGATGGCTGTCTACTCACTGTGTGCTTCTCACATGCCAGAAGAGGCTAGAGAATGCTGGGAGTTTTTGTTTGTTTGTTGGTTTGTGATTGTGTGTGGTTTTTTTTTTTTTTTAGTACACTAATTCCGTTCATGAGGGCCTTACCTTAATGACCTAATCACCTCCTGAAGGTTCCATCATTCTGACATGATCACATTAAAGGTTAGGATCTCAACATATGAATTTAGTGGGACAAGAATATTTAGTTATAATAGATAGAACCAGAACTGAATTTTGATAAATTAATTTTTCAGGCATACAAAGTTAGAAGAATCTATGCTACATCTGTCTAATTATGTACAGATGACAGTCGTATGCATGGGTACTGAGATCAACATGGAAATAAAAATTGCAAAACAGGTTGTGAGATACTTGAACATGTACATGTAAAGTGTAAATAGATATGGATTAGTTTATCCTAGCAAAGCACACAGATTAAAAAGAAGATGGGTAAATTTCTGGGAATAGGCACTGGCATCTATCTGTTTCTTTGATAATTGAAAGTTAAAATTTTAAACTATGCTAGGTCATAATATTTATTTTTATGTATCATAGAATTTTAAAGTGTTCTGTTGAAGTCTCCTGTCTCAGTTTTTATTCAGTAGTAACATTACAACATATCTCTGAAGCTAAGACATCATCTACTTGCGTTGGGGAAAGTGAGGAGAGGCACGGGAAACATTCTTCATCAATCCCTTTCCAAATTCCCTATGTCTCAGACCTGGATGAATTGTAATTAGGTCTTAGAAATAATTCATTGTAAGAACAGACAATTAATAACCCGATTGGCCCCCTTAGTTCAGAGTGTGGATATTTGAGGTATTTAACTCTTTGATATTACAATCTAGGATGCAGTTCTGTTCTAACACCAGTTAAAGAGGCAGTAATTCCACACATTTTATGTGTGGAATCTCTAGTAAATGTGGACTCAGTACACTGTCATGTGTTTACATCAATCATCACTTCAGTCAGGCAGGTAAATTCAATACTTAGAACTTGTACTGATTATAATCAATAAACTGAATGAAACCCAGGTATAAATTTGGATATAACAAATTATACCATGTGTACCAGGTTAGTATACTCTTGAAGTATGATGAAATATTTAGAGGAAATATTACTTATTGATGTTAATGCAATAAAATTTACATGACATAAAACTAATTATTTAACATGGAACAATTCAGTGGCATTTAGGATGTACATGGTTTCTTATAATGACACCTCTATCCAGTTTCAAAATATCCACCATTCCAAAGTGAAGCCCCAAAACTATTACATAGTCACTCTCATTCCCCACTCACCATTGCCCACAGCAACCATTGGTGTGTATTTTATCCCTTTTGATTTATCTTTTTGGATATTTCATATAAATTGATTACCACTCTATATGGCATTTTGTACCTGGCTTTTATCAATTAGGGTAATATTTTGGAGATTCATCCACATTGTAGCATGTATCAGTACTTTGGGTCCTTTGAAGGCTGAACAACATAATTGCAAGTATTTACCACATTTTGTTTATCCATTCACCCTTCAATAGATTTTTTTAGGCTGTTTCTACCTTTTGGCTATTTTAAATAGTACTGCTATGAACATGCAGGTACACGTACTTGTTTGTATACCTATTTTAATTTTTTTGTGAGAGGAAATGTGTGGATGTAATGGTGGAATTGTGGAGGCCATTGGTAATTCTGTTTGACTATTTGAGAAACCATCAAACTGTTTTCTGCAGTGGCTGTGGTTGCACCATTTTGTATTTCCATCTGCAATGTGCCTTTTGATTATAATCATCATAGTGGATATGATATGGTACCTCACTGAGATATTGATTTGCATTTCATCTTTTCATGTGCTTGTTGGCTATTTATAAATCTTACTTGGAAAAATTCTATTTTAGTTATTTGCCTTTTTAAAATTAGGTTGTGTTTTGTTATTAAGTTGTGAGAGTTATTTATACATTTTGGATAATAAATCCTTATCAGAAACAATCATATATTTCAAATATATTACCTCACATATAAAGTCAAACTATGTTATGCTGAAAGGTCTTAAAATTAGGAAACTTATTAAAATTTGGGCTTGTGTTTGTGAAAAATAAATGGGTGGTGTTAGACTTGTGAAATATGTCTCATCCTAAACATCCTATGAAGATTTCACTAAACAAGCATTTTATCCAAGAAACTAACTTTTATTATATTGACATGGATTATCCCAATTTTTTAGTTTTTCTGTTAATTGAGAATTTCTAATTATTTTCCTGTTTAATCTTTGTTTTCTTGCTTTTGTACAAGAAAAAGAGCTTCCTATTTTCTCTGAAGACAGATAAGAAAGGAGTAAAAACATTTTCATGCTCATGGGTATTGCAAATCTCACCTAACCAAAAATTCTTCCAACATAACCACAGTAAACAAATAAGAGCAAATATCTGTTCTTACCTTACTTCTCAAATAGGTTTTGTTTTTTAATAATAATAATAATAATAATAACTAAATGTTTTATAGGATACTTCAATTAGGATTATATGTTAACACAAGCTGTCCTTAAAAGCAAGGTTGGGAAAATATTTGGCAAATAAAACGATATTGTATTATGAAAAATAAACAATACAAATGTTTTTTAAAAGATACCACTTTTGTTGACTACTCAAAAGACTGAAATATACCATAATTTTTATAAACATATAATTTCTATGTTGATTTCTGTAATTTTCATTCCAAATATAACTATTCTACAATTTGTTTCAAAGGGATAAAAGAAAGAGAATATACACCTTATAGTCAGCACTCTGATATATTATTTCAGTGTTTTTTTTTAAAGTTTATTTATTATTATTATTTTTTTAATGTTTAATTTTGAGAGAGAGAGACAGCGAGAGCAGGGGAGGGGCAGAGCAAGAGGGAGACAGAATCTGAAGCAGGCTCCTGGCTCTCCGCTGTTAATACAGAGCCTGACATGAGGCTAGGGCCCATGAACCGTGAGATCTGCTCTGAGCTGAAGTCAGATGCTTAACTATCTGAGCCACGCAAGTGCCCCATTTCAGTGTTGTTCAGTTCAAGTGAAAGCTGAAAAACTGGATTTATTCAAGGACTTGCAGTCTTTTTTGTCTTTTTTTTTTTTTTTTTAATAGTTTAAAACAGTGGCAGACTGCCACATGCAGCACCTCATTTGGATGTGTCTGGAGTCCTGGAAAGCGTGACTATCCTGTGTTCTACTACAAATGGCCCTTGAGAGCCTGTTTGGAGGTTTAGTGGGGGAAGGCAGCTAATAGCATACCCTAGGCCAAAGAACAATCCTCCTCCATCAGGAAAAATGGTCCTCTTCAACCCAGCCAGTAGCTTCAGGAAAGACATACAGAGAGTGGTAAGGGAGGAAGGGGACACCAGTCTAGCCAGCGAGGTCAGCCAAATTGACCCATGGGGTGACAGATGTTGCAAGATTGCCCTCACATCCTTTGTTTTTTTAAAAGTTTTGTTGCCTTGATTTCTAATGAGACAGCAACAATTCTGTAGTTTTGCCCTGAATATTTTATTTTTTAACATTTATTTATTTTTGTGAGACAGAAAGAGACAGATCATGAGCAGGGGAGGGGCAGAGAGAGAGGGGCACACAGAATTGGAAGCAGGCTTCAGGCTCTGAGTTGCCAGCACAGAGCCTGATGTGGGGCTCAAACCCACCAACTGTGAGATCATGAACTGAGCTGAAGCTGGCTGCTCAACTGACTGAGCCACCCAGGCGCCCCATGCATTGAATATTTTAAAAGCAATAACCCAATTTTAGAAAGGAATTTATGATGATGCTTCTATAGTATTCCATGAAGTTTAATATTAAATATACTTTTTGAATTTTAGTGTCAATCAAAATTCTTTTTTTTAAATTATTTTATATAGAGAGAGCGCACAACTAGGTGAGAGGGTCAGAGGAAGAGAGAGAAAGAATCTTAAGCAGACTCTAGGCTCAGTGTGGAGCCTAAGGTGGGGCTCCATTTCATGAGCCTGGGATCATGAAGTGAACCCTGGGATCATGACCTCATCCGAAATCAAGAGTCCAACGCTCAAAAGACCGAGCCACTCAGGCACCCCTCAGAATTTGTATCTACAGAAGTCATGTCTATTAACATGGAATTAACTTTATTTACCCTTATTCTCTGGAGTAATGGAGTGTTAATAATTAGAAATTATTCAGGGCACCTGGGTGGCTCAGTCAGTTAAGCGTTCAAATTCGGTTCAGGTCATGATCTCAAGGTTTGTGGGTTCTAGTCCCACATTGGGCTCTGTGCTGGTAGCTTGGAGCCTGGTGCCTGGAGCCTGCTTCGGATTCTCCATCTCCTTCTCTCTCTGCCCTGCCCCACCCACATTCTGTCTCTCATTCTCTCTCAAAAATAAACATTAAAAAAAAGAAATAAATATTTTTCAATCCTTGTTGATTATTATAAAATGATTTTTCAAATGCTGATATTTTTAAAACTGTACCATTAAATGTTCTAATTATTAATCCTCTCCAAAGCTATTTTGATCATACTGTCTTAATGATATTCAAGGAAAGGTGCTGGATTTATTCTAGCACTGGTTCAATTTTCAATTAGTTACTTGCACTAATTAGATACGACACGATTTATTTCTGTGGCTTGTACTTTCACCTGTTTCTTTTCCTTTCATTCCTAACTCTTTGCAATCTAGCAGAAAAAGCTAACCTATTTCATCTATTCCTTTTGTTTAAATTTTATTGATTAAGAAATAGGATGTAAATTCACTGTAGCTAGCACCTCTATATTTCCAGCAAGAAATTCTGCAATTAGTTTTAAAAGATAAAGATAAAACTCACTTCCAAATGAAATCTGTTACCCATTTCAGACAGCTTCCTTATTAATCAACATCTAGACTCTTTCTCTCTTAAGCTTCTGTTGTATCCCCAAGACCTGTGTCATTTAATTGTTAAAGGAGAATGTGAAATTTTCTATATGGACTGGCCTAAACGGTTTATTACAGATACTAGAAACTACCCCCTCAACCTTCCTTCACTCCACCTGACTTACAGAGGATCAGCAAAAGGGGGAGGAGAGCATATTTACTTTTTCTCAATAGTATCTACTTGTAGATAATATTAGATAATTTTAGATAATAGATGCCTCAGAAGCCCTTATTATATTCGCCTGATGAGAAACTAAGCACGATTATAACAAAAATAGTCCATTATTTCTATGTGTATAAGGAAAACAAAGCTTCTTTGTTTAAATGGCTCATTATGATGGGGCTACGATCCTGTAGGAAGTCATATGGCTCAGTCTGCCACCAAGCCTAGTGGAAACATTTAGCTGGAAACTAAGCATTTGCCCAGCACAATCTAATCTCTGCGTCTTTATTTGAATCCCTCATCCAGGCAAGTACTCCCAGGAAAGCCACCCTGCAGATTCAGCCAATGATTTTCAACCAGGTCACCCACCTGTATAAAAACATAGCCACTTTTGCAATGGCTCCACTGCACTGCTCCTCTGTATTAGTAATTAAAGAAAAAAAAGCTTCCTTCAGTTTAAAGAAAAAAACTGCTTCTATAACTCAGGACAAAAACAGGCTATAGAGGCCTACTTGCAACTTCGTCAGTCCATCTATTCTTTCATAAAGCATAATAAATTTACTTTAATGAAGTACAACCATCCTGAAGGACTCTTCTGAAGATAACTTTTAAAGATCTGGGTGGCGCAGTCGGTTGAGCGTCTGACTTCAGCCCAGGTCCTGACCTCACGGTTCATGGGTTCAAGCCCTGCATCATACTCTGTGCTGCCAGTTCCAAGCCTGGAGCCTGTCTCCCTTTCTTTCTCTACGTCTCTGTCTCTCAAAAATAAATAAATATTAAAAATTAAAAAAAAAAGATTTCCTCTGTCTTTAGCAGGATAGGATTTTCTTCCAGTCCCTCTTTTTCCACTTCCTACTTTTGGAAGGATATTTTAGCATTCTATCTTCTGTATTTCTGGTCAATACCAAGTTTGGAAAACAGAAGGCAAAGTGTCAGAGGTTGTGTAATGGTAAAGGCAGTGGGCTGGGGCACCTGGGTGGGTCAGTCGGTTAAGCCTCCTGATTTCGGCTCAGGTCATGATCTCACAGTTTTTGGGTGAGCCCTGCATCAGGCTCTATGCTGACAGCTCAGAGCCTGGAGCCTGCTTCAGATTCTGTCTCCCTCTCTCTCTGCCCCTCCCCCACTCATGCTCTGTTTCTCTTTGTATCAATAATAAACACAAAAAAATTTCTTTAAATGATAAAGGCAGTGGGTGTTATGAAGGGTGGCACTGTCACAATTAGCGAGAAGAGTGTGTTAGCCTGCAGACTTTAACTTTCTCTCTCTGAAGTGGCATCACAAGAAAGCTTCTCTTTAATCCCATCTTGCTTTCTTCCTCTGAAAGACTACAAGATCTGTAAACAGGAAAAGCTGCAGCTTCACTCCTCCCTCGCACCTATAGGACCAGATAGCTGAGAATATGATGTAGACAACTGCCTGAAAGCTAGACCAAGAGGTTAAACAGAAGATGAGTCAGAATCATGGGTGGGAAAACAAAAAATTAACAGTGGAGATGATGGTGTATCTAAAGGGAAGAGTTAGAGATGAAGGAAGTTTAGGAAACTTGATTTTTATGATCTCATTTCTTTTGTAAAACAGGTGCATCTGTGATTTCTCACAGAACAATCCAGTGCAAACTCACGTGGCAATTTACAATCTACTGCACCTTAGTTGTGATCTCGTGAAAGCCTCATTATAAGTTATCTAATTAAATTCATGTTGTTAAGCTTGCAACCTTGTTTAGGCAATCATTGTGGAAATCCCAGAATTGTGGATGTCTTCCCTTATTTACCAATGGAAACATCAAGAGTACTTACTGTCTAAAAAGATTTGCTACTTTTTGGAGCCCTTGAAGTGTACCTTTATTAATGACTTTGCTACCTGAGCAACATCAGAAACTTCTCCACCTGTGCCAACATCCACCAGGTGCCCCTTGTCTTCAGATGGTTGGGGAATAATGCCTTAGATCCAGACCGAGAGCTGCCACCCTGCTCCAGCTTGAACTGCCTGTTACTACCACTCTGATGCCTTGACCTGTTTGTGGGGCTAGAGAGTGTATGCACAATACTTCTTCCTTATCCTGTTCACCCCACCCACCACCTCTTTTCCTTTTGGGGGAGCGGTGGCACTATGGTTAAGCGCTCTGAACCGTTAGGCGCTCTGAACCATTAGGCGTGGTCCAGGTGGTGAGTGGTTTCCAAGGAAGGAAAAAGTAGCAGTTGGAGATCTTAAGGTAGGAAATGCAGTTTTGGGTGTTTAGGGAAAGTAGGAGGATCCTGCTGGAGGGGAGGAGAATGATAGGGTAGGAGGCGCGCAGCGTCAGCAGCGGCTCAGAGAACCGTGGCATCAAGCCCGAGTTAAAGCTAGTTCCCTGGGTCCTGGCTCTTCCCAGAGGAAGCAGATCTCGCGGGACCTCACGAGTTGCCGGGCCTGTCAGGGAAATCCTGCGAGCGGAGCCTGCCGGGAGCCCTGAGTCCCCGGCCCCTTCCCTCTGACCTTTCCACAAAAACGTTGGGCGCACGCCACCTAAGAAGCGAGCCCCAGTTCTGGTGGAGCCCTTGCTACCCCATCCCCCCCTTAGAGTCACAGTTCGGGGGTTCCTTTTCGAAGGGGCGGGGTCAGGTACGGTTTGGGGAAAGGGCTCTGGCCCAAACGCAGTGCGGGAGGGTGGGGGGGGGGCAAGAAATAAAAGCTGTTTTAAACCGAGCAGTTGGCATATCAGTAAATATTTGTGGATTAAATGGATTAATCAATGAAAGTGGTTTTGGCACTCTTTTTGGATTAACTCGTAATTCAGACAACATTTTTCACCCTTATCAAAAGCAGTAGACTGTTTTTAGAAATAGTTAATATGGAGTTTTAACAAAATTTTTGGAGGAATAGTGAGGGAACTAATAATTACTCTAATTTATTTTAAAACATAAATTTAAAGATTTCTATTGATGTGATTTACTTATATCTTTCATTTTGTTTTGCAAAAAAAAAAAAAGATTGCTCTCATTCCAGTGTTAGCTTTCAAATGTGAAACATGCACACTGCCTTTTACTCAATATTTATCCCCTCTCAAGTGTATGTTTATTCTATAGAAAAATAGTTAATTGAAGTAAGAGTCCTTCTAAAACAGGAAATTTTTAAATGGGGTCTTTAAAATTTTGTATTTCAAACAGAGTTGCATCATGATGAGAACCTGCTGTGTATCCATCCTGTCTACAAGGTGCTTGGGGGACTTCAACTCATGGTTAGTAGTGATTTAATTTTAATGCACTTGAATCCAAACAGTAAAATTGCATTTTTAAGGGTAAAACACAGTACAAACCGGAGATTATATTCATCTTATTTTTCTATTTGTACACGATTATTTAAGGCATCATTTGTTTGTTTATCTTCTTTCTCCAACTAAGTTACTGTAAAGTGCCAGCTAATAAGTCAATGGGTTTAATAACATTTGATGAAGTGACCAGGTAAGGCTTATGAAGAATATGAGAATCAAGCTAGTGCTTGAAAAGGAGGTTTAATGTAAACTATTTAGAATTTCAGACAGAGGACAGCAGTGTATGCCACTGTGCAATGTTGTTTGACAATCAGCTTTCCAACCCTCCCCCTGTATTTTTATTTCATTCATTCATTTTCAAATCCATCATTCAACAAATATTCATAGAGTGCATACTGTGTTCTAGGAACCATGCTAAACGTTTGGGATACAAAATAAAATAATGTACAGTTATCTATAGCTGTCTCCAAACAATTCCATTGTGGTCATGACATATGTGTAACAGATTAAATATACACCTGCATTATGCATTAAATCCTCACAATCTATAGGAGCTCATCCATAAAGCAGGTTATTGTTGAGCAGATGCTGTAAACAAATGATGTAAAGCTAAGTGAGGAAGCGCTGACAACGCTTGTGACTTACGGAGCCATTTAAAATGAGCAATGAGCCAAAGCAGGAGTCCTACAGAGAAAGAATCAATAATGAATACATTATCATGCACATTTCCCTAAGACAAGGGTAATAATCATGTGGCATTCACTTCTGTTACTAAATAATTTTAAGGAGCTTCTCCCTCCCCTCTCCTCCCTTCCCCACGGACTCTAACGTACCTATTTCTGGTACGAAATAGAGACCTCAACTGCTGTTAACACCTTAGCTTTGTTAGACTTCAGCTGCCAGGCCATTTTTCAGAATCCATTGGCTCATTTAAATCTTCAGAGAAAAAATGGCAAGTGAGCATGAGTTTTACATTAAAGCAATACACCACTGGGTAAAAGCAATGTGACATTCCACCATTTCATCAAATGTGCTGTAGCCTGAAAACTTACAAGGAATAAATAAGTAAATTTCTTGTCTTCTCTCCCACCTTACCTCCCAATGCCATTTCAAACACTAACCTTATTTTTGCTATATTATTAAGTGATTATTTTCATATACTTTTAAGTTACCTCGTTAAAAAAATAGGTAAACACACATCTTTGTCCTACTATCTAGCTGCGTTTCTGACTACTACTGTCTGTTGTCTTTCTCTAGTATTTTTTGTAATATATTATTATTCAGTAGGAAAGTTAAATATATTCAATAAATGCTGGTGTCATAAAATTCAACTACATTCATCAGGGGAAAAAATTAAAAGAGAAAGAAAACAATAGTGCAACTTATTCTGGCCATCTTTTACTCACAAGGGTTATCATCTGGGTTGAAATGAAAAACATAACTGCTGTACTCTCAGCCAGGTAAGTTTCCTCAGACTTTTCAAAGACTGAGAAGTGTGTTTAGACTAAAGTGTGTTTAGACTAAAGAATGTTGATAATTGCTGAAGTTGGATTCCGGCCACATTGGGCTTTATTGTATTATCATCTGCATTATGACGTATGCTTGAAATTTTCTTTAGTACAAGTTAAAACCTGTAATAAAAATGCAGGTACACTCCATGGTCCTCCAAAAAACAAACGATTGCTCTAAAAACATCTGGGGAAAACGAAGTATTTCCATTCTACATGCTCTGTAACACAAGTCATCCATATCATTTAGTTGTTCCTTGGAGAAAATATAATTTATTTTACTGTTGAAGGAAATAACAGTTGCATTGGTTATGTGTCACTTTGGCTAGATTGTAGTCCCCAGTTATCTGTCAGACACTAATCTAGGTGTTACTGTAAAGATAGTTTGTAGATGTGGTTAATATCTATAATCAGTTGGCTTCATAACAGAGGTTATAATAGATCTGGTGGTGGTGGGGATTGGTTCAGTCAGTTAAAAGGCCTTAAAAACAGATCTGAAGTTTCCTTAGGAGGGAAAGTTGGCTTGTGCGTTCCTTCAGCCACAGAGTTCCAGCTGTACTTTTCAGTGGCTTTATGTATGGATTTTGGAGTTTCTTTAGGCATTGCTTAAAATCATGTAAGCCAATTCCATAATTTCTAGAATTACAAAAGTGAGAAAGCATTGTGAAGATTGAAAGATTTTATATAATTCTTAAATTTTTGTTCCCAGATTAACACAACCTAAGCTGCATTTTATTTTTTAATTTTATTTTTTTTGAAAGTTTATTTATTTTGAGAGAGAGTACAAGCAGGGGAGGGGCGGAAAGAGAATCCCAAGCAGGCTCCACACTGCCAGTGTGGAACTGGACAGGGGCCGTGAACCTATGAACTGTGATATCATGACCTGAGCCAAAATCAAGAGTCAGACACTCACAGGCTGAGTCACCCAGGCATCCCTAGACTGCGCTTAAGATAGAATTAGGCCAAAATATAGTATTGCCAACCATTCAAAGTATACATGGTTTTATATATACAATTTCCATAGTGTAAATGTATACTGAACTTGGATAATCATGAGCTAGAAAAGGAGACTAAAAAAATGTCTATCAACAGAGGTTTGAATTTTCAAACCATTTTGCCTTTAATGCATGTTTATGAAATCTCCAGTAGTGAGTAGGTGATATACAGAGAGAAAAATAAACTTGCACACACCATTCTTTTTTAGTATTGTCTCTGATACCTTAATATATATTAACAGAGTTTGATTTTATGAAAAGTAAGCATAGATGTATCTTCTTGGAGCAGAAGGAGAGATAATTTCTAACATTAGCAACAGAATATAAAATATCTGGGCTTGATCTCACAATATCTCCTTATTTAGCTGACGGTAAGAAATTAGATAAGACCTCATTTTACTTTGGCACTTTAATTCCTGAAGATGAAACTCTTCACAATGCACTCCTTACTGTCCTGCTTCAAAGAGAAACCTAAGAGGCGCCTGGGTGGCTCAGTTGGTTAAGCATCTGACTTTGGTTCAGGTCATGACCTCACAGTTCATGAGTTTGAGCCCTGCGTTGGGCTCGGTGCTGATAGCTCAGAGCCTGGAGCTTGCTTTGGATTCTGTCTGTCTGTCTGTCTCTCTCTCTCTCCCCCTCTTTCTCTTTGCTCTTCTCCTCCCCTTCTCATAAATAAACAGTAAAAAAAATTAAAGAGAAACTTCACATATCCATGTAGATCTCTCTTCAGCACTGATGGGCATTAAAATAAAATTTAAAAGAATAAGCTGCTCCCTTCATCACACATGGCAAATGGCGTCTCTGAAGACCTATGAATCAACATATTCTCTTCTACTAACTTGGCATCTGGTTATTGTAAACTCAGGAAATAAATGTCATTATTTCCTGTTGTCCATTGATTTTATGCAGTCTAGGCAATTTTCCATTCTTTTCTGTTGGGACTGACTTCTCAGCACGCCTCCGGATTCTGGACAAGATGAGGATAAGTCGCATTACCTTTTACACCTCATTACCTTTAACAAATAAGTAGCTGGCACTTACACAAACGGTATCTTACCTGCTGTTTTGTTCCTCACTATATTGCTTTCCTGCTGTTTTTACAGGTGGCATTTAGGCATGCTATTCTGAGATACATCATCTTACAGACTAGCAGACACAGATCTGGGGACAAAAGTTAATGCAGAAAAAAACCACAATTAAAATATCAAAAGTTCATTGATATAGCACAACATGGAAAATAACTATATCTATAAGACCATCAACTGCCAAAATCCTTTGAAAGAAATCACTACTGTTTTCTCTTTACTCTCATTATTGTTTTACTTTTAAACATATTAATGTGAAAGTCAGCATATTTTAATGCAATGAAGTTCTCTCTCTCTCTCTCTCTCTCTCTCTCTCTCTCTCTCTCTGTCTTTATAAGGGTAGAGTCTGCTATCATTGGTACTAAAATAGACAACACTTTCTCCACCTTCACGTATTATTTTGATGTACCTGTTTGGACCTCTGCCACTACTTAGTTAAACTACAATTTTTTTCAGTAACTGATAGAAAATTCTAAGGGGCCTCCTTTTAGGGTTACAGTGAAGTGTGAAACCAGGCGTTTAGTTTGGGGAAAAGAAAGGATGAATCCAGATACAAAGGTAACAAGATTCACCCTTTCTAAAACAAACAAGTAATAAAATAAATGACCCTTTTTGATTAACTCATTCATTAATACAAAAATAACTTTTTAGTAAATAAATAGTTATTTCTCTCATGTGGCAGCCTCTGGGGATGTAATCTAAGGCAAGTAGAACCCATTCCACATGAAAATTACTCCTTGAAGTAGTGGGTTGAAGCTTTGAAAGTGGGATTTGTGAAGTTAGAGAAGGAAGTAGTGAAAAGTTGTGCCATCGGCCCCGTGGATCGTTCTGTGCCAGTCTCGCTAGGGAGAGAGCCGTGGTCATCCCACTTAGCTGCGGGCTCGGGTGAGGTCTCACTGTGGCCGGTAATCTGGCGCAGAAATAGACACGAGTCTGAAAGGAATTCTGAAAAACGAATCTGAATGAAGTTTTCCCGTGAACTTTCCTTTTCACTCTGCCCACTACTCTTTCTTTATCTCTGTGTGTCTCTTTCTCCCGCACCCCCCAATCCTATTCTTCGTGATTCCCTGTCTTTAGCACATAAGCAGAATTTTCTGGAGAAATGTGGCATGACCAGCTGTATCTTACCCTGCCACGGTGTCCTTGGACAGAAATCTATGGAGCCCAATTTAATTTAACTTAGATACCCCAGTGTGTGAAATCCTTGTATATTGTTTCCTGTTGTGAGACATTTAGATAATAAGCCTTGCATTCTGCCTGATCTTTCTGCTTTCCTTTTGTCCAACATGCCAAATATGATACTGCTTACTTGCCGTCATCAGGGATAAATACCCATTTTTACTTTTTTTTTAATGATTCTCTGACAATGAAATAAGAAGCCAAAAAGGGGTGAGTAAAAAATGCCATAAATGTGTCCTTGTTAAATTGGCCTGAGAAAAAATCAACCTGATAGAACATGAGAACAGTTGGAGTCAATGGCCATGTTAAAAATTCCAGATACTTTTTATTTCCATTGTTTCTAGGCAAGTTAAATTCTAATTAAAAAAAGAAAAATAAACAAAAAATAAAAACACTGCTATCACTGCTAGTTAATGGATACCATTCATTGTAATTATTTTGTATGTTAGCTAGAAATGAGCTTTTTGTGTTTGGGTAAAAGCACAACCCCCCAAAATGTTACTGCTGCACTTCTGCCACTTAAGGTTAGGCAATTTCATAGTCTGTGTCAAATTCACACCCGTCCGCTACCTTGTTATCTCCAAAAGTCAAGTACATGTTCTCTTCCTTTCTGGAAGGAAGGAACATTACATTTTCAGTGTGAGCTACTTTTTCCAGAGAGCAATAAATTATTGATTGTGTGAGTTTCATAAATAAAGCCAAATATAAGCAGGTGATTAATCATTCATTTCTGGTTCACCTTGAGAGAGCAGTGCAATGATAACAAAGATAAAACATTGACTGTGTTTCTTGTTCATTATGTGCAAGTTTAGGGAATGCATACTCTATGCAGTTCATAAGGATTCTTGCATTGTTAGTTGAGACATTTGGTGTGGAAAGTCTCCCCGAAAGGGAAAAATGACATCTTGAGGGTACCTACTATATATCAGAAGTTTTATATATTTAAATATATATAAAAGTGGATTACTGTGCCAAATGTCATTTCTTTCTTTAAAAAAATAAATAAATAAAGCCTGTATTACTGGTTCTGATCCTGACTGCATTACTTATTTGCCATGTAACCGTATGCAAGTTTTTCGACCTCCATTTCCATTTCCTCATCTCCAATGGGGATAATACAGGAAATTATTTCATAAGATAGTTGTGAGAACACACACACATATACTTTATCACTTAGGATTCAACCAGAGAAGCAGAACCAATAGGAGATAGAATCGTACATATATATTGATGCATTTGTTACAGGAAATTGGTCTTCCTGTTATCTCCACATCTCATGCCAGAGCTCAGAGTCTGTAGGCAGTCAGGAAAGGAAGATGTATGCACATGGGGAAAATCAAGGTCAGGCTCGAACCCCCAAGTATGAGCTGGGGCCCCCAGTGGGACTCAAGTGTGGTGGAAGAGTATTTGTATATACCAGGGCCCTTTGTCACAGAGATAGACACACACACCTGGTGGAGTGAGAGAAGCTGGTGGTTGGTCCTGAGAAGGGGGAGCTATTACATGCCCATCTTCCCCTTTCATTAATGAGGTGAATCTGCTGATCAGCACCCATGTTTATCTGTACTACAAAATGGCTGCTGCTTCCCTTTTACTTTCCAAATCTCCAAGAATTCTCCTTGTGGCCTCCCCTAACCAGAAACATGCAAAAAAAAAAAAAAAGTAAATTTAGAAAAAATAATATAGTTCGTCTTAGCTGAGTTGACACATTATAACAGCAAATCACACACATGTGCACAGATATAACATAAATATGTTCAGGTATTTGGGTTTTCTTTGACTAATCCATAGTGTCTTTTTTTTTTTAATTTGCTTATTTTCACCTAGGAATTTAGCAAGAATCAACACAGATTTTATGAGTACATGTTGATTGAGAAGAGGGCTTGTCAAATCAACAAGGTAGTCAGACTTAAAACAAGTGTCAATTGACATAAAGCTATAATTTAAAATGGGTTAATTATTTAAAACATACTTCAAAGTTATTAAAAATTAATTAGAAGTAGAAATTTCTGATCTTTGTAAGTCTGAGCTTCTGCCTATCTAATACTTAAGATAAAATGTACCCAAGAAATCCCACTTTGAGCTCTCTTTCCATAGAAAGTTCAGGACTTTAGCCCCAATTTCTCTGACTTCTCATTTTCTAAAACTTATTTAAAAGATATGGATTTTATTTTGAAATAGAGATTAATTTTGTATATGGATTCTGTATAGAGCCACTTTATTTTTGCTGAGGAGAATATTCCTTTGCTGTAGGGGCAGAATAAACTAATCATTAACTGCTCAATTAAGTTTATCTTCATTTGGGTAAGTATAAATTCAGGTACTCTGACAATATGTCAAACTGTTTACCTTTTCATGATTGTTAATTTTATTCTACAATGAACAGTATAAACTTTTGTTCTTTAATAGTAATATAGTGACTAGACAAATTCTTCTAATTTACTCTTAAAATAGTATCTGTTATTTTTTGGTGTATTATGCCTTGAGATCTTTATGGATTTGAGGGACTTTGCATTCACAAGCCCTGAATGCTTACAGCAAAATCTCAATTTAGTCTATATAATATCAACTGAGATTTTTTTTTTTTAAATAAAGTATTCAGATCTTATAGAATGGGATTACTATTTAATATAAGGTCTGTTATGCAGTCCAGGATCTGAATTTTTAATAAACCAGATTTCATTCTCATGTGAGTTTTTAGCACTACACTTTGAGAACATTATTTTAGGAAACAGTGATTTTATATACACACACACACACACACACACACACACACACGTATATAAAATGGATATAGGAAGAAAAGGGAATTCCTAAAGGGTGTGTAAGGAATGTTCTTTCTCACAATTTTTTGCCTGAGAACATTTAACATCTGCTTGTTTAGTGTATTCTGTGTTCCAGAATCAGCTGGTAGTACACCATGGTAGGTTTTTGGGAATTTACCAAGAATAATAGTGCAGACAATATTTGGTCCTAAACAACATTTGCTTCTAGCAATTGGTAGAAAATATATTCTCACAAGGGCCAGAACTGCTGAAGTGTTGTGTAAGAAATGAGTAATCATCGTGTTTAGATAGTTAGGGTCAAAACTGGAAGTTACTCTAAGGCTTCCGTTGTGTTTACTCCTTGAATGTAGCAACTTACAATGTAATAGTCTTTGTATGCCTTTCCAAACTTTCTGAAACTTAGATATATCTACTATTTCTTGTATTTAATTGTTTTCGATATTATGATTTCAGAAGAAATACGGCATGAAAATACAGAGCAAATCGTTTGAAAATATAAACTTTTTTTAGTGATTGTAGAAGCAAAGAAAACCAAAACAAAAAAAGCATGTAAGCAATTACCATTGCTTAAACAATTCACTAGATGTCTTGTATAAAGAGCTGATTTTTAGACAGCGTATTATGATTCAGAGAATTGAAATGACAGTTTTCATTAAATGAGAACCAATGAACACAGATGGGAAGTTTCATTCTTAAATAATTTGAGTTATGCCCTTTCTCATGGAGGTTTGTCTTTTGGAGCTAGTCAGACACTTAAATGGTAAAATAAGGATGAAGAAGTCATACTATCTGTGATTTGAGAGAAAATTTTTAAAAAGTTTCATTTAGCTGATTTTTACCGAACTAATGCCTCTTTATTATTCTATTTTATTTACATATCCCATATTTTTGTACGTTCATTATTCTAGATGGTTGCTAAGTGTTTAGTGGTTGGATTAATTGTCACTGTACCCCAAAAACTTATGTAAAGAAGTAGTTTTACCCATAACCAAGGTATAAATAAGTGATAAAGTGAAATATTATTGTTAAATATTATATAAGCTTTCAGTGTTTTAAAAATATGTATCTTCATTCTGATTGCTTAAATGTAAAGCTTTGTATAATCGCTTACTCAAAGTCAGGAGTCAAGAGTATTGTGGGTCTTTCTCTTCTTTTTTTTCCTTCAATCTCTAGAGTACAAAGCTGAATTAATCCTACTCCTCAAATCATGGCATATTATGAACATTGGTCTGAGGAATGGCTTTGTCCTTGTTTTGTTTACCTGTGCCTTTTTGTGTCTATCCCCTATTTCTGTTTTCCTTCTGTTTCATTATGTCAGTTATTCTAATATATTTATTATTGGATTTTTAGTTTGTGTGCATTCTTCTAAAGTGTGTCCTGTGTCCTATTCATAGGCATTTATTCTGGCAAATGATATTACGTATCTACCTTTTCCATTTTTTCCCAACTTAGTATTTTTGTTAAAAAGTTCTCTTCACCTACATTGTTATACATAAATCTAATCTATTTCTTCTAACTGTCCATAATACTCTATAATATTTATCCATATTATTTTACCTTTCTCTTCTTAATTGATAACACTGACCTTTTAAAAAAATTTTTTTTAATGTTTTATTTATTTTTGAGACAGAGGGAGACAGAGCATGAGCCGGGAGGGGCAGAGAGAGAGGGACACACAGAATCTGAAGCAGGCTCCAGGCTCTGAGCTGTCAGCACAGAGCCCGATGTGGGGCACAAACCCACGAACATGAGATCATGACCTGAGCCAAAGTTGGAGGCTTAACCGACTGAGCCACAGGCGCCCAAACACTGACTTTTTTATTAAGTCTCCAAAACTACAAATAATTCTTCATTAAATATTGCTGAATATATTTGCCTTGGAGGCATTTACTAAAATCCAAAATGCCAGGTCACAGGATATTTTACACAATAATATAAGTTTCAATCCATGTTAGTTTTAATACTCCCACTTTTCCCCCAATAATAATATTTTTTAGCTTTTAAATTTTTATCAGTATAAGACATGAAAAGTGATGTCTCATTTTTATTTTGGCTTGCATTTTTATGACTATTAAAATTTTAAGCACTCTTTCATATGCTCATAAGACTTTCACATACCTTCCTCAGTAAATATCTTGGTCATAGCTTTCACGTGATTTTCAATTTTGTTTGCTGTTTTATTCATGTTCATTTGAAGGAGTTCCATGTCTAGTCTAATACTAATCTTTTGTTGATTTTATATTTGACAAATGTTTTTACTTATGCTGAATTAACTTTATTAAGAAGTTTGAATTTTTCTATTTGTAACCAATATGCTAAAATATTACTATATATTTAACTTAATTTTTTCTTTTTCTCACCTAACAGGGGTCTATAAAAAATTTTGTCTTAGGTCTTCAGATATATCTAAATCTGGGAAAATTTTACTCCATTATTATTGCATTATTTTCTCCTTTCTATTTTAAAAACAATTTAAATTTTATTAAGTTTTTAATCATCCTTTATATTTTTTGTGTCTCTTTAAGATATCTATAATATTTGGATATTGATTCCTCTGTTACTTATATTTCTTAATTTTCTTTTGTGTTCTTTTCCCAACAATTTTTGTGAAATTTAGCCCATATAATCATTTAACTTATAAATTCATTTTTGTTGTTGTTTCTATTCCACTATCTTTTTCTCCAATTGTGTTCTTCACTTCATTGGTATCTAACATGTTAATATCTTCCCTTTCTTGAAGAAATATACTTATTATACTTATTTTAATTATTCACTGCTTCAATAATTCTTCTTCAGATGATATATATTGTCCACTTTCTGTTTTTCTTTTGAAGTACTTTGAAGTACTTCTACTCTTTAGTTATGTTGGATTTTCCCTCATGAGCCTGTATTATTCTTAAGAGAGTAGTAATATCTTTTAGTAATATCTGTCATGGAAAGGGCTAATGACCCACTTGTTCATTTTCTGCAAAAATGTTTAATAATGTAAATTTGCATTTTTAAGAAAAATTAAGTTTCATTATCTTTTGGGTATTTATATTTGGTGTAGTAGTTTTAATTTTCTGAACTGGTAGAAGTCTTCATGGTATCTACTAAAGAAAGTACCTGTACCATACTCTATGTTAAAATGTTAAAAAAATTTAATCTGTGATACCAACTAGGATTGTATTTGAAGACAATAATCAAGTAACTGACTAGTACTGAAAAAAATTAGTAAGAAAGTTATTTGTTTAACAAAAATTCTGCAGGTAGGACATTTGGGGCTTTGTACAGCTACAAAAATGAGAAAAAGGGACTTTGTTCCTTTTATTCTCTTATTCCAGTTAACTTTTAGGGCTTTGATCCATACATGATAAGATAGTCTCTGCACCTTCACTAAGCAAAAGCAGTTTTGATATTTCATGCTAGAATCATGGAGTTTGGCAAAAGAGTAAGAGCCAAAATGAGACGTCATATGAGTTTTTACATTATATACATTTACCCTGTCTCTTTCTATTACATCACATTGGCTGAACTTGAGTCACACAACCACTCATACTTCTAAAAGAAACGTGGAGGACTAAGATAGCAAGGGATCATTCCCACCCTATCACCAATGAAAATATAAGACTCAGGCTTTGGAACACTCTATACACATTACTCCCTGGATCCTTATTCAAACTTGGTGAAGTATGTGTATAGCACCTACATTGGTGCAATGCTTTTTAAATGTTAGAACATCATTATTTTCTTACAAAGAATAAGAATAATAATTAGTTTGTTATTTCTAATTATTATTATTATTATTCCTAGTAATCCAGCATTAGGAATAATCTCCGAAATAGTACACTTTTACTTGTGCGTGGTTCCAGGAAGTAAAGAATGAAAACAGGGGAGACTAATTTATCACAGGAACCATGGAGGAGCTTCTGGTGATTTTGCTTTGAATAGCATATGCAAGAGGAACTGAATAAGAATTGATGACTAAATATAAGACTTGGTGAGCTGTCCTAGGTGGGATCCTGGAATAGTAAAAGAACATTCGGTGAAAACTAAGGAAATCTAAATAAAACATAGCCTTTAATTATTACTCATGCATCACTATTGGTTTATTAATTGTAGTCATTGAATACCTTACTAGTGTAAGATGTTACACTAGGAAATTGGGTGTGGGGTACATGGGAACTCTATATTTTTAAATTTTGTGTAAATCTAAATTTGTTCTAAAAATAAGGTTTATTTAAAAGAAACAATAGATATGTACGGAATTGAGGCTGAATTATGGAGCTACAAGATGTGCCTTGAATTTTTCCAACTACAGGAAGGAAAGTTGACAATTGAGCCCCACCTGACACTTCCTGAAAGCCATTGGTCATTTGCTACCAGCCAGTGACCAAGCATGTCAGGGATACTAAGAAGACTTGTTCTTAAGAGACATGGGACTCTTCTGAGGGGATATATATATTTTTTAAATTGAGTTTTTTTATTTATTTTACTTTTTAAATTTAAATCCATGTTAGTCAACATATAGTGTAACAGTGGTTTCAGGAGTAGAATTTAGTGATTCATCGCTTACATATAAGTGCTTATCCCAACAAGTGCCCTTCTTAATGCCTATCCCCACACCCAACACCCTTCCATCAAACTTCAGTTTATTCTCTGTATTTAAGGTTATTTTTTGGGGGGGTGTTGGGTTTGTTAATCTCTTTATAGATTTTGGATAGTAACCTTTTATTGGATACGTCACTTGCAAATATCTTCTCCCTTTCTGAACAGTTTTTTTCATTGTTTCCTCACTGTACAGAAGGTTTTTATCTTGATGAGGTCTCAGTAGTTCATTTTTGCTTTTGTTTCTCTTGCCTCTGGAGACTTAGTAAGAAGTTGCTGTGGCTGAGATCAAAGATGTGTTGCCTGTTTTCTCCTCTTGGATTTTGATGGTTTCTTGTCTTATGTTTAAGTCTTTTATCCATTTTTAGTTTATTTTTATGTATAGTATAAGGAAGTCATAAGGAATCTGAATGCAGATTGATTCTTCTGCATGTCACTGTGGGGTTTTTCCAACATCATTTGCTGAAGACAGTGTCTTTTTTCCATTGCTTATTCTTTCCTGTTTTGTCAAAGATTAGTTGGTCATACATTTGTAGTCCATTCCTGGGTTTCCTGTTGTGTTCCATTGATCTGTGGGTTATTATTTTTGTGTGTGTGTGTGCCAATACCATACTGTCTTGAAGATTATAATACAGTTTGAAGTCTGGAATAGTGATGCCTCCAGCTTTGATTTTCTTTTTTATTACTTTGGCAATTTGAGGTCTTTTCTGGTTCCATACAAATTTTAGAATTGTTTGTTCTAGACCTGTGAAGAATGCTGGTGTTGTTTTGATAAGGATTGCACTGAATGTGTAGATTGTTTTGAGTAATATAAACATCTTAACAATATTTTTTCTTCTAATCCATGATCATGGAAATATTTTCCCATTTCTTTGTGTATTCTTCACTTTCTTTCATAAGCTTTCTATAATTTTCAGCATAGTGATCTTTTACCTCTTTGGTTAGGTTTATTACTAGGTATCTTTTGTTTTCTGGTGCATTTGCAAATAGAATCAATTCCTTGATTTGTCTTTCTGCTCCTTTATTATTGGTGTATAGAAATGCGACCAATTTCTGTGTGTTGATTTTATATCCTGCAATTTTGCTGAATTCATGTGTCAGTTATTGAAGTTTTTTGGTGGAGTATTGGGGTTTCTAACATCCAGAACATTAAGATGACATATTTATATTGTTTAAGCCATAAAGTGTGTGATGTTTTATTATGACAACAATAAAAATTAATGCAACCATATGTAAAAATTTAATTTGAAATATATCAGCAAAATATAAAAAACATTTAAACAAAACATTGAAACTCTTAGAGGAAGGCCTACAAGAAAATCTTGACATATTTGGATAGGCAGAGATTTCACAGACTACAACAAAAGCATGAAACATAAAAGAACCAATGTAACAAAATTCAGATTGATCCACATTAGAAATGTTTGTTCCTCAGTATTCATCATTAAGAAATCAGTAAATCTTAGATTGGTAGAAAATGTTTATAATACATATGTCTGACAAAAGATATAAAGGATAAACATTTGACAATAGTCAAAAACCATTTAAAGTCATAAATTATTTGATTAAAAGGCATACAAGATAGCCAGTAATTCAAGTACAGTATGCTCAACCTCATATAATTTTCACCAAATTAAAAATTAAAACCACAGTGAGATACCACTGCATATCTAAAAGAATCACTAAAGTTAAAGGGAGTGACCATAGCAAGTGTTGATGAGATGTAGCAGAACTGGACTGTAATGTACTGCTGGTGAAAATGTGAAATGCACAGTCACTTTGGAAAATCCTTTGTCAGATTCTTAAAATCTTAAGTGTACACCTACCATAGGCCCCAGCCATTCCTCAGTCTAAGGATTTCTTCAAGGGAAATGAAACCATACCTCCACATGAGCACTTGTACAGAGGTATGTACAAAAACTTTACTTATAATATACAAAAAATACAAAAATTTGAAAATCTAAATGTCCATCAGCTGTAGAATGAAAAAATAACATATGGTACCTCCATACAACTGAATACTCCTCAGACACACAACAGCATAAATGAATCTCAGATTCATTATGTTGACTGAAAGAAGACAAAGAAACACTAAAGCATATACTGTAGGAGTCCATTTATAAAAAACAAAAACAAACATGTAGTGACAGAGATAGTCAGTGTTTCTTGAAGCCAGGGCTGAGGAGGGCATTGTGGACCATATAGGACTATGAGGAGTCTTCCAGGGAAGATGGAAGGGTCTGTATATCGATGGTATTTGGCTGCAGGAACCCCTCAAATTGTATTTTTTCACTAGGTACAGTTTAGTTTCCTGAATAAAGTTGATATGGAAAAAATAAGAATGAACACAAGTTGAAAGAAGATAGTTCTGGGCAAAAAGATTTGCTATAATGGAAAAACATGAACTTTAGAATTCAGTAGAGCCTGGGGAAAAAAACAAAAGCAAAAAACAACTTGCCATTAGAACTTAGTAGCTTTGAAATATTAAGGAATTATATAGCTTTATGATTTCAGTTTAATCATCTCAATTAACATGGGAAATAATCTAACAGTGTTATTTTAAAATTTAAATAAAAGCACATGTTACATTACATAATAAAGAATCAGTGTACATCATAGGTGCTTATAACAATTTTGTAAAACTTGCTTTTTTTTTTTTTACTAGTGGTTGACACAAATTGTAAATGATTTCAGATATCAGATTGCTTAATAATTCATAGTGTTACATAATTTAAATCATTTAAAAATTAAAAGAGCTAATGCACTTTCATTATAAAGCCCACTAACATTTTATCTGTGTTTAAATGAACTTACAAATCATTCCTCTCATTTTCTAATACTCTTATTCTTAGTTTTCTCATATTCAACTGCCAACCGCCAAGATCTTATTTGTTTCTAACAGAATGTCACCACTTTAATCACTATCATGATCCGTGACTCATATATTGAAGGCTACTAACAGTTAGAATAACAAGATCATTTAAACATAAGAATGAGTTAGATATTGTTCGTACTCTCTTAAACAACTATTGCATTTCTGTCTGAGCTGCAGTATTCACTAAACATATATCTGTTCTAAGACTATGACGATCCTATGAACTTCATTTATTCTACTCTATGTAGATTATTAGAAGACACCAGGAGATTTATACTTTTACTCTGTGATTCAGATCTCCTAGGGGGCATTGGTTAAATTACTGTTCAATTTAAATAACAGCTTCTCTTGAAACTTCCCCTGGTCTTCTACAAAAAGAGAAAAGCACTATAATTTAAGTAAAAAGACTTTAAGGATATCTGATCCTTTTTCCTTATTTGGGAAATAGCTTTAGAGAAGCAAAATTTCTTATCCAAAGGAAAGCAACCTTATCATGTCAAAGCTAGAACTGGGTTACAAGCTCTTTATGCTCAGTACAATTCAGTACAATATTTATTCATTGTACTATATTGTTATGTTTTACAACTTCTGAAATAATATATCTATTCATTTTTCCATTTATTTTTCTTTTTTTTTCCATTTATTTTTATACTTAGCATATATGTAATTTAAGTCCATTGATGTTGTAAATTAAAGAAAAAAACCCTCCAAATAGTGACTTAATTAAGAGACCTATTCATTTCACTAATGTTTCAGTCAGACGTGAGCCATCTGGGACTTGTTGGCCAATGGCCCTGATCTCCCTCATGTGTGGTTTACTTTTGGAGTCCAAGTAACTATTCAGCCATTACTGTAGCCCAAAGAGTTTGAAAGAGTGAAGATGAAGGAAGATAAAGTGCCAGGCAAACAATTTCCTTTAGAGTGACCATGCAGAAGTTGCATACACCACTTTGCCCCATATTCTTTTTTTTCCTTTTTAAGATTTTATTTTGAAGTAATCTCTAACACAGAATGTAGGACTCAGATTTATAATCCCGAAATCCAGGGTTGCTTACTACACTGACTGTCTCTTTTGGCTGCATGGTCACAGATGCATGAGAAGGGGCAAATAAAATCAATAGCAAGGTGCTTGATCTTTGATAAAATCAAGAATTATGACAGGAAAGAAGTGAAGAATGCAAAGTAACAAATTAAGTAGCAATGTCTGTCTCAGAATGCAGTGACCTTCAATCTTTTTTTCATCCTGGTAAATCCCAAAAGAGTTTTGAAAACAGAAAGTGTCTCTCACATTTTTAAGTTAACATGAAAACATAAAAATACATGTGCAGAGATTATAAATTTCAGCATACTACAAATATTGATTTCTTAAGTAATCTTTTGATATTCAGTATCATCCATTTAAAAATACATGAAAACTGTTCCTTTAAAAATCATTTTATGTTTTTGTCTCCTTGAATTTGTATTTCTATTCTACCATTACCATAAAATCGTATTCTTAATACGTCTATATTTTCAAGCCTTTTACTAATCATCCTTTATAGCTGATTACTAAAAACTTAAATTTTTTTTTGTTGTGCATGTGTGGTTTGAAGTCTATTCCTAATCATTATCATAAGTATAAAGTTGACATAATTATTATGTTCTTCTATAATTATTAGTTATAAAAACATTTTAAAATGTCTCCGATATAGTTACTCTTCTTTTTAAAATTATCTGTGGATTAATATCACATATTGCTCAATTGACACATAGTTCAGGATAGTATAGTTTCTGTTTTGAATTTTAAATGTATAAGTTATTATAAACCATTTTAACAAAATTGTAGATGAGAGTGGAAATTTGTTAAAAGAGTCACTCAATTCCATAGATACTTTCGGAGTTATGTGCCAAAGAAATATTGTGACAAATTATCATATATTTTTAATAATCTATCAATTTAAAAGTCTATGAATATTTTTTCAATTCATTTGAGACAAAGAATAGGGAAATCACATAAAATTATATATATCCCATATATATATATATATATATACACACACAGGATTATTGTCATTATTATTATTTACTTTCTGGACCCTAAGCCATAATTTTGAATCATCTCTTATTTGCCCTTAACAAATTTTATATGGTAGGGCAGTTCACAATTTTGATATTAATTATCTTTTGAAAAATGAATAAGAAAAGTTGCTTAAGGGGAGAAGAGAAAGAAGAAACACTGATTTGTCCTTACGGAGGTTAAGTTCATTAAAGTATATTTATGATTATTTTGTTCCTTCAGAAAATCTGCATTTAACCCTAGGTTACGTGTACTCTAACTTGAAGATTATTATTTCATGGAATATCTTTGTTTACCATTTTTAATGCTCCGTTTTTAAAGTTTGGCACATGCACCTCCTTCTGTTCACAAAAGGGTTACCATTTGACATTTTATATGTATGTCCAACCAGGATTTTCCACTAGCATGTCAGCCATTATAATAAGAAAATGGCTCTTTATCTTAGCTTTAAGAAAGTGAAAAGAGAATACAGAGTGAAAAATAATGGACAAGAACATAAAGTTTTCAAAGATCCCTTGCTTTTCTCTGGATGGCAGGTTGAACTACTCATTATCTCCCTTTTTTCTTTTTAACCCAAACAATGTTAAAATGGGAATAGCCAAACAAACACTGGGACTGTTGCCTGCAATTCTAACAAAAACACACCTTATACTCTATATTTATCAGAGTCATTATATTCTTTATTTTGACTAAAAAAATGCTCAGGAATCATTTTGAATGACATATTTCAAACTCTTCAAGATCTATAAAATTTATACAAGCCAAGACACTCTTGGAGTGTTCAAGGTCAAGAGCTTTAAGTATATAATCTCACTATGAAATCACCAGCCTCAGAGATCCTTTCATGGCCAAACTTCAAGGCCAGAAGCCAAACCTTTGACAAATGTGCAAGTGAGATAAGAAAAGGGAGCTGCTCAATAAGACCAGCTATCTATCAAGGCCACTGGTATCTTATCTTTGCTTTACCTACTGGCTATCTTGTAACATGTGTACTATTAATTAAAAGTAATACATCTTCTCTTGTTTGGTGACAAATATGTTTGCCCACAGGGATGGGAGGGTAAGGGAGTAAGTAAACTAAAAAAGAACCTAATTTCTTAACTAAGTCCTCTACTGGTCATAAGAGGATATAAAACCTTATTTGCTCCAAAATATTTTAAAATTCTTGAGGAAAGAAATATTTTTGCACCTTTTGTTACTTTTGTTTGTAAAGTTTTACTTGTTCAACAAATACTTATTGACCCAGGCCTTGTTAAAAGCTAAGAATATAACAGTAAATGAATCAGATAAAATCTCTGCCCCATAGTACTTCCACTCGGAGTGGGAAATTCACAAAGTGATTCTATGGAAATAGAGAACTAAATGAGTGAATCCATGGATTCATAGCTCTATATCTAAATCCAAATGTCTTGGTTATGAAGTTCCTTGATAGTAAGGAGAGTATGGTTTCACAAAGACAAAAGAGAGGACTGATGCTTAAGAGTTTTCTAGACACCCTTATTTTCAACAGTTTTACCACTTTGTAAACATGTTTTAAGATCCTATAATTTATTTGAAAAATAGTGAATACAAATATGAGTGTGAATATATACATATACTATATGAATACATGCTTATATACACACATGTATATACACACACTGATACACCTCTAAGAATCTTTGGAAGCATTATGAAGAATGCAGAGTGCTATAAAATGATGCTCTAGGTAGTATTATTGTGTTCTAATTTTTTATACTTTATCAAAATTGTATTATTAGGAACTCATCCATACTTCTTTTTATGTCAGTAGTCCTGTCGGTTGATAGTTGAATATATAACAGTATGTTATCCTTTCTCCCACTTAATGGGCATTTAAATTGATTCAAATTTACATCTACTATGAATAAAGCATATACATTCTTATGTAAGTCATTATATAGGCATATGATTTCATTTCTCTATTGATGAACAGAGAAATTTTTTATTACCAAGTCATGTATATCAAGTGTTTATGTGTTTTTTTATTTTGTCCATTAATTCTTACCTCATTCAAAATAAAAAAATATATTCCTATATTTTCTTCTAGAAGCTTTATGTTTTTAGTTTTTTTATTTATATATATCATTCATGAAATTAATGTGTGTGCATAAACTGAGATAGAAGTTGAGGTGTATTTTAACCTAAAGTTGTCCATTTTTTCTGGTACCACTGTTAAAAAAAAGACTTAATATCCCCATTGAATTGATCCAGTTCCTTTTATTATAAACCAACTGATATATACATATAAGTCTGTTTCAGAAATTTCTCATTCCATTTATTTTCTTAATTATTGTAGATTCACAGCAAGTAGTATAAATTCTTCCTTTTTTCCTTTTCTAATATTGTGTTGGCTATTACAGATCTTTTCATTTTCATATAAGTTCTAAATCCATCCTCTGAAATATCTATGAAAATTCTACTGAGATTGCATTGGCTTGCAATAAGATAATCAACTGATTTGGAGGGAATTGGCATTTCAAAGGTATTGAAACATCTTAGCCATTACTTTTCAAATGCATCTTCTGTAAAATCTCTCTCTTATCTTTTAGAGTGTGACATGTTTGACCATTTGATTTGATCCTACAGATCTAAGATTTTGTTTTAATTGTTTTTCTCTCTTTGATTTGTTTTTCATTTTAATATAGGTAATTTTTATGACTTATCTTTAAGTTCATTAAGACGTTATTCAAATACTTTACTCAGGATTCTGTTGAGTCTGTTGAATAGATTATTTGTGGTACCACATTTTTTAAATTTTTACAATTTCCATATAGTCTTTAAAAATACTTTTTATATTATTTCTGTTATATATAGAAATTTATGTATGTGTTATACATATACAAATATATATTTATATATATTATATATTTATATCATATCTGTTATATAGAATTCTAAATAATTCTCCATTATATTCATAGTTTCCACCTTCCCCACTATTTCTTTAACATATTTGTCATACTTATTTTCAAGTATCTGTTAATTTCAACATATATACCTGCTTTGGGTATGCTTCTGTGCCAGTTATCAATTTATTGCCTCTCAGCTCCCAGTCCACTCTCTGTTGAGCTGCTTCTACTGAGGGAGCTAGAACTTGTAAATGTTTCTCTTTTGTCCGCTGACATGATGGGTAGGTAGTATATTGAACATCCAGTGTTGCTCACCTGCAGTGAATTTCACTGCACTACCACCAGCGTCTTCCCAGTAAATTGTGCAAGCATTACAATAGTCTCATTAGCTCAGCAGCAGCCCTGTGGGCAACTTGCTGCGGAGTTTCATTGACTCCTTGCCTCTGCAGGCAATTCCCTGCATGCCTGCTTGGCCTGCAGTACCATAGTGAAATTTTCTGCCATTGAGGGGCTACAGACATGCCACTCCCAGTGAAATCAGAACCTAAGCCATGTGTAGATGAACTTCTTTCATTTTCCTTCCTGGAGGATTCTGTGTCAGCCATATTGGTAGTAGCTCTTCCACAATATCCGATGATATTTCTTTATTCTTTATTGACATTTTACTACTTAATCTCTGTTATTAGTTAATAAATCTTCATTATAGACGCTCCCTATTCAAAGGTACTGTGTGATTTCTGTTTCCTGACAGTGTCCTAACCAATGGTAGTAACAATGGTCCCAGGAGATAGATACACAGAAATGGGTCTGGGGATTGGTTTTGTTGTGTCATTGATCTTTCCTCACTAATTAGGAATGGGATGCTAATATTTGAGGCTATTCAGTGGCATTTTAATTAAGCTATGGTCAGTATTTGATTGTAGTGAAGTGCCAATTAAAACAAGTACCTTGGGAGTCCAATGACTGTTCCCTTGTCTGTTATGGCTATAGTAATGACTATAAGAACTGTGGTGTGAGATAAATTCTTCTGTGTGTACTGCAGGACTTACAGAAAACAAATGATAAGCTCAGGTCCCATACCTCTCAGTTCAAGTCCCAGTATGAAAAAATAGAGCATTTCCTGAGCACCTATTGTTGCTGAAAAATAAAAAATAAAATGTAAAGGCTGGAATCAAGACCAAAAATTTAATTACATGCCAAGTTGAGTTACAATATTAGTTGAATTCGGTTTTCTGTGTTAAAGTTAGGGGATAGATTGGGAAACACTAAAACTTGGAATAGAAATATCCGGCAGATATAGATGAAAGGGAAATCTCATCTCTTAGTCTCACTTGTCAGTGGAAGTAGATTGCTCTCCTGTGTATGAGGAGATTGGGTTTCCTTTGCTTGTAAATTGTGTATCCTTAAGAGGGGATGGATGCTCGTTCTACTCAAGGCGTATCACAGTCACTCCTTGTTAGTGTTAGATCCATGACTAGTGTCATATCTCACAGTGTTCCAGGAGGAAATATGTACACTATGACCCAGGAAGAAATAGCTTAAACACAAAAGGAATTTCAAGACATTGCTATTATATATGTAGAAACCCAGAGAAGATGTTAAATGAATTAAAGAAGAAACAAACACTATTTATGTAAGTGAATTTTCTAGGGATTCTGAAGTTAATGCATTACCTTATGTACTAGAGGTGACTCAAGTGGCTTATTATTTGGCTTACTGAAACTTGGACTTAATGTGGCCTATTTAATGAGCTTTAGATGCTACAGCTTACCTGATATGTTGTGAATAAAGAAATCCAAGGCTTAAACATATAAGAATATGGGAGTCAAGATGTATGACCTCCATACCCATATATAATAAATAAATATATCTATATGTATATACATGTATGATTCTGGTACTATTGTCTGTGGATATGTAAGTCAAGATCTTTTAAGTATTATCTGTTTCTCCAAAATTATTCTTGCTATCAGAATTACATTGGTTAAAAAAATTCCCTAATCAATGAAGTATAGTCATTGTATTTATATATTATACATGCATTATATACACACATATATATGCGGTACAGTTATTAGATATATACTATTTATATGCATATCACATATCATTGCATACATGAGTGTATTTGTGTATGATTTCATTTTTACAAAAACTTTGCCCTATATTAATAAATTATGGGGCACATTGTTTATCTGAGGGAGAAATGAGGGAAATAAAGGGTATAGTAGAATAAAACATAACAAAAAAGCTATAAAAACATTTAAAATGATATCTGTACACTTAGAGGCTAAATTGAAAACAAAGTACATAATTAACTTGATGTCAGAGATTTATCATCATTTGCATGTCAGTTGCTGCAGAAAACAATGAATAAGTTCAGCTTCTGTCCAGAGTAATGAGAGACTATTGTATCATATATTGTAGTTAAATTTGTTGGAAGCCACTGTTGGTTGAAGAAAAATTGTTGCTAAAGTATTTATAAGCTTAAGACCCTAATTCTGACTGCATGTGTGGTGTTTCACATTTATCATGTAGTATTTAAAAAGTTTTAATTTTGTATTTATTTTTTTCTTCCCTGTCAATTATTATGTAATAGTATCTACATTTCATAAATATTTGCCTACTGTAGTAGCACTCTGGATAGTGACTTTTTAAGACATATTTAGTACATTTCCTTCATTTATTGTATATTTTATTTGTCAATGAGATGGATATACTATCTCTAGATTTAAAATTATACAAACTTTTAGTTATTGGAGCTCAGTTTTAAGTGTGAAATTTTTAATTTAATGATGATATTATTACTATTAGATTTCACACTAAAATAAAGGAAGCTCAAATCCAAATTTTTCAGGCTATTTTTATGCTTCCTCATTTTGGAAAATTTCTCATTATAGGAGGCTCTTATTTCTTTCAGGGATTTTTAAGTAAAAATGAATGAATATGTTAATATCAACAGTCTCTTACATGCAATAAAGATTATATGTTAGCTTTGTAGAAAAAAGTTTGAAGTTATGCTTAAATAGCACTGTGTGGTCTTTAAAATGTTCTAGTTTTCTGGAGGAACTCATCAAGACCGGAGGTTTTCTCTAAAGTAATTCAGTGAAGTGACCAAATACCCCTCATTTTAATGGACTGTATCAGCCTCCCAGGAATTTTCTTTGGAACATTAACTCGTTCCTTTATAGCACAGTTCTCAAATAGCAGTTCTTGTCCTCTTTCAAAAAGTCAGCAATTGTGAAAGCATTTTCTTATTAGAGTTGTTTGCAGTTTGTAGAGACATTATTTTTAAAGTCGTATTCATTCTTTTTGATTATTTAGTTTGTTGAAAGAGAATAAAAATATTTTTTGAATAATTGGTATACATAATACTCTCATTAATAGATATTTAATAATTTCCTAAATAGTTGCCTTCCCTTAATTAAAAATTTTACAAATATTGATTGAAGATCTGATATATCTTACAGTGCTAGATGCTCTGGCATTGTGTACATAGATTAAAATAAATCTCCTGGAAATTGAAAAAAAAATGAAAATAGGACTAACTGGCTGTGAATAAACAAGTATGGAATATTTGCAGCAGAATCACAATAAAATTTGCAGCTGAGAGTTGGGTAGAGCAACACAGGAGTTTAAGGAAAGATACTTGAAATATGTCTTAAAAAATGACTGAGAATCATGAATTGTATAAAGAGAAAAAGAACAATATTCTGAGCCAGGGCTAATGTGCAAAGTCTGAAAGAAGACTCAAACAAAAACCAATGAGAAATGCTGGACCCAATTCAGTAATAGTGTCATGTGGGAGAAGGGATAACCAAGACACACAATTGAATAAGGTCTTATTCTCCTCTCTCTGCCCCTCCCTGCTCATGCTCTGTCTCACTCTCTCTCTCTCTCAAAAATAAGTAAATTCAAAAAAATTAAAAACTAGGGGCACCTGGGTGGCTCAGTTGGTTGTGTCCAATTTCAGCTCAGGTTATGATCTTAGGGTTTGTGGGTTTGAGCCCCATGTTGGGCTCTGTGCTGACTGCTTGCTCAGAGCCTGGAGACTGCTTCAAATTTTGTGTCTCCTTTTCTCTCTGCCCCTCCCCGCTCACGCTCTCTCTCAAAAATAACTAAATGTAAAAAAAAATTGAATAAGTTTTTGTTTATTAAGAGAAGCTCTCGGAATGCTCTTGGCTCTACGCTACAGAAAATCCCAAATCAAACTTGCTTAAAAACAGTAAATTTATCATGTTGCCTAAAAAAAATTCAGGCTTATAAGTAAGAGTATGTCTTTAGTCATCAGTGTCATCATCAAGCAGTTTGGGGCTTCACTTCAGGAACAACAACGTGCAGAGATAGAAACATATATAATATTTGTCGTACTCCTTAAGGAGGATGGCCTGTGGAATTAATCAATAAAAATAATTTTAAAATAGGTATTTAAGAGATACAGCATATAACTAGAATTATATAAAAGTGAATTTAGAGAGTATTTTAAAATGAAATCAGAATATTCCCACTCTGTGAATACACACACACACACACACACACACAGTATTACACATATATACATATATATTTTTCCTCTCCATTTATATGGAGAGAGAGAATATATAGAATCCACAGTGTGCAAAATCCCTGTATGTAATATGTAAAGCAGTTTAAATGAAAACACAGTCACATTCAGAGATAGAAAGGCTCTTCTCTGCTTTAGTATTTTTCTAATCAATAGAGAATTCCTCTCAAGGAATTCTTAGCAGGTCTTCCCAGAATTGGACCACATACCATTGACAAATTTATTATAGAGAAAAGAAGGGACCATCATGACTGATTGAGATTAATCAGAGAAGAATCATAGAATCCTGGTGGCAGTCATCTTTTCTGGAGGGACATGAATAAATAGCTAAGCAGAGTTTTGTTTTTGTTTTGCTTTGCTTTGTTTTGCTTTTGTTTAAGGAAGGAAGATAAGAAGAGGATTGGATAGATGACCAATTTGTTCTTTACCAGGAGCACAAATGCAAATATCCACATGTTTAATAAAACTAATAGTATTTATTGAGTCAGTAAGATTCTCTCAGGTTTGAATATCAAATGAGCATAAAATGTGTGGGCACTACATTATAGAATGATATCCTGAATCAAACTTACATGGTTTACCAAAGATTAAATAAGTCCCTCTCTATTCTTTTCTTTGACATTATACTATGAGTTTGAATTTAACAAATGAAAAGTCAGCAGAGGTTCTATATAAGAGAGGGTAATAGTTTTTTCTTTTGAGAAGATAATGGTATAAAAAAGATAATGGTATAAAAAAGATAATGGGTGATAAGATCCCATACGTTAGAAGCAAGAAGACCATATTTAAAATATTGGAATATATCAGGAAAACATTATATAGGGCTAAGTAAAGGCAGAATTGACATTGGAGAAGTGTGGAGGTTTTCTACAATGTATTTGGGGTTAATACTTGTAGGATTTATGAACAAGGAACCATTGAAAGAGAGAGAGAAGAATGATACCTACATTGGGGGACTGGGTGGTTCAGTTGGTTGAGCATTTGCAAATTAGGGACTTCATCCAGATCTACTAAATCACAAATTCTGGGCCTAGAGCCCACATCTTCAAATATGATTGCTTTGGTAACAACTCTTGATTTCATGTTTGAGCATTTGACTTCAGCTCAGGTCATGGTCTCACAATTCATGGATTCAAGCCCTGCGTCAGACTCTGTGCTGACAGCTCAGAGCCTGGAGCCTGTTTCTGATTCTGTGTGTCCTTCTCTCTCTGCCCCTCCCCTGCTCATGATCTGTCTCTCTCTGTCTCTCAAAAATAAATAAATGTAAACAAAAAAAACCCAACAATGATATCCACATTATATTAGGAGAAGCTTATTATGTAATAGCAATAATAGTGCATAAGGTTAGACACTCAGTGTATTTTTGATACACGATTTTGAAATTATTGATAAGATATTGTAGAGGCTGCCTTCAATATGTAAGTGGAAATATACATCTGAAGCAAAGGAAACATGAAATCAAGAGTTGTTACCAAAGCAATCATATTTGAAGATGTGGGCTCTAGGCCCAGAATTTGTGATTTAGTAGACCTGGATGAAGTCCCTAATTTGCGTTTGTGATGGGTTCAGAGTTGCTGCAGACTGTGTTGGTCCATGGACCATAAGTTGTGAGTCACTGCTGTGGAGAATAAGGGATTAAACTCAGCAAAAAAAATATAGCAGTATTATTATACACTGCTGAGTGCTAATTTTAAATTGTGAGTATGAATGTATTGTGTTATCAACCTACTCTCATATTGAATATTTCTCTAGCAGCCCAGGGCTGCTGGGGTGCTTACTCACTCAAAGTGTGTAACTCTTGGGTATAGTAAGGTTAGGATGTCATAAAAAGGTAGAGGGAAAGATGTTCCTGGATAGGTGAGGATATTATTAAAATGGTAAGACTTTAAAATCTTAACTGAAGATTTTAAAAATTTATTCTGTATTAATATAACAGGTAAGCACACAGTTTATGTCTCTTGGCATTTTTAAATTATCCATCATATTCAGGAGGTAATGCCTTAAGTCAAAGAAAACAAAGCAGACCACAAGGAGAGTGACTTTATAAGAAGCAGGTTTTACATTATTTCATACTGCGCTTACATTACCATTTTAGTCACTTTTTTTCAGAAATTGCTTTATAAACTTCTGTTAAGCCTGTCAAAGTTTTAGCTTTTTATTTATTTTTTGATTTATCAGCACATCACATCCTTAAGGAATTTTATAATATTTAAGGCTATTTTGTATCATTTTATCTTAAATTAATCAATGCACAAATAGTAAAGTAAATAAATTTAAATTAAATATTTTTGTAGCAATATTTAGAGAAAAAAGAAAAATTAAAATTTTCTTAGCCACAGGATCTCCGAAATTACTCTGGCTGTCTGAAAGTTGAATAAATCATTACAGAAGTAAGAGTGAATTTATATGTACTATTCTATTTTTATCTATTAGCAGAATTTTAAAGTTATTTTCAGCAGAAACATTGACTTCTTTATCTTATTAAAAGAGAACTCACTAGAGTCCTTTCTCGGAAATAATTTCTTATAGATAATCTTTCAAAAAATTCATCTCTAAGGAGAACGGGCCACCAGATTACGCAAGAGTATGTTGAGTTCTGCCAAAACTGTTCCACTTTCATCTATTCTATTCATTGATTCTACACATAAAATCACTGTATATAAAATAAAATAAGTTTAGACACTTTAAAACAAAGCTTAAAGAACACAGTGAGAAACAAGCTTCCTTGTTACTGAGGAGTGGCTAATCATGGAGTTTGCCTGAGTTGCTTTACAGAAATACTCATGAAGCTACTAAGTACACATATAATTAGTATATTCATTGCAGTAGGACTGTTATTTATTTCTTCTCAGTTTCTTCACCTATAATGTGGAAATACTAATATACTAGATGAATTAATATTTATTTTAGTGTAGTGACTGACACGTAGTATACTGAGAGTTTTGCTCTAATGACAGCGCTATTTAGATATAGAAGACTATTTTGAATGAGGCTTTTTTTCAACAAATTGTTTCATTCGAAAGGAAGATCTTCTCAGTAGTACTTCCTACACTCAAACTGTTGTTGCTCTCAGGCTGAAATGTATTAACATATGAAATCATATATTTTATGTAATTGCATATAAGGGACAAGGCCATCCCTACTTACATGTAGAGGATTTTTATTGTTTTTTTTTGTTGTTGTTGTTAATGTAAACATTTATCATAGTTGCCTGGTACCTGGTATTGACCTTAATATATACTCTAAGAAGAGTGAAAAAAGTTTTAAAAAATCAGTAAGAGATGAGCTTTCAGTCACTGTAAAAGCATAATTCACATTAGCATGTATGAGAATATTTTATGTGCCTTCTATTGACTTTATATCACTATTGGAAAATCATAAACCTCTATGTTAAGCATCCAAAGGAGGCCAAAGTACAATTTGAGGATTTTTTTCTAGCAAGATTTAATAAAAATAAGCTTCTAAAGACTCACAAGTAAAACTATTCATTAATATTTTCTATATCCCTAATACAGTATGTGAAACCACTTACTTTTATGTAAAGTTAATCAAGTTTAGTTCCCACTTACTGAATAATAATGCCAAGTTTTAGTTTGAATTATGTTGTTAAAAATCAGATGAATGAAACTGTTTCCAATGAGAAATTTTCTAAATATGAGTAATTTATAAACTCAGAGGATTCTGAAATACCAATTTCTGTGTAGCATATCATACTTCCATTGAATTCATAGGCAAGTGAGAAACTGTTGGGTATATAAGTTAATACTCGAAAAATACCAAATACTAAGACAGTTTTACTAAATTCAAGCTCTAGTCCTGAGATTTGAGCATCTTATTTTTTCCCCAAGTGTTGCAGTGTTAGTGGCTAAGGTTCAATTCACAGTAATTAGTTTTTTTAAGCTGTACTTTATAGTAAGAACATTAACAATAATATAAGAAGCAACATTGGTGACATTGGATATCCATGTATTAATTGATAATTGACATCAGAGCCACTTTTACAACTGCTTTGAAAGAGCCATGTTACTTATTCTTTCAATGAAGTGTAAGCAGAAGCAAGCACTAGATGTTACTGCAAGACTAAGACGGAAATGAATACATCTATATCCTCTGTAATTTTTTCTTGCTTCGTGAAAGCAAATGTGAAGAACAGAGGATGAAAAGGCACCAGACACACACATGAGATGAGCCTTGGTGTTGGCTGAGTACTGAATCCCTAAGTATGTGTCGCCCTGGCTGGCTAGTAGACTCACATCTCATTTTGTGTGAGACAAAATTTTTACTGTTTGAAGCTTCTGAGGATTTGTGGATTAGTTTATCACATCATAACCTAGCATTACCTTGATTAGTCTGTCCTTTCAAATAGTATGATATGCCTGTAGGTTGATGATATGAACATATTTATCCACCTGTAACTGTAGATATATTGACATACTTCCTTTTCTATTATACACTAGGAATGTTCATAAAAAACTGGAGACTTTACAAATATATTGTCACAAGTTTATGGTATGTTAGTTTCATAGTTGCTGAACCTCAAATATCAAAAATATGTTATTGATTTAAAAAATACTCCATAAGGTAAGCTTACTTTTAAGAGTTTGCTTCTTTGTTATCATTTCCATATACCTACCATGTCTATTAAAAATATCGTTTACTTGTTTTTTTTAATGCTATATATTAAGGTAAAGTACTTAAAGTACTCGAGGAAATATTCCAAATGATATCTATCTGTGTGAAATTTAAGTAAGGGATTATAGATGCAGGATTAGAACACTGGAGTCAGGCCTGCACTGTAACAAATATGTTTAAGGGAGGTAATAACTCTTTTAATTATGGGTGCTTTTTTTCTATTAAGAAAAATAATATTTTGCTTTAAGAAATATTTTAGTATTTTGCTCTAAATGAGTATTGTTACTAGGTATGAGTCACAGTGTCTTACTGAAAGTTGCCAAATGTATAAACCTACCATTTAACTTAGCATTTTTTTCGATTTAAAAAACTATTTTTAGAATTAAAAACTAGAAAAACTTGGTCATAAACATCATTCCTAGCATATTATAAGCAAATCAGACAATTTAATGAGACATGAGATATGATTCTTGAATATATATTTTAATCAAAGATTTATTTCCATAAGAATACTTATGGGTAATAACAGCATAAATCATAACATGACATCCTTCCTAAAATGTTGTATTTTTTTTTTTGGCAGAGCATAGATTACAAGAATATCTGTATATTTTATACATGTATATCTGTGTGTATGTGTGTGTATGTATATATATACACATTATTCTTATATACATATACATATATACAGACAGAATTAAAATAGGAGCTTTTGGAATATATAAGACATAGAGTTCTTCATTTTGTTTTCATTAATCCGGCTAATAACTTCTTTACAATAAAAAATGAAGCTATATTTTGTGCTTGCAAGATTATGTATTGTCTGCATCTAGAGCATGGTTATGATTTACCTGAAAGCCCAGTGAAGCTAGCTGGCACTTCTTTCACTTTCGCCCTTTATCTCAGTGGAATTAAGTGTAGTATCTTCATGAAAGGAGCTGATGCACACACCTACTGCCCTAACTCTTAGAGATGCCCTCTGAGGTTTGGGCTTCTGTATTAACTAACTCTGATAGCCAACAGAGCTTGCGTGCATGATACCCACTGGACCACAGGAAATAAGCAGTATTTCACCTGGAACAGGAGCACCTTCCTATAGTTACAAATGAAGATTAGAGTGGGAATAAATAAAATAAAAAGTAAAAACGATAGAAAAGATCACTGAAACTAATAAGTGGTTTTTTAAAGATGAATACCAATGTCAAATCTTTAGTTAGATTAATTTATAAAAAAGAGATTCAAATAAAATCAGAAACAAAAGAGGAGACATTATAACTGATAATAGAAAAATACTAACCACCATAAACTACTATAAATTATATACCAGTAAAGTAGGTAACTTAGAATAAAAGTATAAATTCCTAGAAATGTGTTAATGAATAAGGCTCACTCATGATGAGATAGAAAATATGAACAGATAAATTAAAAATAGAGAGCATCAGAAATAAAAATTTCTAAACAGTGATGCCCCAATCCAGCTCCAGCAGGTCCAAGGTTCCCCTGAAGCATGGACAGTGTTGGCATGAAAGAGATGGGAATTGGTGAAAGAGGAAGGGAATGAGAGAGCCACGAGGTTCTTTCTGATCAGGCAGGCATCTCTGCTCTCCAGTCAGGCATCTCTGCACTGACCTGAGAGTCAGCTTTATTTACTGAAAAAATGTATGGGATACAAAACAAAAGTAACAGAAGTAGCAATTGCCTTAGACAATGATTTCTGATGACAAATTCTTTGGTATGTAAAAATTTCCCAGAACATAGATTGGTAGAAGACTCATGCATGATCTTTATCAATAATGAATAATTGTAGGTTATTTAGATGCTTATCATATGGAGAAAGGAAGGTGCCTTCAGTATTCAAATACAAGGCAATGTTTTTAGCATAGTAAAAGCAAAGGTTAGTCCTTGTGAGCAGGGTTCAATAGCCTGTTTTCTTGAGGGGGAAGAAAAACAGGTTTCTCAGGAAGTGTAATATTTGCTTCCATAAACACAAAAGAAGAAATTTCTATAATCTCCATCACAAGGTACAATTTAGCATATTTTTAGCATAAGAAGGCAAGTTACTCTTTGCCAGTTGGCAATGTCTCAGTTGGAAATGTGTCATGGGGGTCAATGCTCAAGCAGAAATGGCAGTGGAGTGACAGACAAATAGAAACAGCAGAATGGTAGAAGACGGTTACCATCTGATAGTGGGAGGCCTTGCAAACCCCCCTTACTTCAGAAATCGCTCCCAGCACAAAGAAAAGTAAAGGAACGGATGGATTCTTTGGTGAATTCTGGCAATTTTTAGAAAGAACTAATGCCAGTTCTTCTCAAACTCTTGCAAAAAATTGAAGAGGAGGAAGCATTTTCTAAGTCATTTTATGAGGCCAGCATTACACTGATTCCAAAGAAGGACAAGAGCATTTTAAGAAAAGAAAATCTGAGACCAATATCCCTTAGAAACATAGATCCAGAAATCTGCAACAAAGTATTCGGTAATACACTGGAAAGATTATACACTCTGATCAAGTTGGACTTATTCATGTAATGTTAGATGGTACAAATTCCATAAATCAATAAATAGGATATAGCACCTTAACAAAATGAGGGATAAAAGTAATCTGATCATCCTAACTGATAGAGAAAAAGTATTTGTCAGATTTCAACATCTTTTCATAATAAAAGATCTCAACAACAGCAATAGATAAACATACTTATCTATGTATTGATAAAAGAAAAAAATCTCAATAAGCTGGTATTTAAAGAAATTACTTTTACATAATAAAAGTCATTTATGACAAGCCCATATCATAGTCAAGAGTAAAAAACTGAAAGCTTTTCCTCTAAGATCAAGGAGAAGACAAGAATGCTCATCTTTGACTTTTTCTTTTAATTTAACATAGTATTAAAAGTTCTAGGCAGAGGGAAACCCAGATGGCTCAGTCATTTGAGTGTCCAACTTTGGCTCAGGTCAATGGTTTCACAGTTCGAGAGTCTGAGCCCCATGTCAGGTTCTGTGGTGACAGCTCAGAGCCTGGGGCTTCCTTGGGATTCTATGTCTCCCTCTCTCCCCGCCTCTCCCTTGCTCACACTCTGTCTCTCTCAAAAATAAAGAAACATGAAAAAATTCAATAAAAATTTCTAGACAGAGCAATTAGAAAGAAGGAAGGAAAGAAAGGTAGGAATGAAGGAAAGAAGGAAGAAAGCAAGCCACGCCAGTCAAAAAGAAATAGAATTGTCTCTGCTTGGAGATGACCTATTATATAGGGAAGTCCCTAAAAACTCCATGAAAACACTGTCAGAATTAACAATCAGTGAAGTTGCAAGACAAAAATCAGTTTGTAAAAATTAACCACATTTCTATACACTAAGAATGAACTATTTTAAAGCGAGATTAAGAAAAGTTCTATTTATAGTAGCATCCAAATTAATAATATACCTAAGATAAATTTAAACCGAGGTGAAAGAAGTGTACACTAAAAACTATAGAGCAATGATGAAAGAAATTCAGGAAGAGAAAAATAAATGTAAATATATTCTGTGTTCATGAATTGAGAGAATTAATGTTAAAATGTCTATACTATCTATCAAAATTTGTAGATTCAATGAACTCTTTATCAAAATTCTAAAGCCATTTTTACAGAAATAGAAAAAGAATGTCTTAAAGTGTGAGGTCTCACAAGACTTCACACAACCAAAGTAATCTTGAAAAAGAAGAACAAAGTTGTAGGTTTTGTGCTACCTGATTTCAAACTGTATTGCAAAGCTATAGCAATCAAAGCATTATGATTTTGGATTAAAAACAGGACAATAGAACAAAATAGCCCAGAAATAAAGGAACCAGGAACATACAATGAGAAAATGATAGTCTCTTCAATAAATGATGTTTGAAAAAACTGGATAATCACATGCAGAAGAATAAACTTGATGCCAGTCTTACACTATACATAAAAATCAACTCAAAATAGATCAAAGACTTCAGTCTAAGGCTCAAAATCATAAAACTCTGAGAAGGAAACAAAGGGATAAGCTTCTTGACAATGGTCTTGGCAAAACTTTTGTGATTTGACAATAAAAACAAAGCCAACAAAATAATAAACAAGTTGAACTATTTAAAATTTAACAGTTTCTGCATAACAAAGGAAACCATTAACAAAAAGTAATGGGAATATGAAGTGGAATAAAACATTTGAAATCCACATATCTGGTAGTTTATTATCCAAAATATACAAGAAACACAACTCAATAGCAAAATAAAAATTAAAAATGGGCAGTGAGCCTGAATAAACATATTTTTTCCCCAAGAAAACATACAGATGGCTAACAGGTACGTGAAAAGGTGCTTGACATCATTCATCATCATAGAAATGTAAATCAAAACCACATTGGAGGGGCATCTGGGTGCCTCAGTTGTTTAAGCCTCAAACCCTTGGTCTCAGCTCAGGTCATGATCCCGGGAGTGTGGGATTGAGCCCTGCATCTGGATCCACACTGGGCATGGAGCCTGCTTGGTATTCTCTCTTTCTCTGCTCCTTTCTCCTGCTCTCTCTCTTTCTCTAAAATTAAAAACAAAACCAAACAAAACTAGAGCATCACCTCACCCATGTTGTCTATTAACAACAACAACAAAAAAGAAATAAAACAAGAGACAACAAATGCTGGCAGTGATAGAAGGAAACAGAAACTTGTCCACTGTTGATGGGTGTGTAAACTTGTGGTTAATACAGTCAGAGGAAATGAAAAGAGAATCAAAGACGTATTGCAATTCAGTGTTCATTGCAGTATTTTTCACAAGGACCAATGTATGCAAACAACCCTAGCATCTGTCAGTGGGTAAGAAAATGTGTTGTATGTATGTGTGTGCGTGTGTGTGTCTATGTGTGTGTATGTATGTATATATACACACATAAATGTATATTGGTATATATATTTTTTTCACATGATGGTATATATATAATAGAATATAATTCAGCTTTAAGAACAAAGGAAATCTGATCATTTGCAATAACACATGAATTTGGAGGCATTATACCAAGTGAAATATAACAAAAAGACAAATACTGTATGGCATTAGTTGTGTGTGGAACATTCTCTCCCCTCCCCACTACCACCACCACTCACCTCAAAGAAAAGAGGCAAAGTCATAGAAACAAAGTAGAAAGGTGGTTGCCAAATCCAGGAGATGTGAGAGATGGAGAGAGGCTGTTAAAAGGGTGTACACTTACAGGTGAGAGAAATAAAGTTTGGGATCTAATGTATAACATGGTGACTATGATAATCATATGCTAAGTAATTGATACTTGCTAAGAAAATAGAACTTCAGTGTTCTCACCAAAGTGATGGAGGGATTAACTTAACATGGATCCTTTCATAATACATACATATATCAGATCATCACATTGTACACATTAAATATCTTATAGTTTTATTTGTAACTTATAACTCAGTAGAGCTAGAAAAAGAGAAGAACTGTATTGTCAACCTGCCATCACAGTGGCTGGCAGGCTAGGTAATAAGGACTTTGGTTTTATTTAGCAATTAACTTCTTTTAATTAAATAGTATAGGAATAAGTTTCAAAATTATTTTGAAGACTTCTAAAATTACTATATTAAATGCTAAAAATGTATTTGACATTGATAAAATCAGAGTAAATGTATTTTTAAAATTCCAATGGATATCTCCCCTTTTTTTCAAAGAAAAATATCTTTTTTTAATCTTGCAATGTTAAAGATATAAATAATTTGTTGGAATAAGCTTTTAAATTAAAAATATAAATAAACATAAGTAGGAAGTTGGAGATTTGAATTGTGTGCATAAGTAAGCAAGTAAAATAATAATCAAAGGTTTGTTTTACTATTGCTAATTTTTATTTTACTTGATATTTCATTTTTGATATTCATAATGATCCAGTTCAACTCAACATTTTGTACTTTTCTTTTTATACATAAGCCGTTGTCCATAAAACTATTTATTCCTATAAAATAGGTTTCTGAGTGTCATGGACTATTTAGTGATCATGGGAAGGAGTCAGCTGGTTTATCATAGTGGCTTACTGAGTACTCACATTAGCAGGGAATAAAGGCTTATTATTTTTAACTGGAAGACAGTATGTACAGACCATCAGAAGAATACCTGTAGAGGGACAAATCAAAGGTAAAGCTATGTAGGAATGATATGTCAAGACCAAAGACACAAAACCGGTTTCAGGTATGTGGAGAAATTCAAAGTTCAGAATTATACATATAGCAGAAGGATCAAAATAATTTTGGAAAGCCATGTAAAGCATTGCTTTATATGGAACTTAGGTTCAAATTTAAAACGTTTCTGGTTTTAGTTTCTTAACAATTTTAAATTTTCAGAAGAATCTTGCTATGATAGTTTATGTATAGTCCTATGTAGTAGGATGAAATGATCCCTTGTGGATACTGCCATTTCTGTAATTCAGTCTGAGTAATCACAAAAACTAGAAACAATCTATTCAATGTCAATGATCTGTAAAAAGGACATGTAAAGCAAGCAAGAAAGACTTGAACCAGATGGACGGGTTAACAATAGAACATTTTACAAATTGCCAAGAAAATAAAAACAAGAGGTGAGAAACCACAGCCTTGACAAGAACATTTTCCGTAATCTGATAGAAGCAGAAATAACTATGATGCTATATTGTAGCAAACATAATCACTGTGTTCACTGTGAGAACCAATTGTTCTTAGCCATGTGGAACCAAAATTAATTTCTAAATCATGAACCAACAGATTGCAATGTGCTTCCCTATCATTTAGGAGTAGAAAGACCCAGATAATTGAGTTTATTGTTGCAGTGTTTAGGGAATATGCTTAAGGAATGTAAATTTTGCATATTTTAAAGGTATGGCAGGTTTCAATGATGATTTTTCAAGAGTAAATAAAAAACAGGAAGGTGAGGTCAGCAATGTCAGCCTTGTGGTGGCAAAACACATTCCTCATCTTGCCCCTACTCCCATCCAATAACAAAAATTCAGCATTCGTCCATGGACAAAAGTGCCTTTGAGAAATCATATAATGGGCTTTATACACTAAGGGACCCATAGGGAGTCTCACTCATCTTTGCTACAGGGAGTAGGCTGACAGACCTAGATCTAGGCTGTGGAACCTGCAGTTGCCTGTGAACCAGCTCTAGCCCTTCTCAGCTGTGATCCAGGAGCCCCATGGAAATTGAAATATATAACTAACTACTCTTGAAAAAGGGAATCTTTTGGAGTATATCCAGGTTTCCAAAGAAAGTTCCATGGTAGCAAAACAAAAACAAAAACAAAAAATGAGTCCGTATATATGTATGCATTGGCATTTGGATGCACTGGAGTGGGTAAGAAAAGCAGCTTGATACTACCTTCATTATCCCTTCCTCAAAGGATAGCTTTGGCCATGAGAGACACAGCTTATGGCCATGAGAGAGCTTCATCAGCCTATGACTTCCCCGTGGGGGAAAGGAAGAACATGCATGTAAGTGGCACTAAGTTTTCTAGTTGTGTGTGACACTGACAAAATGGTTCATTTCACTCTTACTCCACCAAAAGTATTGAATCATAAGCTACATGACGAGGGGACAGGAAGAGGCTGAGAGAGCAGTAAATAGGATTCAAGGGGCATTAAATGGAAGTGGATGCTACTAGCCTTTTAGACTCCCATTAGGAAACCTGCCTACAAGCCAATGGGTATGCTTCGTGTGAAGATCCTTTAAACTGGCCCACAGATACTCCTGGTGCTCCATGTGCATCACCTACACACACCCCTGCCCTCTGGTTGCCTCTCTATGCCAGACTATGGCAGTGAGGGTAATCTTTGATATGTGGCCATTGAGAATCTATAGAAAGCTGGTCTAAATCTGGAAGTCAGGGAGAGACCACAAACTTGAGTTTTAGCCATCTTTTGAAAAATAAGAGATGCTGTCCGCACTTGGCATAATGCTCTACAAGTTTCAGAGAAATCATACAAGCTTAAGAATTCTGCCACAAGAAGGAATAAGTAGCATGGAACAGGTGTACCTATAGAAGAAGGTCTGAGTTAGTCTCATAATCTCTAGTAGGGCTGATTCTAAAGGCAGTAAATAAAGACTGGAGGAGTCAGATGTGATGATGTAGCCCAAAACTTCAGAGTATGAAAACCAAGGAAACACATCATCACCAAAGGATCACAATAATTTTTCAGTAACCAAACCTAAAGGCATTAAGATCTGCAGTTCACCCAGTAAAGAATTCAAAGCAGCTCTTTTGAGGAAACCCAGTGAGGTACAAGAAAGCACAGATATTTCAACAAAATTAGAAAAATAATATACAAACAAAATTAAAATGTTTAACAAAGAGTAACGAAAAACACAACAAACTGTGCAGCTAAAGAATACAATAATGAAAGGAGAAATAGACAACCTTAATATAATAGTATAAGACTTTAATTACCCACTTTCAGCAATGGATAGATTATCCAGACAGAAAATCAATAAGGAAACATTGGAAATGAATTCCACTTTAGGCCAAATGGACTTAACAGACATATACCGAAAATTTCATCTATCAGCAGCACAATATACACTCTTCTCAAGTGCACTCAGAACATTTTTCAGAATAGATTATAGGTTAGATCACAAAACAAGTCTTAGCAAATTTATGAAGATTGAAATCAAATCAAGTATCTTTTGCAACAACACTGACAGGAAACTAGAAATCAAAACAGATGGAAAGCCAGATTTTTTTTAATATATGGAAATTATACACTCATGAAGAACAGATAGGTCAGACAAGGAAACGAAGAAGAAATAAAAAGTAACTTGAAACAAATAAAATTAGAAATCCAACATACCAAAACACATGGGATGCTGCTAAAGCAGTTCTGGGGAAAAAAATCTCTAGCAAGAAATGCCTGTATTGAGAAGAAAGATCTCAAATAAACAACCTAACCTTATACCTCAAGGAAGCTGAAAAAAAGAACAAAATTAGCAGAAGGAAATAACAAAGATCAGAGCATAAACACATAGGTTTAGGAAACAAATTGGTTTTTGCGAAGATAAACAAAATTGACAAACCTTTAGCAAGACTTAATAAAAGGCAGAAGACTCAAATAAAATCAGAAATGAAAGAGTAGATGAAGATACAAGGACTCATAAGAGATGACTAAGAACGACATTTGTGGATTTTGCACAATAGATAATAAGAGACGACTAAGAACAATTTTATGCCAACATATTGGATAACCTAGAACAAATGGATAAATTTTTAGAAAAATACAATCTACCAAGAATAAATCTTAAAGACATGGAAAATCTGAACATACTAGTAAAGGGATTGAATATATCATCAAAATTATCCCAACAAAGAAAAGCCCAGAGCCAAATGGTTCTCTGATAAAATATTCTAACAAATATTCCAAGAAAATTGCCAATTCTTTTCAAACTCTTACAAAAAATTGAAGAGGAGGGTTACTCCCAAACTCATTTTACAAAACAAGTATTGCTTTGTTACCAAAGTTAATAAGGACACAACAAAAAATGAAAACTGCAGACTGATATCCAGATGCAAAAAATCTTAGTACAGAAATAGAAATAACAAACCAAATTAAGCAGCACATGATCAAGAGGGATTTATCCCTAGGACGTAGGAATGATTCAACATAAAAATCAGTAATTGTTATGCAACACAGTAATAGAGTGAAAGAGAAATTTATTGTTACCTCAAAAGATGCAGAATAAGCATGTCACAAAATATAATACCCTTCGATGATAAAAATGATCAAGGAACTAGGTATAGAGGGATCATAACTTAACATAATAAAGGCTATGTATGACAGGTTCATAGATAACATCAGACGCAGTAGTGAAAGATTGAAAGCCATTCCCCTAAGATCAGGGACAAGCCATGGTGCCCACTCTTATTACTTTTCATCCAGTAGTGGAAGTCCTAGCTAGAGCAGTCAGAGAAGAGGAAAAGGCATCCATATCAGAAATGAGCAAAATTATCTCTGTAGATAACATGAATTTACATACTGAGAATTTTTGTCAACTCCACCAAAATCTGTTAACATTAATCAACAAATTCAGTGATGTTGTCAGATACAAAGTTAATATAGAATCCATACACTGACAATGAACTATCTGAAAAATAAAGCAGTTGCATTCACAAAACATCAGATACAATAAAATCCTTTGGAATACAATGAATGTGAAAGAACTGTCCACTAAAAACTGTAAGACTTTGATGAAAGAAATTGAGGAACACACAAATGGAAAGATACCCCATGTTTATGGATTGGAAGAATTTATATTGTTAAACTCTCCATAGTACCCAAAGCCATCAATATATTCAATGTAATCTCTGTCAAAATTCTAACAGCATTTTTCACAGAAATAGAAAAATATAAGCCTAACATTTTTGTGGAGTTACAAAAGTGTCTGAAGAGTCAAAACAGTTCTGAGAAATAAAACCAAGCTGAGGTGTCATTCACCTCAAACTGTACAGCGCTATAGTAGTCAAAACCATGTGGACTAACAAAAGTGGACACATATGCCAATGGGATAGAGTTGAGAGCCCAGAAATAAGCCCTCCATTTACATTCTGCTAAGGGAGCCAGAAATGCTCCATGAGGGAAAGGATGGCCTCTCTGACAAATGGTGCGTAGAAAACTGGATTACCACATAGAGAATAATGAAATTGGGCTCCTATCATAGATCACTCACAAAAATTAAGTCAGAATGAATTAAAGACTTAAACTTAAGACTTGAAACCATGAAACTCCCAGAAGAAAATGTAGGAAAATATCTCCTTGATACTTTTCTTGACATTGATTTTTGGAAATGACACCAAAATCATAAGCAACAAAATAAAGATTAATAAACAGGACCACATGAAACAAAAGCTTTGCATAACAAAAGAAACAGTCAACCAAATGAGAAGTCTGCCTGAAGAATGGGGTAAAATATATACAAATAATATATCTGAAAAGGGGTAAACATACAAAATATATTTTAAAAGCTCTTATTCAATAGCAATAATAATACAAACCATCCAGTTAAAAAAATGAGCAGAGAAAGTGAAGGACATTTTCCCAAATAAGACATACAAATGACCAACAGGTGTATGAAAAAAGCACTCAATATCAGTAATCATCAGGGAAATGTACATCAAATCCACAATGAAGTATCCCTTCATACCTGTTAGGCTGTCTCTTATCAAGACGACAAGATATAACAAATGCTGTCTAGAATTTGGAAGGGTAACTCGTGCTCTTTTGATGGAAATGTAAACTGATATTACCTGTTACGGGAGAGAGTCTGTAGATTCCTCAAAAAATTAGAACTTGAACTATCATATGTTCTACCAAACCTATTTTGTGTATGTATGCAAAGAAAATGAAAACAGGATATCAAAGAGGTATCTGCCCTCCCTTGTTCATGTCAGCACTATTCATGGTGGCCATGATATGGAAGCAACCTACGTGTCTATAAAAAGATAAATGGATTAAAAAAAACAAAACAACTTTGTGATACACACACACACACACACACACACACACACACACACACACAATGGGATATATTCATCCATGAGAAAAAAGGAAATCCTGACATTTGTAACAACATAGATGGGCCGTGCGGGAATTATGCTAAGTAAAATGAGTCAGAGAGAGGAGACGAATATTGCATGACCTCACTTCTATGTGGGATCTAAAAATGCTGAACTCTTAGAAACAGAAGAGCAGTAGTTACCAAGAGCTGTGAAGTTGGGGAAATAATGGCGAGACGTTGGTCAAATAGTTTAAACTTTCAGTTTTATGATAGTAAATTTTGTGGACCTAATGTGCAATATGGTGATTTTAGTTAATAAGACTATATTATATACTTGAAAGTTGCTAAGAGATTAAATCATAAATGTACTCACAACAAAACAGAAGTGGCAATTAGGTAATGAAATGGAGGTGTTACCTAACAGCATAGTGGTGATCATTGTGCAGTATATCAAATCAGTATGCTGCATACTTTAAACAGTGTTATATGTCAACTTTATCTCCATAAAGCTGGAAAATAATAAATGTGATACATATTAAAAAAAAACAGGAAAACTGGAAAAAATTTGTTAAATTTAACAAGTATTGTTCTTAATCATAATTGACCGTCATATTTTTAAAATCTGCCAAAGATGAGGGAGTTTTTTCATTTTTCCAACTATTTTTTTCTCTATATTGTTGAAGCTTAATGGCAAATTTTCTAGAGACACTTATAAATATTAAGAAAGCTTAGATTAGGGTAAATAAAGGTATACTATGTATTTCTGTGAAGAAGTAGGCTGACCTGAGTGAATACTTGTTTTAGAATTATATTTCTGTCTCAAATAAATGTGTAAGAAAATTAGGATATTTGAGAAATATATTTCCATCTTGAAGGGGTTATATATGTTTATATATAACAGTTATATATGAAGGGGTTATATATGTTTATAGTCATATATATATAAACATATATAACCACACACACACACACACACACACACACATACATATATAACAAGACAGCTGTAACCTAATAAATACTTTCTTAATGTAGTGTACAAAAATTGATGAATGGGTTAGGGTGTTTTCACAGTATCACATTTATTTTATTAATACCCAAGGCAGGATCACTATAAATTCTTGACATAGTATTATATGACATACATCTTACAAAATTTAGAACATATTTATACACACTTTCATATGGCTAGTTTACATTGATTTAAAATTCAGTACTACAGTCATAGGAAATACTTTCAAAATTAATTACACATGCCAGGAAAATAGCAACCACTGATTATTAGTTAGACCACTTCCCAGGTAGAATTCTAGAATGCACATTAGAATATACAAGTCTGTAGTCCAGAGGAGAGGTCTCACTGGGAATAGGAAGAGATGAGTTCTGAGAACTAAGCCTTGGATATGCTGATAATTATAAAACAATAGTTATTGTTGTGTTTTGCATTTTTATTAGACCAAATGGACTTAACAGACATATACCGAAAATTTCATCTATCAGCAGCACAATATACACTCTTCTCAAGTGCACTCAGAATATTCTTCAGGATAAATTATAGGTTAGATCACAAAACAAGTCTTAGCAAATTTATGAAGATTGTATTCTATTCACTTCTAATATGAAAATTTGAAGAGTTCACTATACATATTGTACCTAATTGCTGTTGCTTTTGTAAAACTATTTTTTGATGAAATTATTCTTTTCAGTTTTATTTTTAACTTTTTAAATTCAAAAGCATGTTATGATGTGTTCATGTTAATGGTAAAAGTAAAGTAAAATTATAATATTCATTTTGGAATTATTAAGGAGGAAAAAGATGTGTGCATAGTTCATTTGTAGTTTGTCTTATTTAGCCCCTGCAGTATAGATGTTTATTAATTTTAAAACCTTTTTTATATCTGTTATGTGACTTGTATAATAGGTGACTATATCCTTGAAGCTATTACCAGTTTCCAGCATCCTCAGGGAATTTTCATCTCATATAAATGATCAAAAGTTAAATGTTTTTAATTAAAATAAGTATTTAGTTTGGACTCTTTCTATGTGGGATTTCTTTTCATTCTTCCTGTGTATCCTAGTACAGTGACAACAAATCCAAAAGCAAGTGAGGCCAACCCTCTAGTTGGAAAATAGAAGTCTTTTCAATCTTCCCTGGAAGCCCTTACAAGAGTTCCTTTTAATTTGTTAATCATTCCTCGTTGCTTTCTTTGTATAATTTAGATTTGTCTGTTTCTGAACGTAAATAAATAGAATTATAGTTTTTTTTAAAAAAAAGGTTATTTGGGGAAGTTTGCACTATAGTTTTGGAATGCAGAAGAAAAGAAAACAATTAGCAAGTTAACAATCCATCTTTCAAGACCTCAGGAATAGCATCTTAAATAAAAGCTAATTTTGCAAAGTGCTTACAGGTACTAATCATTGTTCTAAACTTTTTCTTTTTAATTTTTAACGCTGATTTATTTTTGAGAGAGAGAGAGAGAGAGAGAGAGAGAGAGAGAGGGAGATAGAACGTGAGCAGGGGACAATCAGAGAGAGAGAGGGAGACGCAGAGTCAGAAGCAGGCTCCAGGCTCTGAGCTGTCAGCACAGAGCCTGACATGGGGCTTGAACCCACAAACTGGGAGAGCATAACCTGAGCCAAAGTTGACTGCTTAACCTACTGAGCCACCCAGGCACCCCTCCTAACTCTTAATAGACATGATTTCCTTTAATTTTTATAACACCCTATACTATAGATCTTTGGAAATAGCCCAACAACCCAAAGACAGTCTTGTGAAGATATTCAAAGTAATTAAAAATAGAGGTGCCTGGGTGGCTCAGACTGTTAAGCGTCCAACTTCAGCTCAGGTCATGATCTCATGGTTCATGAGTTTGAGCCCCGTGTCGGGTTCTGTGCTGACAGCTAGCTCAGAGCCTGGGCGTGTCTTCGAATTCGGTGTCTCCCTCTCTCTCTCTGACCCGCCCCTACTCACGCTGTCTCTCTCTCTCATTTATTTAAAATAAATAAAACACTAAAAAAAACAAAAAGACAAGTACTATTTTTGATGTTTAGCATGGTAATGAGTTAATTTTTTAAAATTTTTAATGTTTATTTTTGGGAGACAGAGTCACAGAGCTTGAGCAAGAGGAAGGGTAGAGAGAGATGGAGACACAGAATCGGAAGCAGGCTCCAGGGTCTGAGCTGTCAGCACAGAGCCCGACGCAGGGCTTGAACTCACGAACGTGAGATCATGACCTGAGCTGAAGTCAGCTGCTTAATTGACTGAGCCACCCAAGAGCCCCTGAGTTAATTTTTAAAAGAAACCTAAATATATTATTATTTTATTAAAGTAGGTTATAAAATATATTTTAATTTTAAAAAATGAAATGTAAATATTAGTAAATGGACCTAGGGATTTGTAACCACCATCACCACCACCAAAAAAATATATATATATAATGGATGCCATGGGAGAGATATAGAGTTATCAGAAATGATACTATTTATAGAAATCATATAATCTTAAGAAATAAGAAATGAAACTCATGTGAAAGAACTACAGTGTTTTCTCAAATTCATAGACCCCCCTAGAATTAAGGAGAGTGTTAGCATATCTATGGACCAAATGAATTAGAAATTTAATGAAATAATATAAAAAACTAGGTTATTGTTACAGATCTCAACTTTTATCATATGTACCAGTTTAGTTTATAAAACTTACCAGATGAATTAGATGAGGATATTAGTAGAAATATTAAAAAAGGAAATTAAATATTTTAAATATATAAAGATTTTTGAAAATAGTTTATGGTCCTAATTATCCAGAGTAAGTTTTGTGCATGTAGACTTTAAGATTTGTAACTTCAGTGAATAGGAAATTGTTTAAATTGAATAAACCCTAGTAATCATTTCTATGAGCAAAACTGCCCTCCAGACCGTCAAGACAAACAAAACCAAAAACTCCTCTCAAATGTAGCAGCAAGCAGTAAGCACAAATTCCAGTTTAAGATGAAAGAGATCACATTCAGATGTGCCCTTGGATTTTAAAAAGATTTTGTAGGCGAGCACTTTGACCTGAAATATTGCTTAATTGTCTGCGGGTGCCAGTCTGTAGAGTCTTACCTCTTCTAACTTTTTGCTTTTTTTTTTTTTTTTTTTTTTTGCCTTTCGTAAATGTGCTTATATATGAACAAATAATGATGCTTCCTTATTGACATGAATTCTATGTAGTTTTACAATTTTTTAACAACTTACAGCCCAAAATTTTTTCTGTCTTATAGCTATATACTGAGATTTCTTTTTCAAATTATACTTTTATCCTTTGCAGTTTATTCTTCTACTTGTCTATTTTTATATGTAATATAGTAAATAAACACAGATAAACACGGATAATTGTTGTCACCTTTTAATTTAAAAAAAAGGGCCACACCATAATAATGGATTAATAATAATATAACAATTATTCATCTAGTAGCAGCCTGAAAACAAAGGGTACAGTAAAGGAGAAAGTCTAAAAGATAAGAACATCATAATCAGTATGTTTCTGTATGTTTTTTGCATACTACCCATCTCCAAACTTTATAATTTCATAATATTTCATCACAAGTTTGAGTTTCTGTATTCTTAAGCTGTGTATCTTAGTACTTATGATAAAATAAAATTTGAAAAAAGAAGAAAAAACTCTTAAGTTGAATTTCTTTAACATTCCTAAGACTCCTTTGACTTCTGTTAGCATATCTTATTCTCACTATCTGTAGTAAAAGGACATTTCTCTCTTTTTATACATTTCTAAGTTTTCATTAATTCCTTATAAACAATTAAATCACAGAGTAAGCAAAGCCAATTGAATGGTGGCTAAACAGCCATCACTACTACACAGTATTAAAAATTGAAAATGAGCACAGTTTTAGCTTTACCAGCTAATTTAGTTAGGTATCACCCTAAGGCATCAACACCATTTATCACTCTCACTGCAGCCTGGCATGAAAGCCCCATCACCAGTAGCTTTTACAAAGCAAATTAAGAACTGTTAAAATTCTCTTTGCTCAGGGAAGGAAAACATTTAATATTCTTTGTGTATAAATCCTTTGTGGTCAACTCCAATGTCATGATTAGCCTTAACCTTTGCAAGTTCTAATACAAACGTATGCTGCCATATGTAATTGTTTATGATTTTCACTTCCTAAAAATTATTTTAAAAATTATGATTTTCAAAGACTGTTCATACTGAAAAATACTATGTTCAATATAGGCAGAAAAGAAACTTGTACTGTATTTCATACTAATTATTAAAATATAAATTACCTTTGCTTATTAGCTATCTTTTAAAAAAGTTTAATGCTTATCAATCATATTTTGAAAGCAGAATTTTTTAAGGTTTATTTATTTATTTTGAGAGAGAGAGAGAAGACACAGGTGGGGGTGCACTGCGAGGGGGGAGAGAGAGAATCCCAGGCAGGCTTCCCAAAGTCTGTGCAAGCAAAGTCAGTGCAAGCCCAACAGGGGGCTTAAATCCATGAACCATGAGATCATGACTTGAGCTGAAATGAAGAGTCAGATCCTTAACCTACAGAGTCACCCAGGTGCCCCTGAAGGCAGAAAGTTTTATCCTTTTGTTAATAGTCTATTTTTTTAGAGCAGGTTTAGGTTCATAACAAAATTGAGAGAAAACAACAGAGATTTGCAATATGCCCTCACTGGACTCATGCATAGCCTTTTTATTATCAAATCCCCCCATCTGACTGGTACATGTGTTACAATTGATGAACCTACATTGACACATCATTATTACTCAAAAGTCATAGTTTACCTTAGGATTCACTTTAATGTTCTCTTGTATGGATTTGGACAAACATATAATGACATTTATTCATCATTAAATACAGTGTAGTTTCACAGCCCTAAAAATTGTCAGTGGTCCACCAGTTCATCATTCATTAACCTCAAAACTCCAGCAATCACTGTTTGTTTTTGTTTTTGTTTTAGTGCTTGTTAATACTTTATTTTTTGGATGTATCAGTTTATTTGTCCTTTCACTTACTGAAGGACAGCATACTGTAACATTATAAGTCTTGAAGTTGGTCAGTATTAGTACACTGACTTTTTTCTTCTCCTTGAATATTAACTTTACTATTCTCTGTATTTGGTCTGGGTCTTTTGCCTCTTCATATAATCTTTAGAATACATTTATTGACATTTGCAAAGTAGCCTGCTAGAATTTTGACTGCCAGTGCATTGAATCTGTAAATGAAATTGGGAAGAGCTGTTGTCTTGACAATATTAAGTCTTCCTATCTAGGGAGAGGGAATATTTTTTTCTGTATTTCTTTGGTATCTTTCATCAGATTTTGTAGCTTTTCTCATATATATCTTGTGCCTATTTTTTAAGTATTTCGCTTCTAGAATACCAATATAAATGATATTACATTTTTAATTTCAGATTATATTTGATTATTGCTGGTATATAGGAAATCAGTTGGCCTTTGTATATTAAGCTTATATCATGAATCCTTATTAGTATTATTTATTATCAGTTCTAGAAGTTTTTTTTGTTGATCATTTCATATTTTCTACAGTAGATAGATGTCATGCCATCTGTGAACTAAGACAGTTTTATTTCTTCCTGATCTGTATACCTGTATTATTTTTCTTGTTTTATTGCATTGGCTAGGACTTCAGTATGATGTTGAAAAGCACTGGTAGAGGAGGTATTCTTTCTCTGTTCTTTATCTTAGTGGGAAAGCCTATAGCTTTTCACTATTGAATAAGATGTTATCTTAAGTTTTTTGTAAATATTCTTTGAAAAGTTCCTTTTTATTCCTAGGTTACTAGTTTAACGTCATGCGTCATGCATGGGTGTTGGATTTTATCAGGTGTTTGTTTTCTGCAACTTTTGATATGGTCATGTGGTTTTCTTTTTTAGCCTGTTGATGTGATGTTTATTACATTATGTGATTTTGAATATACAGCTAACCTTTTGGTAATAATTATGTGTCAACATAGGTTCTTTGGTTAAATCCTACTTGTTTATGGTGTAAACATTTTTTATACATTGCTTAATTTGATCTGCTAATAGTTTGAGGATTTTTGCATTTATATTTATGAGAGAAATCAGTTTGTAGTTGTTTGTTTTTAGTATTAATGTCTGGCTTTGATATTATGGTATGAGTGGCCTAATAGAATGAGTTAGAAAATATTCTTCTACTTCTCTATTATGAAAGAGATTGTAGAGAATTGATAGAATTTCTTCTTTCAATATTTGTAGAATTCATCTTGAACCCATTTAGGTCTGGTGCTTTCTGTTTTGGAAGGTTATAATTGTTGATTCATTTTTTTAAAATATATAGACGCCTATTCATACTGTTTATTCTGGTGTGAGTTTTGGTAAATTGCATTTTTTAAGGAATTGTTCTATTCCAGTTGGATGAGTAAATTTGTGGGCATAGAGTTTTACATAGTATTTCTTTAATATTCTAATAATGTCCATGGGATAGGTAGTATTGCCTTGTTTTCCCTCTGATACTAAAGAATATCATGGTGTGTTTTATGTCCCAGAATGCGGTCTATCTTGGCAAATGTTTCATGTAATCTTGAGAAGAATATGTATTCTACTTCTGTTGGATGAAGTAGCCCCAAGTTATCCATTATATCCAGTTTTTGTTCTTGAATTCATCTATGTCTTTAATTATTTTCTGCCTGCTGGATCTGACCATTTCTGAGACAGAGGGATTGAAGTATTCAACTATAATGGATTTATCTATTTCTACTTGCAGGTCTGTAAGTTTTGCCTCATGTGTTTTGGAACTCTGTTGTTGGTCATATAGATATTAAACATTACTGTGTCTTCTTAAGGTGCATGAGTGGCTCAGTCACTTAAGCATCTGACTTTAGCTCAGGTCATGATCTCATGGCTTGTGAGTTGGAGCCCTGCCTGGGCTGACAGCTCAGAGCCTGGAGCATGTTTCAGATTCTGTGTTCCCCTCTCTCTCTGCCCCTCCCCACTTGTACTCTGTCTCTCAAAAGTGAATAAATGTCAAAAAATTATAAAAAAAAATCAGTGTCATCTTGGTGAATTGACCCCTTTAGCATTATATAATAACATTCTATTCCTGATAACTTTCCTTTCTGTATCTGAAATTAAGATAGCTACTCTTGATTTCATTTAAGTAGTGTTATCATGGCATATCTTTTTCCATCCATTTACTTATCTTATATTTGAAGTGGGTTTCTTATAGATTATGTATAGTTGGAACTTGTTTTTTGATCTACTCTGATAGTCTGTTTTCATTGATGCAAATAGATCATTAAATTTAGTTTTTATTGATAAAGTTGGAACGCTAGCATATTTGCTACTATTTTCTATTTGTTGGTCTTATTCTTTGTTCCTATTTTTGTTTTCCATTCTTTTTCTGGCTTTTCTAGTTTTAATGGAGTATTTTATATAATTCTATTTTCTCTCCTTTCTTACCATATCAGATTTACTTAGAGGCAGATGGCAACAGATTCCCTTAATTTTTATTTGTCTGAGAAAATCTTTATATATCCTTCACTTTTAAAAAACAATTTCTAAGGTACAGATTTGCTGGTTGCCGTTTTTTGGTTTTGTTTTGTTTTTGTTTTGTTTTTGTTTTTGTGTTTTCCTCTCAACACTTGAAATATTTCACGTCACTTCTGGCTTGGATTTTTTTCATAGAAGGAGCTGAATTAATACTTACGTTTTCTATCCAATAGGTAAGATTTTTCCAACTTCTGGCTTCTTTCAAATTTTTTTCTTTGATAAACTTAATCACAGCTTTTTGGCATGTATCCTGTTTGGTGTTTTCTGAGTTTCCTGGATGAATGAGTTTTTATCTGTCATTAATTTGGAAAAATTGTTAGTTATTATTTTACATATTTTCTTTCTTTTTTTAAATGTTTATTTATTTATTTTAAGGGAAATGTATATATAGAGAGAATATTCACGTGAGTGGGGAAGGGGCTGAGAGAGAGGGAAAGAGACCATCCGAAGCAGGCTCCATGCTGACAGCACAGAGCCGTGTGCAGGCCTCAATTCCAGGAACTGTTAGATCATGGCCTGAGCCGAAACCAAGACTAGATGCTTAACCTACTGAGCCAACCAGGTGCCTTGTGCATCTTCCCTTCCTCGCTCCTTTGTTTATTGCTTGCTTTCTTTCCTCTTCTGCAATTTCTATTTTGTGTATGTTACACTTTTTTGTAGTTGTTTCATAGTCCTTGGATATTTTATTACATTTATTTCCATTTTTTTTCCTTATTGCTTTTCAGTTTTAGAGGTTTCTATCCATATATCCTAAAACTCAAAGATTCTTTCCTTAGCTGTGTCATCTAATAAGCCCATCAAAGGCATTTTTCATTTCTGATACAGTATTTTTTTCTCTAGCATTTGTTTTTGTTTCTTTTTTAGAATTTCCATCTCACTGCCTATATTGCTCATTTGTTCTTATGCTATTTTATCCCTTAAAGCCCTTATCAAATTAATCATAGGTGTTTTAAATTTCCAGGCTGATACTTCCAACATTCCAGCAGTATATGAGTTTCATTCTGTTGATTATCTCTTTCAACTCTGTGTTTTGTTTGTTTGTTTTTCTTTTTTGACATGTCTTGTAAATATACATTTACAAGGAACTGCTGTAGCTGGGCCTTTAGTAATGTAGTGGTAAGGTATGTGGAGAAGAATGAGTGGGTCTCAGTCTTTTAGTGAGTCTATGCCTCTGGATTGTGATATGCACATGATTATCATTCCTCCCCTACTTCCATATTAAGTTGGACAGTATGTCTAGGGTGAGCTGAAGTTGAGCATTTCTCTTCTTCTAGATCGATTAAGTTCTGATAAAACCCAGACAAATTAGCCTTCTGTTAAATAATTCCTCTTGAGGTCTGACTCTGTTAAAAAGAACAGAATGCTCAGGTTTATTTCCATATGGGTGTTTCTCTTCTCCCCCTACTGGTAGCACAAGGGCATTTTTCTCCAGTGTTCACTCTGAGAACCTGGTAAAGATTCAGGAGGTAAACTCACAAATTACGGGGTCCCTCGGTGACTGGGTCTCCCTGGAGTTTTTAGGTCTCAGAGTTGTCCACACGAATCTCCAGCAATTTGTCAATTATAGTCCAACTTTCCTTACTTTAGCACTGGTTGTTGCATAAATTAGGATTACATTTTTCAATTGAAAACAACCTAATTCCATGAATCCACTATTACTCTTTATAAATCCTGTTTTAACATATCCTCTTACTTTACTGTCTGCTCTACACAGTTACAGCTAGGCATCACAAAACATAAAAATGAACAAAAATGCACACTTTCACATACATGTCCACCCAATCCTGTATGTGTGTACTATTTCTACTATTTCCTTTGTCTTCTGCTTAGAGAATTTAGTCTCTCTCTGGCTGGCTGACAACTTTTTTTCTGTTCTATTAGCCTCTATTTTCTCTGTCATCAAATAATACCTTCTTTTCACTGAGTTTAAATTCCTCAAGCATAGACATTTATGAACTTATGAATGTATAATAACTTTTACTGCCTGGCAAGAATTATTTAGGATAATACATAAATAATGATTACTAACAGCAGCAGAATAAGGGGAAGAATATCTAATCAATGTATCGGGTACCTTGTCAGTATATATTCTGTGTCAATAACTAAACACCTAATGGCTGATTAGAAAATGAAGCAGATCACTCGGCATGGACAACATTGTGATTATCATCAACAAAAAATTTATAAGCTTTTTCTAGTTCTAAGCTAGTGTCTGCATACTATATTAATCCACAAAGCTTATCAGAGCCCTATTCAGTAAGAGTCCTTCGCTGTACTAACTTTTGTCTTGAAGGCCTGAACTCTGGGAAGAATCTATATAATAAACCCTGGCTAATGCTTTTGAATTCATGCTGCTCTTCTATAAAATTTATTGAATTTAGTTGGAAAATATGATTTTATAGGCTAGCTATTTGAGATTGATTTGTTGTTCATTATTTTTCCATGTGATGCAGTATTTTATTAACGTTATTACCTAATGTTCAATAAACAAGGATCCTAAAACTTGTGATGCTTGGAAACATACACTTTCCTAATTCTGATAACAAACCTAATGACTAAAATAGCAAACATTTCTATATTAGCTTCTAAAATAGAATGATCTTTGCTATATGGAACTTTCCTAAAGTCTCAGGGCACAAGTTACGCTCTCGAGCACTCTGTGATAGATAAGACAGATATATAGCTTCTCATACAGATAATAAACACTATGAAATGAAATATTTTGCACACATTAGAATCCTTTCTCCTACTAAATAACTCATTAATTGCTTTAGCAGCTTGTGTCCCTAGGAAAACATGCTGCCTTTGTGGGATGAACACAGACAGTCTGAGGAAACATATAACTATTACATTATAATTTGAGTGCAATCTCTACAGTAGGTTTTCACTCATTTTCTAGATGCCTTGCTGTTCTCTACCTAAGATGTAGCTAAACATTTAGTTGTGTCTATTAATCCAGGGACTTAGTAAAAAATACCTGTGATCTGATAAATTTTAAGTTTTGATGATTGCCAGTTCATTGGATACATTTATGAGGAGATAAATATATCGAACAATTTGTTAATTTGTTAAAGTATGTGTTTAAGCCATCTGAATAAAATAAGAATCCAATGTTTCTATAAATGATGAGTTTCTCAGAAAATAAAATCTCTACCAACTAAAAAATAGTTGTTATTTATATTTATTATATAATTAATTTTCTATCTCAGCTTAAGAGTAATAATATGCACTCACATATAACAAATATATATATATATATTTATCATTATTCATTTTCATCATTTAGAGTAGTTAATAGTTTACAGAGTTGCCACAAACACAGAGTTAGTGAATATGGAATTCTTGCTCTTAGGGAAAATACAGGGTTAGATTCCTGAGAGACTTGTCACATTTTCATCAACCAGCTTTGTTTTATATGCATTTCTGTTTAAAGACACCTTATTTACTATACCTAACATGATGGATTGCATGGTCTCATGCCAGCGGTTTGGAGACCATTTCCATTACATAGGTTCATTTGACAATGTCCTCATAAAACAAGCCAGTAATTTCAGTGGTGAAAAAACTCCAGATTTGTGCCACTGTGCATATGTGTGTAAATGACAATGAAAACACTGGCAGTGCTGATTTGCGATTATAAATAAATTTTAGTAAGTAGGCAGATTCACAAATACAGAATCTGTGAATAATGAATTCATTTTTTTCATAAGTAGTAAATTCTTGTTTTAATAATTCCATTGTGAATAATTTTATTGTTTTGACTTCCATACCTATTTTTTAACTTCAACTTATCCTGCTGAACTCCTGAGACTCAAAGATACACAAATTCATTCCTTCTCCTCTTCAATGTTGGCTCAACTGTGTTCCCCTCCATGAAAACATCCCTTTACCGTTTTATCAGTTAGAGTTCAGTATGACAAACAGAAGAACCATTGGTGGCTCTTTCAGACTTTAGTTTTCATGTTTGAAACTGGAGCTTGAAATATGCATAGCAGGTGGTTAGAAAAGAGAGATGGACAAAGAAGGAAAGATGGATAAAATCAGAACAAAGATAAACTAGGACTCATGTAAAAACTGGAACCCACAAATATTAACTGGAGCTCATTTTCGTTTCATTGCCTCTGCCTATGACGAGATTGTTGTCCTGCATGAGTAACTGCTGCCCTTCTTCATCTGGCCGAGGATTCATCAAAGCCGAAGGAAGGTCTAGGGGGTGTAGAGCAGTTGCAGGCCTGCTGCTGGCGCATTCCCACTTCCCAACATACGGTTTAGCCGGCAGAAAGCAGCAATACGTGTGAGCCCAAAAGTGCCCCATTACCTTAGTAAGCCTTTTGCACATAAAGATCGATAAATCTGTGGCTTCATTTCTTCCCTCCAAATCTTTGCAAAAATGTGACTATGGCCTACTCTTACCAAAGCATACAGGTAAGGAGATGCCAAGAAAAGTAGTCAGCTTTACTCCGTTAACATACTATGAAGCCAATACAGTTTACCTTTTGCCACTTAGTACCCATACATATCTCTTTAAAGACACTAATTTCTAATAAAAACAATCAAGTGATGCTTCTCCCTAACATGAAACAACTTTTCCACTGACTTTAATCATAGTACTTAAGAGGTCTCCTAAAATCACCTGTCATCTGGATTATTCATAGTAGCAGCAACCCACTATTCCCTTGATTGTTGGCATCATGTACCCAGTTAGAACTGTACCCATTTGCTTTATCTGATTCATTGACATGAGGAGCTAAAAGTGGTTAGGTTCCCATCTCAACTTCTCGTTCAGTAGAATCATTATTTTGTCATTGATAAAGTCATTCCTACTTTTGGATTTAAGACTTCTCCACCATTCACACCTAAAGTTATAGAGAACAGGAAATTTTCCCTCCCCTCCCCTCTGCTCCCTACCCCTCTTTTTTGCTTTTACCTTTCTTTTTTTTCCCTTTCCTTTCCTTATATATCCTTATATTTTCTTTTCTTTTCTTCCCTAATGGATCACCTGTGGTAATAGTGAACAGAAGCACTTTTCGTTTTTACTCTTTGATTCACAGATCCTTACATCTTGACTGTGGGAGATATATTTATATATGTATTACTGATTTAGAGCAAGTATCACATCCTGGAGATAAATGTCCCACATCTGCAAGGTTGTGCAACAGAGATATAACCATAAGTAAGAATTCATAAGGAAATTGTTGTATTTTATCAAGCCAGTTGTTTCTAGATAATAAGGGAAATGTACATTCCATGAATTTATGGAATTGGACTTACTTGCAAAGTTCATTGCTTGATCAGAAATGATGCTGTATATAACACCAGCCTGGTAAATATGGTATTCTGTAAGTCCATGGATAGTGCCTTTGGTGGAAGCATTGCTGACAAGGAAGGAAAATGCATGTCTAGGGTAAATGTATACTCTCGTGCTCTAGTGAGAACCCATTGTTGTCTCTTGCACTAGTTGATCTGACTGCTAATTCCAGCGGATGGTGCCATAATACAGGATAAGTGTTGGGTTCTGCTATGGGCATATTGGTACTCAGCAATGCCCGTAAGCAGCTCTGCTCTGGTGGATGGAAATCCTATATTCTGTTCCCATATAACATCTTCTACTGGTGCCATGGTCAATTTGTTCATGCGCTAATTAGTCAATTATAGGGATTGCCTGGGAACAGGATGACTGACTTTCAGAATGATGGTCACCTATTTTCCTCCATTGCACCTACAGCTATCTTACATACCATATTTGTCCCCGCCATATATCCCCACATTAGAATGTATACTCCAATGAAGGCGGGGTTCATGGACTATTTAGCTCACTGTATTCCTGGACATAAAAAAAGTATCAGAACCATAGTATAGTCATTAAAAAATAATTGAAAATTAAATAACATTTAAATTTTATATAACATGTCTGGCTGCTATTTTTATTTATTTATTAATAAGAAAAGTGAGTGTTATAGACATGTTTTTATTTAGAAATGTCAGTCATTTATTTAGTCAACTTGGATTCACACCCTGTTTGTCTGCTTTGCAAACTGTACCTTTAACCAGAATGAGATTTTACCTCTTGTTTTGAGATACTGGATTTTTTCCCCATGAAGTAGAAAGGAAGTTTCTTGCTGGAGTCCAGCTCCAGCAGGTCCAGGGTTCCCCTGAAGGATGGATGGTGTCAGTGAGAGAGAGTAAGAGAGCCTCAAGTTTCTTTCTGATCACCAGGCAGGCATCTCTGCCCTTCTGGCAGGCATCTCTGCTCTGTCTGATTCTCTAGCTTTATTTATGGTGAAAGATATAAGGACCAGAAAGAGTAGTAAATGTTTTCTCATAGATAATTTTTACAATTTTCCAGGACATGGGTTCTGCAGAAGCTACAATTCTAGTAGTAATGATTGTCATAAAAAACTTAGCTACAGGCACTTATGTTGTCATATGGGAGGAGCAGGTATTTTTTTTTACATAACCTCAGGTCTAGCCTTGAGGAAGCGACCTTTAACCGAGAGGCAAACAGCATTGTTTAATAAGGTCAGTTTTATGAATAGAGGTAATTAGGCTGTTTATAACTTGAGAGAAAGTTCCCTGAAAAACAGGATTCTCAGGAGACATACTGCCTGCTCTCACAGTCCTAAAGATGATTGATACATTTTATTGCAGTAGTGACTTTTACAAAGGCATCCAGGCCCAGAAGGTAGTCAGTTATCAGTTAATTGCTTAGAGGAACATTATATGTTGTATTAGAGTGTATCTAGTTTACTCATCTTTTTCCTGACCAGGTGCATTCATGCCACAGGGACAGGGCAGGGGAACAGGCCACACCTGACACTAAAAGCACTCTGAGGCTTGGTGCCCAAGCAGAAATGAAAGTTTCAAGAGGATAGATTTTGGTAGCTATCTGGTGGCAAGAGACCATGCAAACTTGCTGTACCCTCACCAGGAATTTTCACTCTACCGGTGAGTTCAGATAGCTCCCAACAGTTTCTATTTTGAAATTTTAATGTACTATGGGAGAAGTCCTGCATGAGTTCAAAACTGTGACCACTTTCAGTATCATGTGCTTTAAGAAAAATGATGCAAATAGTCTGGATTCATCTTTGGAGTTTTCTAAGGTCTGATAGTATTAAACAGACAATTTAAAAAAATTTTTACATGTTAATTTTTAAGAGAAAGAGAGAGAGAGAGAGCAGCAGCAGAAGGGCAGAGAGAAATGGAGACATAGAATCCAAAGCAGGCACCAGGCTTTGAGCTATCAGCTTAGAGCCTGACGCCAGGCTTCAACTCAGAACTGCAAGATCATGACCTGAACCAAAATCAGATGCTTAATCAACTGAGCCACACAGGTGCCCCTAAATAGACAAATTTTGAATTTCAAGACCTGCTAAGGCTGTTAGACAGTAGTAATAAACACCTCATAGCCTCATTTAGGGCTCCTAGAGAATTATTGTACAGTTACAACGATAAACCACATGTAAGCAAGTATTTTTAAAAAATTTGCAGCACAGCTTGGTATGATTGGATTAAGATGGGATACTCCCTCTGCAGAGAAAGATAATATCATATATAGTGTTTGTATTTTTTATTAACAGTGTCGCTCATTCAGTCAGAAATCTCCTGGAATAATAAGAAAACATAGCCAAGAGGAAAAAATCAGATACTAGACATAGGGATGACCAGGTTATTACTATCCTCAAATATAGACTCTAAGGTAATTGTGTTTAATATGTCTAAGAAAATAGAAGGCAAGAGTAATTTTGGCAGAGGACAGTAAATTATGAAAACAGTCAATGGGAAATTCTGTTTCTGACCAATCTAATAACTGAAATTAGGAAATCAGTATATGGTATTAACTAAATTGGACAGACAAGAAGAGAGGATTTATGGACCAGAAGATAGATCATTAGAAAGTATTCAGGCTAACTTGCCTAAATTAAAGCAGGGAGAATTTAGAAGGGAAGAGATGGGAAGGAATTCAGGGCCAAAACAATATCACAGAGTTAGTGGCTGAGAATTTCCTTTTTACTGACAAATGCACATCACTTTGTATATTCAGAAAGCATTATGGAAACTTAGCAGGATAAATACATGGAAAAACACATCTATACATATGTGGAAAAGTGCTAAAAAAAAACAAAAAGGAAAAATATCACAAGCAGTCAGACAAAAACAGCAGCTTTCAAAGGAGCAACAATAACATGGACAACAGATTTCTCAGCAGAAACAGTTGGACCCAAAGGAGGAATAAAACTAGATGCCTCCTGGTAAATACTTTATAAAGCTACAGTAACTAACAATATGTAAAGATGCAGTAGTAGGTGAGTATACCAAGGAAATAGACTAGTTATAAAAGAAAGACCTATACACATATAATTGCTTGATATATGACAGAGGTATCATTCCTGTGCATTTGGGGAGAATGATCTTTCCAAAAAATCACTGAGTCAATGAGATACAGTCCGTATGGGAATTTAAAAGAGTAAAATACAGAATAATTTCACATCAAAATGTGAATCATGAAGCTAATAAAGCTTCTAGAGTAAACTATGAGAGAATATCTTCATGAATTGAGATAGTAAAAAATTTCTTTCAGAGACACAGAAAATACAGAAAGTTTGGCAAATTGTACTATATTAACAACTTTGGTTTATCAAATGACACTGCTATGAGTGAAAAGCAAGTCTCTGAGTTAGAGAAGATAATTGCAATATATGCCCCTCCAAGAAGGAGCTTACATTTATAATTTAAGTCTTGAGAAACAGTAGACAAAAAATGAATAAATACTTCATGAACACACATGTACACATGCACACATACACACAAGAATCCCTGTGTCTTTATTTCTATCTCATTTTATGTCTTTGTTAGAGTATTATGATGAAAAACCATTATTCACTCAAAAAGTAGCTGCTGTGTTCTGAATGTTTTCGCTCCCTCTACCTACCCCAAATTCATATGATGAAATCCTAATTCTCAAACGTGATCTTAGTACGTAGGGACTTTGGGAGGTGATTTGATCAAGGGAATGGATCTATCATTACATGGGGTTTATATACATATAAAAGATACCCAGTGGAGCTCCCTAGCCAGTTCTATTGGGTAGAGACACTGTGAGAAGGTTGCTGTCTATTTACCAGGAAAAGGGCCTTCACCATATCATCCTGGTGCCTGTTCTCACACTGCCCAGTCTCTGGAATTGTGAGCAGTAATTTTGCATTGTTTTTAGGTTACCTAGTCTGCGGTATTTTGTTCTAGTAGCCCAAAGGGAGTAATACAGTGGCTAAAATGAAAACAAGCAAACAAACAAAATTATTATCTTGGATATAGAGAAACTGATTCTCTTATACTATGTTTTAGGAAAGTTAATTAGTATAATTACATTAGAAAATAGTTGCCACTATCAACCAAAGGTAAATGAGCTGATATCCTATACCTAGCAATTCAACTTAGAGCATATACCTAACAGAAATGCATATATAGCATTATTGGTAGTAGCGTTATTATAGTCCTAAGTTAATATAACCAAATATCTATCAGTATTAGGATAGTATGAAAGATTCTTTCAGTGAATTCCCTTACAGCACTGAGAATGAACATTGCATTCTGTACATCACAGCACAGATAGATCTCCCAGACATGATTATAAGTGTAAGAAGCCAGATATAAGAGAATGAATTTCCTGTATCCCATTTGTATCATTTCAAAAAATTAATTGGCACAAGAAACCTATGGTTACTGAGCTCAGGATAATAGTTATTTTTGATGAAGCGCAGTGAGTAGCAACAGGTATGAGGGGAGCTTCTGGTAATATTCTATCCTACCAAGTGCCAGTTTCATCACTGTTAATTTTGTAAAAAAAAATCATTAGTGTATTTACTATTTTTGCATAAATTTTATGTATTAAGTACATCAATATAAAATTTTCCTTTTTTATTATTAAAAATTTAAAAATAAAAATGCCATCCAGTGCCATAAGAAACTGATACTCAGCCTAGAGAGGTATTTTTTTAAGTTTATTTATTTTGAGAGAGTGAGAGCAAGTGTAGTGGATAGGCAGAGAGAGAGTTCCAAGCAGTCTCTGTCCTGTCAGTGCAGAGCCCCTATGTGGGGCTCGATCTCATGAAATGTGAGATCATGACCTGAGCTGAAATCAAGAGTTGGATGCATAACCAACTGAGCTACCCAGGTGACTCGAAAGGTATTTCTTTAAGTATATGTTAACGAGCATTGTTAACAGTAGGTCATAACAACAAGCTGGGAAGGCGAAGTCTATTTCAATGATTACCCTGAAGTAAATTTATTAGAGTTAATTTTGCCTGGAACCTTAAAATATTGGAAGAATAAAATTATTCTTTATTTTCTTAAAATTAAGAAAAATGTGAACTGCTGTTACTTTTAATGCAATGGCTAGGAAAGTTCCTACACATACACTCTAAGTGAAAATACAAATTAAAATAAGCTTAATTCTCCTTGCTGAAAATAAGGGAAGAGGTGTTTCCCTTTTCTTTCTCCCTTTTCTTAGAGTACTTAGTTAAGATAAGTTGTAATTGTAACTTCTATTCCTGTGTCTTGGAAATGTGTGTAAATTCTTGAAAAGCTAAATAAAACTGATTATGTCTATGTTACAACTTAGGAATGCCTTTCTCAAGAGCCTGGGAATCAGCTAATTGAAATGTAATCATTAAGAAAGCACCTCTATTACCATTTTCCCTTGGAGAATAGAAACCTAACTTCAGCAAGCCACCTGGCTCTAAGACTGCCTCCTGTCATAAATATGTGAGATGTTTATTTTTACTTTAAAATTTTTTTAAATGTTTATTTTTGAGAGAGAAGGTGGCTGACTGCCAGTGGGGGAGGGGCAGAGGGAGAGGGAGAGATGGGATCAGAAGCAGGCTACAGGCTTAGCTGTCAGCACTAAGCCCCACACGGGGCTAGAACTCACGAACCGGGAGATCATGACCTGAGCTGAAGTTGGACGCTCAACCCACCAAGCCACTCAGGTGCCCCTGTTTTTACTTTTTTAAGGTAAAGTGAATGAACAAACATTGACTACCCCAACAAATTTAGGATTAGCTCTGTGTGACAGTGCTGTCAAGTTCTCTTACTTACAGGCTAATTTTGTTTATCTTGAGAACAAGTATGTAATGAGTTGTATCTGCTTACATGTATATTAGTGTAGGATATGTTTCTGTTTTGGTGATCTCTTAGCAGATTGCCTGTGATGCACGTCACATTCTGGTTTAATTCTAATTCAGTAAAAAAAAATGGTTTCTTTCTCTCATGCCTTCATGGAGAAGTTTTCTGAGTTAGTCGAATATTTTGTTTTAATTATATTTTTCCAACAATGCACATATGTGATATAAATAGATATGGTTGAAAAAAACGTATCTAAAATAGCTGTTCTACTTCAGCCGTTTCTAGCAGCCTATATATCATATCCACTGTAATGCCCTTTTTCTACTTGATTCATTATTGTTTAAATTGTTATTTTATGAAATACCTCATTTAAATAAGTAATGAAAAAATTTTGAGTGCAAAAGGGTTCTCTATGAGGAAAATGTCCATACTGAAATTTTGTTAATTACAGAATATATGGCTTCAGAGTCATCATTAATGAAGGGTTCATTCTATAGGGAACAGAAATTTGTCCCATATAAGAGAGAGAAAGAGGTATATTTTAATGAATTTTAAAATAATAAAAATGATTAATTCAAGAAAATTAAAGTTAACTTTGACACCTGAGAGGACAAAATGAGCTAAGTTGGTTTTAAGGTATTAATGGTTTGTGTTTTACAATATAAGAGATCTCTTCATGGCCAGTGACTTGGGGATGCAAACATTCCTGGGTGACTTCTCAACACAGTCATTTCTGATTAGTAAACAAGTGGAGAATGACTATCATTAATCATAATAAGTCGACTAAACCTTCTGTCAGTGTGGTGCATGCCATTAATACAGTTTTTGGTCAAAGCACATTGTGGAGAAGATAGATAGCTAAAATATTTGGTCAACAGCATTAATGGCCACAGTAGTATTACTAAATTTCACCTTCCTAAAGAAGAAAATACAGCTGAACCAACGATAGTTGGACTTCTGATAGTTGGACCTTGAGAGTACAGAAGCCATTGAATGAGTCAGTTTTAAAAGCAGTCTTATTTTCACATATTAAAGCATACCGCTAGATCTCATGTTAAACTTGAAACTGTCGTTAAATTCAAAATGCTAGCCTCCCTCTTTCTCCACAAGCCCACCTCCATGAACCCCAGCCAGTGCTCTCATACCTTATTGCTGTCTCACTGAGAGAAGTAGGAAAGTGACCACATGATCTATTTCACTCAACTCTTACAAGCTCTAGGACTTAACTCTTATCTATTGATTTCAGCTCCTCCAAGAGTAAGCAGTTTGGGGAGATTTCAGAATCAAACTAATGAACCATTAATTTAGCCTTTTAAAATTTTTATTTCTCTCTTGGATAACTCAGGTGTGTGTGTGTGTGTGTGTGTGTGTGTGTGTGTGTGTGTGTGTGTGTGGGTGGGTGTGTGTATCTCAAACGCTGGCTCTTTTAAGGAGCATATAAGTAATTCTTTGAAAGACAGTTAATGGAGATTCCTCTGAACTTTTTAACCACTTTCTAACATAGCCATTGTATTCTACAACTGACTATTGTCATATTCCTTTAGTTTTGATACAGCGGTGATCTCCCTCCTCCTGGTAATATTGCCTTATCCAAAAGATAGTTCTCTTGAGCAACCCAAATTCAGTTGCCTTTCTTGGAGTTGGAATATGGAACTCAACCCATTGCCCACTACCTCAGAAAGCAAATGGTCATCTTTCCAATTTCCCTGCTGCTTAGGGATATTCAGGTCAGCCCCAGGCTTCAGACTTTATCAGCCAGGTGCCAGTCTCAATGAATTCTCCTCTCGAGTGTCTGAGAGTTCTCATTGATTCTACCCAAAATATCTCTGAATTCTCTATTCCAATAGCTGCATAGTCTAAACATCTCTGTCATTCATTGAGCATTCAGGTAGACAGGGAGATATTTTTTTTCTCTTATAAACCATCAAAATCTCTCTTACTGCTTCTTTTGACTACCCTTTCAGTTGGCTTGAATTATAGGAGATGCAGTCTTCTTCTATCCTTCATAATTAAGGGAGATGAAAAAAACTTTAGAGTGGTTATGAGTTTTGAAAGCAACTCCTCTTCTACTGAATCACAGTCTTCACTCATATAGGCTATTGAGGTTGACGATCACTGGGCCATTAAGCTACCTCTTAGTAAGTCCTTTGAGTATCAGACTAAGTTTGTTTTTTTTTTTTTTTTTAGAAAGTGGGGACATATATCATTAATCATCTCTAAATTTGAACTTTTAATTGAAATTTTTAGAGAATAGGAAAAGTCTAATTTTACATTTCATTCCATTTGAAAGAAACATAGCAAAGTCAAGATGTGTCATTTACACTCAACATGGCCATCTCCAGGGAGAAGACTAGGCATGAAAATGCCCCATCCTATCAGGACATAGGATATAGGAGAAGGTGGGCCTGATGTCCTGTGTCACTTTCTTTTGTGTGTGTGTGTGGGGGGGGGGGTGAATGTTAGATAATCTCTTAAAATGCTAGCAAATTAAGCATCAAAACTCAATTCATTAATACATTTAAATTATTTGCAACTCAATATTGATTCAGTTTTCAGGAGGTTCTCTACTTCTGGACAATACTAGAAGTAAAATGAATTTTTTTTTCTAACTCCCCACTTCACATTAAGCTGTTGAGTTCAAGAGGAATGAGATAATCTCATAAAACATATACTAATTTTCCTTGCCACTTAAAGTAGTAATGATAAAGAATGTAATAACATGGGTGTGGCCTGCCATCCTAAAATGATTATAATTTTCAGTTTTTTGTGTGTCTTCTTGTAGGATTGTCAGATCTCAGAAGATGGGCATTAGTGATATCATAAATCCAGATGGAAATTGTTTTCAGTTTTATATAGAAGATAATCATGAGATTGTAAATTCTGACTGCACTCTTAACCAATGACAACTCAGCCCTTGTGGTCTCAGTGTCGTGGTCTATACTTCTTCTATTGTGCTGTTTCAATTGAGAGTTCAAACTGCATATATGTCCATAATTTGAAAGCCAATGAATGCTATAGTAGTGAGAGATTTGAATATGTGAGACAGAATTTATTTTATCATACTATGTTTCACAAGTAGTTTCTGTTTTCTCATGGGGTTATCATATACTTTATATATTTTTATAACCATAGTGTACTTTTTATAACTCACTAAAGTTTCCAAATGTTTTATGTATAGTAGACAAAAATGAGAATTTAGCTCAGTCTCATTATTAAAGTATTTCTGTTTTCCCTGTCATATTCAAAAAATGTCTTTATATATGTGTATATACATACACATATATATATCATTCATGTGTACAATCATTTACATATACATGAATGATATTTCTATGTTAATAGAATCTCATATAACTATCCAAATTGTTGATAGCTATGAAATTTAGTAATAGTGAGTTGGATATAGTAGCTTTAACTTTTTCTTAGGAATATGTTACTTTTTCTACATTTTCATTTTTTAAATAGCATGCATTTAAGTGCTTATTAGCATTTCTGTTCTCTCCACTTGTTTTAGTACATTCATATTACATCTACTTTGTTAAATATAATTTCACACTAAGCTTGAGTTTTCCGTACAGGAATTTAGCTCACAACTATTATATTTCAATTTGGTTATAGTAAACCCTAAATGTTAAAAAGAATAGCTGAGTCTTTATTTTCTGGTTCCATGCTCCCAGTTTGTGCTCTTAGAACTTCTGAGCTGCTTAGATTTCACAGGTCGTTAACAGCATCATGAGAGCCCCTGCCAGTGGTTATATCAGAGAGACATTTAATTAGTCAGAGATACTGAGGCTTTACAAGTTTATAGCGCACACGTCTCTGACTATTTGGCATAATTTTTTTTTAGAAGGAGTTTCTTCTGTAGATGAATAGAACAAATATGGACACAGAATTCATTGTTCACATAGAGAAAATACCATGGAGATTAATTGATTATTTTCATAGAAATCCAGTATCTTGTCAGATTGTGTTTTCTTGATCATTGTGAATTTTTTATTTGCTGGTTGGAAGATTATCAGTTTTAGCATTCCATTCTCTGCTCCTTTTGAAATAATCTTACCATTTCCATGTGTGCTAGATTCAGTTCGGAGTGTGTTCTCAATCCGCACTTACCAGATTTTTAACAAAACTCTTCTGCTCTATGAACAGGTTTGCACTCTGGCAGTTAGTTTTTACTATGAATCTTGCCCCCTGTCACAGTTGGTTAGTCCAGATGCCTAGTTGAAGTCAGACCAATCCTAAACTCTTTTATTGAATTTGGAATTAGGACAGTGAAATTTCAGTTAGTCTCTGTGACTAACTGTGGCAAAAGTTGACTGAGATGACTTATTTGGCTGTGAGCATGCTAGGCCGATCTGTGTACCTAGGGAAAAGAGTGCAGCACATGTGGAGAGGTACAGACCAAAGAGACCATGTAGCTCAGAATTAAGAGGGCAGTGTCATTTTCTCATTTAAGAGCTCCGTGTTCCTGTCACTAGTGAGATAAAACTCTGCTTCCTGCTATTGGGTTTCTTGTGGATAAGTTAAGATACTGACAATAGGTTTTCTCCTCTTCATCCACTCTTTCTTTACGCTAATTAGAATAAGTTTCTAATGTTTTCATTCAGAAGAGCTTTAACTACACTCTCATGGCTCAGCAAGGAGTGGTCAGTTTATTAATCAGGGTTAATGTCAGAGAGAACAGAATACTTATAGTAACAAGGTCAGGGGAATATTAGAGCTGAAATGGACTCAGATCATCTAATGCAGTTAACATTTTTTATTTCCTCACACACAAGCAAGAAACTAAACCACAGAGGTACCAATTCATTTTTTCTTTTTTTGTGCAATTATTTTTTTTCTTTTACGTTGGCTATAGGTTGGTATTTAATAATTTTCATAGAGTAAGATAAAATATTTACCTTCTTTGAGAACTAATAGAAATTTTCTTTTTCATATTGGCTACATAGTGAAGTTACAATTTTTTATTCATGTTATTTACTTCTTTTGAATAACCTTGGTCTTGTTTATAAAAAGTATTAATATCATGTCATAAATTGGAGGTGGGGCTGTGGTGAAGACAGTAAGACTTGCTTGTCAAGGGATAACATACAGTATGATTACACAGATCGCAGGAAAGTAGAAATAACAATTATTTAGTCCTTGTAGCAATTCAAGAAAGGAAAGCAAAGGATAATAAGACTCAGTCTGAACCCCAGTTAGGTCAAAATTGACTGAAATAAATGTGAATATACTACATGTAGTAGGAAGACAACAAATACCAGTATAGCAAAATCTGTAGAGTTTTGAATATATATGTACATATAAATATACTTATATATTTATATAAAATTCTATATGAAACTATTTTATGTATATAATTCAATTTTCCCATATGCTACTTTGAATCTTTGAATCCTGGCACCCTTTGCCAGACACAGTTTCATGGAAGAGTTGCTGTTTTTCTTAAATAAGAATAATGAAATACAATGAAAGCACCACATGAAATAAAAAGGAAAACAAAATTTGAAAGAAGGAAAAAAAAGAGTTGCTATTGATATTTTTTTGTCATCCACAAGGGAAAAGGAGGAGAAATAAAAGAGAACAAGATGATCTACACCTGATTTTTCTCACATGCCTTTTCAAATATTTAGGTTGTTACCCCATATCCCAGACTGTTCTCTGTTCACTATGACTGGATTCACACAGGTGCAATCTCATTGTCATAATTCTTGTTGATTGCCTTTGAGCCTTTTGACATCTTAGCACGGAGTGTCTGACGAACCATTTCCTCTTCAAGCATGAGCAGTCCAGTTAGGGAATTAATGCTACCTGTGAAAAGACTGCTCTTTAAAATTTTTTAAAAATGTTTATTTATATTTGAGAGAGAGAGAGACAGTGTTGAGTCATGGAGGGGCAGAGGGAGATGGAGACAGAATCTGAAATAGGTTCCAGGCTCTGAGCTGTCAGCACAGAGCCCGATGGCAGGGTTCAAATTCAGGAGCTCTGAGATCATGACCTGAGCCAAAGTCCGACATTTAACAGACTAAGCCACCCAGGCACCCTGAAAAGACTACTCTTGACAAAGCAGGATAGGAGTAAAAGAATGAACATTTATTTCTTTTTGTTCCCCTGGTAGACAGTTCTGATAACCATTGGATAAGACTGTTAAACAAGATCCCAGGGGACTGCTCCCCAGTAATAGATAGCAATGGCCAACTTAGTAATAATACTCTTTTACTGGCTTTCCCTTCCACTCTGTATTACTGCCTTTATGCCTCACTTGAGCATATGGGATAACTTCCAATTCCAAATAAAGTGTTTTCAATAAGTGGCAGTTGCAGGCTCAACTTCTAGGGAAACCCAGACTGAGAAAGTCCATACAAGAGCAGGCCTAGAAAGCAGATAGTCACAGTGAAATTGTGGGGCTGGATCATTTGTCCATCAGATGATAATCCTAACCTCATTGCTACCTATGATAAAGGCAATCTTCAGTAAATAGTACCATCACAATGACAAAGGATCTCATCTGGTGGGTTGAGGTAACGTATAGATAGAAAATGAAGTGCAGGTTGTGAGGTTGTTATAACACTTGAGCAGTGTGAAGAAATACTAATTCTAAGAATTGTTTCATTAGGAGACTTTTGTTAACTGCTTACTAAGTTTTGGAAAAGAAAATGATAAGTTCTGATCAACTAATTATCAACTCAAGACATGCTGTGAAACACACAGGGCCTCCATGGAGGCATTTAAGCAGACCAGCAGGGAAAATAGGGCCAGAGTCTAATTGTAAAAGTAGGAAGACTTGAAAAGTGCTGGAATTACTGCTTTGGCAGGTCACTTATATTAGACTTAGGATTCTGATATTTAAAAAATGGAACATGAAGGACAGGGATGAGGCAAAGAGCTTTGCGATGTCTACATTTTCATCACCTCCCACTAAGAAAGAGAGCATGTTGTGGGATATTTAAAGCTGGGAGGGAGCATATCACACACTTAGAATACTACTCTGATTCACTGTTGGAGGCCTCTGTAGACTGCAAGTATTGATTGGACCTAAGATGATAAGAGAATTTGGAACAAATGCAGGTATATGGTACATACATTTTGACAAGTCAGCCATATGATCCAGCACATATGACGAGGCTAAAGTATAAGTGGCAAATAAGAATGTGGTATGGAGTCTCTGATAACCCAGTAGGAAATTCTCAGCACAATTTCCTAAGGTTTTGCAGTAGGATCATCATGCTGCCAATTGTTTTTACTCTTTGAAAAAATATTTTGTTGATTGCCTCAACAAAGAATACATAACTGTTCATCATGAGCTTATGAAATTATGGAGTATTATGGAATATGTTGAGTTATAAGTTCAGGCAGGCACAATAACAAACCATTCCACAGTAGAAAAGTATATTAAGGTGCAGGCAAGAGCAAAATCAGAAGGCACATGTAAACTGCATGAAATCATAGGACTCTTGTGACATCTTATTCTATGGTATCTCTCTTTCTCGTGATTATCAGATCTACTTTTAATGTAAAGTGTTTTTCCCAATATGCCCTAATACTATCTCACGCACATTCATTTAGCTCTAAAAATTTCTCTTCTGAGTTCTAGACTAAGGAAAAAATTTCAAATGTGAAAATTTGTCTCAATGTTTTTTGAAATCCTGGAATATTTAAATGTTCACACATAGGCAATAAGGTGAGATAACTAATTTTAAATTTATGATTAAAATGGATTTAAGAATATTTGTAATCAAATAATTATAAGACTAAAACTGAATTAAAAATAAGCTATGCTAAGAAAAGTTGGAAACTGATGTTCTGAAATATTAATTGTACTTGTGTCAGGGTGATATGACTGAGTTGTTTTTCATATTTCTGTTTTTTATTGTTATCCAAACTGTATAGATATCATGTTCATGATAAAAATTAACTACTCAAAAATACAGTTAATATATTTCTCACTGGAAAAAGAGAAATAAGCATAATCAGTACAAACTTTTTTATTCTTTTTGTTTTGGGTTTTGTAATTTGCTTGTTTTTTCTTAAATATTTAGAACATGATGACCATTATATTGTCAAGTATTTCACATAGAGAAGATTTAAGGAAACAAAAAAGGAAAGACTTACCAAAGGAACTTGGTAAAGGAGACTTTAGAGTGAAGACAAATAATCTATTTCATTAGGCTAAGAATGAAAATATTTTTCCAGAGGAACATCGAAGAACATCTGTAGTTATATAACCTGAGGTTAATAGTAGTGTTGACTTTATAATTAGTTGAAGGAATTCTTAATGACTATGGTGGTTCTGAGAGTGGATATAAAGAGAGGTTTCTTGACCTCATGAGGGAATGTAAAGAAAGAGCATTTAGACTGCTGCCACACTGCATGCACAGTTGTGAACTGCTAATAAAGAGGGAGGAAAAGAAGGCTATTGAGACTTTAGAGAAGTAAGCAAACATTTTAATTAAAATTACTAGGTTTTCTAGGCCTACCTCACTGTTAGTGCAAACAGATCTGTGATGTTACTTAAACTGCAGTCCATGAGAGACCAGCCTTTTTTTTTTTGTTTGTTTGTTTGTTTTTTTTTTGCCTAACTCTGAAAAGCTGTTTAATTTATTCCTTGGAGAATCTGTTTTTGTAAAGAATTCTGCTGAGTGGCCATCTGAGTTTAGAAGAGAATCCCTGAACTGCCTGGATTCCAATTGATCTGGTTTTTTGATAATCTTAAGGGACAAAAACCAGGAGGTCATCAGTAATTGAAGATGTGAAAGAAATTATAACATTAATATGAGCACGTAAGATATGAGAAGCAAGTTCATAAGTCAAGAGAATCAGGAACTAAAGCATCATCAGAGATAGAAAGAATGGGATCTGGGGCATCATAAATGACTTGAGATAATCCAGCAAATTGACTCAGAGTATGGGTTTGTTTGAAATGCCCGGGGTTAAATCCTAACACACCCTATATGTACACAGGAAAGCTTCTTAACTGTTTTAAGTCCCGATCTTCTAATTTACAAAATTATGGCTAAGAGTAGTCCTTAGCTCAAGAAACTATTTTAAAGATTAAAAAAAAAACCCTGTGCCCATGCCTGACATAGTTAACGGTCAATAAACAATTGCTGCTTTTAAATATTTGTGTGGACAGTACATCCAACTTAGATAAATCTGGCTACCTGAAAGCTTCTGCTCAGGCCTGAATATGAATTACTCTTGATGGGTAGAGGTACAAGGCTAAAGACTATTAATTTCCCTCTTAAGTTAGGATCCCAGAAAGTTTGGACACTGATTCACAAAAATCCGAGTTTAAAACCTATACTCAAACATCTTTTGTATACCTTTATAATGAATTAAACTGTAGGAAACATAATGTTAGGAAACATTTCTAGGAAAAGAGCTAATCTGATTCTTTAAATAAAAGAATGGAGGTTAAGCAAAGGTAAAGTTTTAATTATTTTGTTAAATTTGACAAAATAAATTTGTTTTCAGTAATAAGGTCAATAGGAAAATGGAGAGTGGGTAGTCAGTGTTAGTGTTTGATAAATTAATGGGTAAGTTAACATATGAATGAATGTTTAAATTAATTGAGTGGACAGGGGAAAAATCAGTACAATGTGAAGGCCTCCTAACTGTGTTAGAATGAGAGAAGTGCAGTGATTCATCTCTTGTTACAGTTGTATGGTATATGAGCTCTTAGTAAAAAATAAAGCAGTGACCATAGATACAGCTGTAATACTTATGAATTAGTCTCAGAAAATCCAGGTTCTAAGTGGAGCAAAGATTCAACAAGTGTACATCACTTCTTTGCTGCCGCAGGAGGTTTGCAGAACCTCAAAGGCTTCCTGACCTCAACGCAACAAAAGGTTCCCTCACATAACCCAAATATGCCTAACCTGGTGATGAGGTCATGAGCCTAATCCACTGAGCCACAGAATCTGGAGAAGAAATTCCTTAACAGTGATGTTTTCATTGTCCTTTTGAGTCAATAGCTCACATGATATGATGTGAAATGTCACATTGTTGATACCACCCATTTTCTTTGTCACCTCTCAAATATTTGTTGACTTATGGTTGCACTAGATTAACCCAGATGAGAAGAAAGGGTGTTTTTCCCCTTTTCTTCAAGGCATAGTATATTATTTGTAATAAAATGGGTAACTTTACAGCAGTTTTAAACCAGAAGTTCTCATACAGAACTTTTTGCAGCCCCTTTTTGAAGGCAACCCTACATTTTTTACTCTAATTTTCCTGTTGGGGAAGGAAAAGTATGTTTCCTTTTCAATTAGATTTACATGCTTCCTCTGAAATAAAAATTTAGTAAGATATTATATTCATTGTCTAAGCATTATCTGGGACATATTTTATAAGTACCCAAATAATTTGTGCTTTACCAATTTAAAGGCTTAGGCAGTCTCTTCTGGGTCAATATTATTTTCCTTGTCCTTTTGTTACTAGTACGTACAGCGTTGGATCCTAGAGGAGCTCTTCTCAGATCCTTTGGTCCCTTGCAAAGCTAGAATTTTCTCCTGGTGCCCCCGATTTATATGACTCAGCATTAGGGTAAACTCAGACTGGGACTTTTATTCTTGACAAAGATGAGGAATAGGGACTAGATATCTCCTTCTGTCTAAGACAACAGGAAACTTAAAGTTGCAAAACAAAAACAAAATCAAACAAACAAAAAAACCCAAGCAACTTGACAAAATATGCAAGACACTGGGCACCATACTATAAATGTAAATATGGGGCACCTGGGTGACTCAGTCAATTAAGCGTCCAACTTCAGCTCAGGTCATGATCTCACAATTCAAGGATGAGAGGTAACAGGAAAGGGATTTCACAGCAGGTGTGAAATAAATTATAATCATACAAACGAGAGTAGACAATTCTGTAATTCACTAGATATGCAGCATAAAGTTTTAACTTAGTAGCGAGACAAAACTATCCCTAGATTGAGTGTTATCCTGTTCGTGTCTAACAAAATTTAAACATAAGAATCAAATAATCCAACTGTTTAACAGTAACTTAAGGGGCGCCTGGGTGGCTCAGTCGGTTAAGCCTCCGACTTTGGCTCAGGTCAGATCTCATGTTTGTGGGTTCGAGCCCCGCATCAGGCTTTGTGCTGACAGCTAGCTCAGAGCCTGGAGCCTGCTTCCGGTTCTGTGTCTCCTTCTCGCTCTCTGCCCCTACCCCTCTCATGCTCTGTCTCTCTCTCTATCAAAAATAAATTAAAAAAATTAAAAAAAAATAAAAGTAACTTAAATACTTCAACCTAAGTTGAAGAAATATGCATAGTAATGAAAATTAGCACATTAAAAAATAAAATTCACTATGTTTGACATCAAATTAAAAAAACTATCAATTACATAGGAACAGGAAACAACTTTTAATGAAGAGAAAAATCAATCAACTAAAATTGATTAACACAAATATTAGAATTCACTGACTAGGACATTAAAGCAGTTATAACTATTACACATGTGCAAACAGAGGAAATAATTATAAATAGGGAAAAGAAGATAATAAAAAATATATAAATCGAATTCTTAGGAAAGTGTAATATTTGATATGACAAATGCCATAGATGATATCATCAAGAGATTTGACATTGCAGAAGAATGGAGTAGTGAGAATGAAGATATGAAAATGAAAATTAAATGTGGAAGCAGGAGGCAGATAAGGAGAGGATTGGTTCTCAGAATTGAGAGAGGGTATCTTGTAAGGGATATTGGAATAACAGCTACTAAAACTTCAAATGGTATGAGGGAAAAGAGGTGGATAGTGGCTGTGGCTACAAAGAGATTGTCAAAGACCGTGATGGAGCAATGTTTCGATGGAGAAGTTGAGGATGGGATTGAGATTAATTTAGATTACAGAGTGAATAGGCACTGAGAAAGTACAAACATCAATTGTAGAACTTGCTGAAACTTTTCTCGTGGATATTAACATCTGTCTCTCTCTCCATCTCCCTCCCCCGTTCCTTCCTACCTTCCTTCCTTCCTTCCTTCCTTGATACATATCTCAAAACAGATCGATAGCTTAATGGAACATTAGATCTTGAATTGTGAATTGTGGATGTTTCTGTCATATATTTATATTCCTAATAAATACAGTCTAGGAGAGAGGAAGATATTGGTGATACAAAAGGGAGAAGGTAAGTGACTGAAAGATCTACGTCTGAAAAGTCAAAATAGAGTTAAGATTCCAACTGTTATAGGTTGACTTTTGACTGACTGAAGAACATTTATTCTGTTGTACGTAGGGAACAAAGAATATGGGTAGCAAGGCAGCTAGTTTGTAAATGTTCATGAAGGTATAAGAAACACTCATGAATGTATATGAAAGTTATATTAGATGACAAAATAAGCATGATACTTGTATATTTTTAGTGTCATATACAATTAAGACCCCAAGAACTATTGACAACACTCTAGATCTTAATTCCCTGAAAGTGACATCTATTGATTTGCTCACTTTTACTTATATTTACCACATCTGTTCCAGTATATATCAGGTTGGTACAAACATTGTTTTGTTGATTTTTATTAAGTTTCACAGTCATTACTTAATATCTTTTTATAGATGTTAGTTTGTATTGTTAGGGAAACTCCATTAAAAAATAAACATGTGTTTGCAAGTTTATGACATGTCTACATTGTACAGAGCACATGACTTTACTATCTCCATAAGGAAAAAAAGAAAGCCTTAATATATGTACTTTGGGGCTCAGTCTAGCAGAGAGGACAATAAAAAAAAAACCAAAAAAGGAATGGGACTGAGGCTAATAAATACTATGAGTAGAATGTTACTTTTGTTTTGTGTAAGATTCATAGAGTGTGTTCTTTAGCCTAGTTAACTGTTCTTAAAAGATAAAGATTCTTTGTTATTAAAAAATATTTAATAATCATCAAATTTCTGAAAATCCTATATTTTCCCCATACTTACTTAGTGTTTGTTACTTACCAAATATTTTTGTGTGAAGTCTGTTCATATTTTTCCTTTCCTCCAAATCTCTCTTGTAAAAAAGAACTGGGTGTCTGATAATAAATTTAAAAAACCTTTATTATTTTAGATGCCTTTGAACTGTGTGACTCAATATTTTAATTCTTCATATTTTAATATGTAATTGATAGTGATGATGAATATTAATGTTCACATAGTCATATACTTATAGTATCTTAGAATATGTGATTATAGGTTTATGGAAGAAATACTTCATCTGTATTACCAGTTTATAACTTAATGTGAAAACTAAAAAATAAATAATGAAGAGTCAGAAAAAAAACCTGCAAAATGGAAGGATCAAACTTGAGAATTGATATATACTTGTAGTATGTTTATACAAAGAATGTTATACTTCAAGAAGAAAGAAAATACTGCTACAAACAAAAATATCAATGATTCTCAAAAGCAAAATGCTAAACATTCAATAACAAAGTTAGGGGAATATATATCATTCCATGTGTGTCAAGTTCAAACACAAGCAGAATTTTTAAAGCTTTTATAACTGGTGATTGAAGAATAGAATTTGTTTAACCCAATTCTGAGTTTACAAACACACACACACACACCCCTCTTTCACTTACATATGCTTGTATACACATTCCTACACACGCATACATACATGTATACACAACATACAACATTGATTTAAGAGATAACTTTGATATTTGGAGAATATTTTTATTTGATTCAGCAGCATTTAATGATTAAACTATAATGCTGAAAATATAAATCTTAAAATAGTTTTCTATACGCAGGTTATGTTTTTAAAATATGTACTTAAAAATTTTTTTAATGTTTATATTTGAGTGACAGAGAGAGAGAGAGAAAGAGAGAGAGCATGAGCAGAGAGAAGGAGACACAGAATCTGAAGGAGGCTCAGATTTAAAATAAAGAAATTTTGTGTCTTCAGATATGAAAAGTCAGATAACTACATTGACCTTCATTTTCCAATTTCTTCAACCTCAGAAATATATACAAAATAATAAAACATTATTACAGTCTGTTTTATGCAAATTTTAATGTTCTCTGTTTTATAACCAAAGAAGAAAGTTATCAAGGATTTATATTCTTTTACTATAGAAACTGTCAGAATTATGTACTGAGTGATCAGAAATACATTTATAAGGAATTAAAAATGAGTAACAAATTTTTTTTACTGGAATACAGTTGTTTGGATTATTGATATTGTTTGATATGTAGCATATTTCTCAAACATTGGGAGTGTGCTCGTGTATATGGGTTGTGAATGTATGAAGATATGTGAAAGTATGATGAGTAGAATCCAGGATGATGGTTAGTACGATAACTTATAGTTTTTGTAAAGTTTGATACAAGCTTTTTATTAAAAACTAAAAGAATATATAAACACTTAAAATAATTTTAAATAATTTTAAATCTAAAAATAATTTTATCAAGAACACACAGTCCTATACCTAACCATTTAGAAGTTGTCAGATGGAACTATATGTTTATACAGAGAAAGAAAAACTAATATTTTTAAAGAATTTAATAAGTATAAACACAATACTATTTCTTTTAAAGTAAATATTTTAGGAGTGCCTGCATGGCTCGGTCAGTTAAGCATCTGACTTCAGCCCTGGTCATGATCTCGTGGCTCGTGATTTCAAGCCACATTGGGCTTTGTGCTGAAAGCCTGGAGCCTCCTTCAGATTCTGTGTCTCCCTCTCTCTGCTCATGCTCTCTCTCTCTTTCTCTCTCTCTCTGTTACTCAAAAATAAATAAACATTAGAAAAATTTTTAAGTACATATTTTAAAAACATAACCTACGTATAGAAAATCTATGTGTATTTATCCCTGAATTTTCATAAAGTGAAAGCATTGCAAACAGTACTTAACTAAAGCAAAGGGCAGAATAAATACAGATGGAATCTCAGAAGTTTCCATCATGACCCCTTCCATTCACTGTTCATCTAAGAATAATCGTCCACCTGGTTTCTAATAAGATGGTCGTGCCTATGTGGCAAGTTGATATACATGGAATCTTGTCTTTTGTGAGTGGCTTTGTTTGCTTCATATTTTGATTCTGAGATTCATCCAAGGTTTTATGCATGAGGAGAATTGATTCAGATTGCTGAATAGTACTTTTTTGATACTATATATATGATTACTACATGATAAATTACTATATGATAAATTGCCAATAAATATGTTGAGGTTGTTGGGTAATTTGATTATTCCTTCTTATTTATTATAAACATGTACAATTCTTTTGGTGGACATGAGTATACACTTCCATTGGCTATATAACTAGGAGTGTAATGACTAGGTTATGAGACATGTATATATTTAGCAGTAATAAGTTTAAGTAATAAGATAGTTTTCTAAAGAGTTTATTCCATTTTACATATGAACAGTATATGGGTTCCAGATGCTCCATATCCTTACCAGAATTTGGTATTATCCTTTTTACTTTATGCAGCTTCATCGATCAGTAGTGTAATATTTTGATTATAATTAGAATTTCCCTGATGGCTAATAAAGTTGAATGACCTATCCGTGCGCCTCAGAGACATTTGGATAGCCACTTTCGTGAAGTGCTACTCAAGTTACACCATAAAAAAAATTTCTCTGGAGAGTTTGTGTGAGCTCATTGTTTGTCTTTTTTTTTTTTTAATTTGGAAAAAAAACCACTTTTTGAAGCCAGTTAGTCTTGCTTTTTGACTGTTAGTAACTGAATTTGGTTAAGATACAAAAGAATATTCAGCTTTTCTTTATTTGACTTTGTATCAGTACTCTCTATTTTATAATGCTAGAAAAGAAAATAATTAGCCCCAACACTTGCTTTATTGTTGCCATGTGTTTAAAAAAAAAAAGACCACAGTCAAAATTATATTTATATTTTCATTTTGCTCTTTATTTCTGCCTGGATTCTCTTGGTTTTATTCATGAATATTTTTCTTTTTTCTATAGTTCTATTCACCACTCTCTCCTTTTTATTTGATTTTTATTTTAATTTTAAAATATTTCATTTGTTTTATAATTATGGCTATTTTATTTCAGTTTTTTAAGCATGCCAGCATGCTTGACCTATGGTTTTCATCATTTCTGTTAAAAAGTCAGATATCAGAAGTTCTTCCTTTGAAGGTAATATTGCCTTTTCTTCTCTGCTTTTAGGATTTTTCTGTCTATGGCTTTATATCTATCCTCATATCAGGAAATTTCTCAGACATTTTCTGATTTTTCTTCTTTTAAAATTTCTTGTTTTATACAAATGTGATAAATTACATATAGTGAATTGTAAAAACTTTATATGCATATTTGGGTCAATTTTGATAAACTTTTTTAACTTTCTAAACACATTTCATTCAGTTAAAGTATAAAATATTTGCATCAATTCAAGCAGCTTCCTTACACTCCTTTCCAGTTCAGTCCTCCATTCAGAGTACAACCACTATTCTTACAGTGCTTCTTTCTGCAGCCATAGAATAGTTTTGCGTGCGTGTGTGTGTGTGCGCGCGTGCATGTGTGTGTCCTAACAATATATAGAAATCTATCAGTATGTTAACTTTTTCTCTGTCTTTTTTCATTTAAGGTGTTACTGAGATACTTATATTACATTATATCAGTAGTCCATTCCTTTTATTGGAGTATGATATTCAATTGTATGAATATAACACAATTTGATTTTTTATTCTTTTGACTAGTATTGGAGTTGTTTACAGTTATTGGCCAAAATGAATTTTGTACATAGCTTTTAGAGATATGATGATTTGATTTTTGGTCGTAAGAGTAGTTGGATGTTTAACTACATAGTAAGTGAAAGTAGCTATTCTATTCTCAAAAAGAAAACTATAGAGAAGTAGAACAAATAGTGGTTGCTAGGGTTATGGATGGAGAGAGGATGTTGTGACTAGTACATAGGAGTTTTGAGAGTTATGGAATAAACCAAGATGTATCTTAGTTGTGAAAGTGGTTAAATGAATCTATTCATATATTAAGATTCATAAACCTGTACACCAGAACTGCCAATTTTAGAGTATATTATTTTAAAAAAGAAAAAAAGAAAATTTAGGGAAAGGAATATTAATTGTTTGTGTATTCTTACTTGAGTGACTATAACTCTGGAAAACTAAAATGTAAATTTTTAAGGGTATAAAAAGAAAAGGAAGAGTGGAAAGGACAGAGAAACTAGACTTCTCTATGAATATCTTGTTTTATAGATTTTACCTTGTGAACCTTGTGAACATTTTATATAAAACAAAGTACATTAAATCAAGATGGAAAAAATTCCCAGAAGTAGAAAGAAAAAAATGAAGTTAACTATATTAGTTTTTTATTGCTACTATAATAAATGACCACTAAATTAGTGGCTTAAAACAATACAAAGTTATTATCTTACAGTTCTCTAGGTTAGAAGTCCAGTATGGTTATCACTGGGCTAAAACCAAGTTGCCCAAGGAGATAATCTATTTTCTTGCTTGTTGAGTTTTATGGTAAAATTTAGTTCCTGCTGGTTTTAAGATTGAAGTCCTTTATTTCTTGCTGACTGTAAACTTAGGTTTGTTCATATATTCTAGAGGCTTCTGCATGCTCTGGCTCATGTCCTCCTTCTTCTGTCTTCGAAGATAACAGTAGTGGATCAAATCCTTGTTACATGTCATTTCTCTCACTGTCTTCTATCTCATCAGTCTGACCCAAATAAAAATGTTGTTCTACTGTTAAGGAACCATATGGACCATCTGAATGATCCAGAATATTGTCTGTACTCTTAACCACATCTGCAATATCTCTTTTGTCATGGATGATAACATGGTCACAGACAGGTTTTAAGACAGAATAGAGCACAGACATCTTTGAAGTTCATTTTTCTGTATCCCCATTAATTTCAACTTAACCTTACACACGTGCCTCCACACACAAACGAAGTATTACAAGTGATTTTATATTAGGATAATGCAAACAATTATTTTAGTGTTGATAATAACCAAAGTTATCAACATGAAAAAAATCCTGAATGTAAGTGAAATAATGTAATGTAAATTTGTTTTGGAAATATAGGTATAATCTCGTAACGTATTTTCTGTTACAAAACAAAAACAAAAAAAATGGACTAATTATTCTCATTTCTACTCAACAAATAGACCTAGAAACAATGACTAAAGCCTTTATGATGAGTACTTTTAGCATCAGGAGTGATTTATAACTAAAAGGAAACAGGGCTCTTTGAAGGGTGGATTTGCCCCAAATTTGGAACAATTTGTACAAATTTGTCCCAAAATTGGAACAGGAGTTTTATAAGATGAGCCTGTAATACCTTGTCATGCAGAGAACAAACAAGATTACAAAAACTGCTAAGGTCATGTCAGACTGCCTAAACATCAATAAAAGTATTATATCAGTGATTTGAAGTATATTAAATATGTCAGAATTCATTAATTGCTCCTCTTTGTAAGATGTCAGAGAAGATGGAAAATGGTTATATTGTCAGTCTTGTATGACTGGAGAGAAATAAAGTAGAATACAGGTCTTCTAAGATGGCAAGAACTTGAAAATTTAGTATCTTTTTCTGAACAGTAGTAAATAACAAAGATTCTCTCTCTCTCTCTTTTTTTTTTTAACTTCATTTCTAAGTAAACAGTATCTCATGAAAACCAAATAATTGATGAGGAAAAATTTAAGTTTTTCTAAAGAAATGTTTCAAATAAAAGTGAAGGGTAAATGATTCTGAACATCATTATTTTGCCAACATCTAACAGAATAATGAATTTAGGCAATTCTTATGAAGTCCATCAATATATAAAAAGGAAGATATGTAGATGTTATGTGCCACCTTGTGGAAATACATGACTGTACCAATTAAATATTCTTGTAAAATGGACCCTAAGCAATACCAAGATACTGGTTGATTTCCAAATTGCTAATAAACAGATGAAAAATTTCTTTTTCTAAAAAGCCATAGAACATTTTTAAATAAACCCAAATGTGATAGTAGAAATACTCAGTCCTGCATCAAAGTAAAAAGGCTGATAATTTGATCATATGATTTTTAGGCAAGAATGAGAATTAATTGGAATGCTCAATAAACTGTTGGTGGGAATAAAAATTGGTGTAACTACTTTGAAAAAATGTTTGGAGATTGTCACTAAAGCTGATAATTCAAACACTCTATGACCTAGCACTTTCACTCCTAGGAATATTGCCAACATAATTATGGAAATGTTTTGTTTATTTTTTTTCCATAATATTTTATTGTCAAATTGTTTTCCATACAACACCCAGTGCTCTTCCCCTTAAGTGCCCTCCACCATCACCACCACCTCTTTTCCCCCCTCCTCCTTCCCACTCAACCCTCAGTTCATTCTCAGCATTCAATAGTCTCTCAAGTTTTGCATC